>NC_137812.1:39304080-39546580 GCF_963921795.1 Nannobrachium achirus | reverse complement strand
TCGGGCAGAAACCTCGTATCTCCAAGTTTCAAATTTGTACATTTTTTCGCAAAGCAAAGCCCTGCTTCATCATACGAGGCCGTCGCACAAAAGTAGTGAAAACCCAGATCTACAAGCACACAACGCCTCGCGGTGCGAGGCGTTGTGTGCTTGTAGATCGGATGTTTTCACTAGTTTAGTATATTTTATAGATGATAAATACAAAACGAACGGTTTTGGACATACAAGGTTTCCACTCGACAACGACGATATAATGGAAGTCACAGTGAGATCCACATGGGAGCCACGCTGTTATTATTATCCCTGTTTTGTTTTATCAAACTCAAACAGTTCGTGGACCTCAATTACCGGTGGATCAAATTAAATCATTTGATCTGGAAGATGGGTTGGTTGACAAGACCGTTTGCAGGTTATTATACTGCACCGTCCTGAATATCATCATCACAGTGATGTTACCTGGGGTCATTGGGTGTTTCGGGGCGTTTAACATCAGACACCACCGCCCAGGTGACGGTTGATCAGACCTAGTATATACCATATATGGGCGTATCAGGTTTGTTTATGGTTATGTCTGAGTGGTCTGCCCGCCTTCCCATTAGCCAGTTTTAATATAGGAGTATACTGTACATCTAAGCAGTCACAGGTTTTGAGTACTAGTCATACTCTGTCACAGAAAGACAGCCAAGTAGGGGTCTTTTGTGCCAAGTTTTTAAGTTGACTTGGCATATGACACCGGTGTTGCTAAAACATCTCTCTATGACAGGGTTCTTCAATGTTTTGAAGCAGGGACCCCCACACCCT
Source organism: Nannobrachium achirus (assembly GCF_963921795.1). NCBI lineage: Eukaryota > Metazoa > Chordata > Actinopteri > Myctophiformes > Myctophidae > Nannobrachium > Nannobrachium achirus. Next base: position 39,545,779 of record NC_137812.1, on the reverse strand, counting down.
TTTCATAGATTCCATATAGTTTCATTTCATTCGTCAGTGTATTTTGGATTCATATCGATTAGTTTTCTTCAGATATTTAACCACTTGAACCGTCAATACTTAATAAACTTGACCTTTCACTCTGTACTTGGTCTGCTCTTTTCCCCCATATACACGAAACCTCTTTGCCGAAAATAGACAATCTACAAGCTCACAACGCCTCGCGCTGCGAGGCGTTGTGAGCTTGTAGATCTGCTATTTTTGGCTAAAGTTCTTAGAATATGGACGCTAGGGTTCAAGTGGTTGATATAAAAAAGAAGAAAAAAGTTTCTATCAGTCAAAGATTTGGAGGACCCCCTGTAGTAACTCTGAGGACCCCCTAGGGGTCCCGGACCCCCTGTTGAAGACCCCTGCTCTATGGTGCAGGTCGCAGACCATCACATATCTGTTCCCCCTCCTACTAGTTGGTTCTTGGTAGGAAGATCTTGAGTGATGCTATCTCTGCCTTTCTCTTGATGCCTTTTGCTTTGATGTGGGATCTCACTCTGTGATGGCGAGCATTCCTCCCCCATCTCCCCACTCCTGCAGGCCCGAACAATGGAGCCATTGGTTCAAACCCCCTACCTCCACTCTTTCCTTGCACCTGACGGGGCTGGGCTGCCCCTGGACTCATATGGCCGTGTGTTCATTCAAGGATAGGTGCATGCTTTGGACTGGAGGCTGCTTGGGAGACGATGAAAGCACCCTCTTGTCAACAGAGTGCTTCACCGTGTCAGCACCATGACCCAGCAAACATGCCCAGAGGTTTCTCCAAGCCCATTTCCTTCAATCAGTTCAGTTCAGATGTGTGTAACTTTCTGCACCAGTTTGGTAGGGGGGCCTCCTTACGAGAGCTCTTTCCTTTCAGATTTGTCGATGTTTTAATGAATGATGTTTGACAACTCTACTACGTTGACCAACTACAGGAAGTGTTTGGCATTTTCTCTTACAGTAGCCCTTAAAAATACTGTCTGTGAAAAGACTTCAGACATTTAGCGACAAACATTTGCAGATTACAGTTGTTGACAAGCACTCCATTACACGAGCACCTTTAGATCTGTCCAGATTCGGAACATATAAAACATATCGTCACTGTCGGGCAGAAACCTCGTATCTCCAAGTTTCAAATTTGTAAATATTTTCGCGAAGTAAAGCACTGCTTCATCACACAAGGCCGTCGCACAAAAGTAGTGAAAACAGCTGATCTACAAGCATACAACGCCTAGCGGTGCGAGGTGTTGTGTGCTTGTAGATCGTCTGTTTTCACTAGTCTAAATCATTTTAAAAATGATAAATACAAAACAAACGGTTTTGGACATACAAGGTTTCCACCCGACAACAACGATATATTATCATGAGGCTGAATCAGGAGGTGACAGACCTCCATACAATAATAGCATCTGTAGCTGAAGTTAGAGGCGCACCATGCCGGTAAAGCTTTCCTGATCTAAATATAACCCTAGTGGGATTATATAAACAGAACACAATGATTGGCGTTCACAATTCACATACCAGGGAGGCTGAACGCTTGACCTTTCACCTGGATTGATAGCCCTCATAGCAGGCGGTTGCCTCACACAGTCTGTGCGACAGAAGGTGCAGGAGAAGGAAATGGGATGGGAAACGGTTTAGTACCGAAATGGGGTGGATGCTCCACAAGTCCTGACCCTGGGGAGTTCCTGTATTCACGTGGTGTTTCGTCTGACTGTCTGCCCTGCTTAGATTGTCTCTTTTTCTTTCCTTTCTCACCATCCTCGACTTCTTGGAATTCCAGCAACAAACTCATAACTGTTACTGTTACTCCAATTAACATGCACCCTTTTCTTCCTGATTCACTGGATTATAAGTGACCTCAGGACTGACCCCTGGGGAACCTCATATTTAGTCATAATATTGCACAACACTCAACCACGCTGTGAGTTCTCCAGACAGTCTGTTGCTCACCCCTAAAGAAAGCCCTGAAACAATGGGGCTTTCTGTAAAGGCCAGATGACGTGTTTTCTGGTAATACCCACCTGAAAGGTGTACTCATTTACCAAATAGGGTGTGTGAAAGAAGAAATTAAGATATTGAATATAATATCTGATAATCTAATAATTGAGTTAAGTTGAAAATCTGTAATAATCTGTTTATTATTCACTTAGTTTACAGTAGGCTATATGTCACGTATGTAATTATATTATTATTTATTTTCTAGGTTTAATGTTCATCTTGGCTTCATCACACCTACTATCTCCAAAAGAGGGCTCGAGATGAGATGAGATGAGATATACTTTATTAATCCCAGAGGGGAAATTGAGGCGTTACAGCAGCATAGAGTGACAATACATTAACTACTGGATAATAACAGGAACACAACAGACAAAAAAACAAAAATGGACACGTTCACATAAGACTAGGATCAACATAATACATTGGGGAGAGAGTTCTTATAAATGCTCATTATACAGTCTGATGCTGCATATGCATTTTCAGGGGGGAAAGTGAGCCCCTGGCTGAAGTTGCACATTTCTATACCTATTTTCACTAAAATCTTAGATCATATCTTCACCCTGAGGCTACGCTATACCTGCCCCCCTAGACTATCCCTCCATCCTATCCATCTTAGGAGGTTCCTTTGACAGATGTAATGAAGTTCCCTTAGCCTGGAGACAAGTCAATAATAGCCTCTGACTGGTGTTGGTTGTTCTGGTTCTTGTTCCTTTTCTTTGATTGACTTCACCCCCATCCCTCCAAACACAGTACAGCAGTAACCATGTTTGTGCAAGGCCACATTCCTGGCCTCTCGGTCAGCCTAGCCAGCCCCAACACTTCCCTCTTTACCTTCCCCTCCCCTCCCCTCCCATTTGACACACGTTCTCCCATGATTACTGTGTGGGGCATTGTACTGTACTGTACTGTACTGTACTGTACTGTACTGTTTCCCAAAGTGGGTGCCGTGGCATCCTAGGGTGCCGTGATGCCAGTCCAGGGGTGCCGCAGAATAATTTGATAATATTTGGAATTCATCGATATCACTTCACTATACTTAATAAAACAGACCTGATTTGCACTGTACTTGATGAGTTCTTTTTCCATCTACAGCCAACTCTCTTCACCAAAAATAGCTTTGAGCTTGTAGATCGGCTGGAAAGATATGTTAGATTCTAAGAATTAACAGTGTAATTCAGGGGTGCCGTGGATGAGAAAGTTATTTACAGGGTGTACTGTACTGTACTGTACTGTACTGTACTGTACTGTACTGTACTGTACTGTATACCCACTGCACTGCACTGTTGGTTGAGTTCATTCAGTGTATGTTTCCCGCTCCAACCACAGTATTAAATATAGTTGCTGCAAGGCCAGCACCCTCGTTTGAAACAAATACAGTAGTTACATTTCGTGAGATTTGTCATAAAATGTTTGTCTTTACTTTGTCAATGTGTCCCAAGTTTGAGGTTTATATGGTTAGTATAAATGCCAGATGAATAAACTGCAAACATCATGAACATATAATACAAAAATTATAATTAAACTTTATTTGTATAGCACCGTTTATGACATGAAATGCAGCTCATATCGCTTTACAGAGGAGAAATGAAGTGCTTAACAGCAGCGAATAAAACAAAAACAGCTCTTTAGTAAAAAGGAAAAAAACATTTTATTATAAATGCTACCATTTATAGAAAATCACACCACCAACATACTGAGGAGAAAAAAAGTAGACCTAATGTAGCAGTTATAAACAAATCACTCCAACATACTGTATGTATGCATTGCATTTATGGGTCAAATGTCACAGAATTGGTCTCCTGTCTGTCTTGAGAGCCATTTCTTTATGTGTCCATCCCAGTAACAGTGGGGAGTGTGGTATTCTGAACAGGAAACCACTGCATGGAGGGGAATTTACAACAGGAAGTTAACCTCGGCCAGACTCCCAGAGCTGCTACAACAAAAGCCCCTCCTGTACCAAGGCGAGGAGCTGCTTTTAGGAGGAGTGTGTCAGTATTGTTAGTCCAGTTAGCGCACTTCAGCAGATCGCTGTTTGAGCACGTAATTCACCAATTATTGTACAGTATATATAGGCCTACAGAATAAAGGAAGCTAATACGTGGGTTCAGACGTATGTTTCATTTTAAGATTACACATGGCACCAGGTCAAAATGTAATGCGTAAATTATGTCCTTGTGGCGCGTGGCTTGCAATTCTTGATACAGTTGCTATATTTTCTAAAACATAGACTGCTTGGTTTTATATGGGTTGTTTATAGCTATGGTTTATGTCCTCTCAGTAACCTTGTAGTAAGGTGCAATACACCCTACGGTGTTCACCTTTACCACCTTTACACTCTCACTTATTTCAATGAAAACTGAGAGTTTTGTGTGTGAAGTGCCCCCATTATGTCACACATGTTTCCTCCCTACTGTCTTAATTGCCAAATTAACTGGGGTTGGGTTCAGGCCTCTAACCCCCGGGCTCCATCACATCTGATACGGCCACCAGCTTCATTTCTTTTTCGTGGGGCTGTAAATCTCCCAAGGTCGGAGCTGTGAGATTCCAACGCTGCCCCTGGCCTAATGAATCTGTCCTGCCTCAGCGGGTTCTGTCACTCCCTGCGCCGGTTAACAGCGCTCTCATCTACAGTAGGTGTCAGGAGGAGGGCTCGCAAGGAGAATGCAGGGGTGGCGTAGAAATCCGTTGTCTCCATTATGGCTGAAACTATCAGTTGTTGTCTTATAGCTGTTATTGATTATTGATGAGTCTAATTAACCACTTAAAAGGAGCAGTCTAATTAACCACTTAAAAGGAGCACTTCACCCTTTTTCAAACTCACTCACATGTAACATGTGCTTAAGCGCTTTCAAGCACATGTGTGAACATACAAGGAGATGGTAGAGTTTGAGTTTGTGTGAGGGTGTTTGTGCACGCATTCCTGTCTGTGTGTGCGCGCGTGCGTGTTGTGAAATAGACAGTACATGATTGTGTGAATATATTTTTAGGCCACGTTCACACGTAGCATTTTCTGAGTGGAAAAAAGCGCTGCCTGTTGCAATGTGCCACTAATATTGCAACAGAGAGCTCAGCTGATTCTAGTGACTCGAGTCGGAACCACAAACCACACATTATTTACACTTTTAACAATGAGCCATGACAAGGAGGAGGCTTTAGAGACAGACAGTACAGAGCAGGAGAGTGCTTGGGGAATGGCCAATGCTCCTTATTCCTTTATCAACAGATACTTTCACTTTCTCCGTCTCCATCTCTGGTGGTGGTGTGGGAAATCACCCGCCTCCTAAGCAGCATTTTCTTGGTTGTGGTGGTCTGAAAGCTTTCAGTTGTTTTCAACTTTTGAAAGCAATCCGTTTTTCAAAAAAAAAAAAAAGAAAACTGCCTATAGTGCCTTTAAAGAGCCACCACATTATTAGCCTTGCTGCTGGATGTATGCTGTGTGGACATGCCATTAGCCCTGCCAGCAGAGGCTCTAAAGATGACAGGGTAGATTGGTCATTGGTCCATCCATCACTTTGGTCATAAGCAACATATCTTTATAGCCCGGCTGGAGTGCCATAGAATTTACTGTCGATCTTCATGGCGGAGCACTCTCCTCATTTACCTTAACCCATGTCCTTTCCTAGGGTCTAGTGCCAGCCAAAATCTTCAATTTTACACAACATTATCGCAAAATGGTCAAAAGTTCAACTATGTAAAGAAGATATGTCATAATCTGTGGCTAGATTGCAGTATGGACCCTTCTGATATTGGTGACCCGTGGCCTTTTCTCTATGGCACGTCTGACATTTCCACTTGTTATTCAGCAAAAGCCCCTAGCCATTGACCAGAGGGGACACAGCCATGGAGCGGGGCTTTTGTCTTCTTGATTCTAGAATAAGGCCTCAAGCAAATGGTCACATCAAAGGAGCTAACACACTTGCTAAGAGACACACATAAACATGTTCTCTTGTGAGCGCGCACACACACTCACACACAGACTCACGCATAAGTAGACACATTTTTGGCATTGCTATAAAGAATAGCATATATATAGAACACATTGTCTTTCAAAGGCGCTCTTATGATACACTTTCATATACTGTTTACATGCTGTTTGAAGTTTTCATTTTCCCCCAGCTCTCCCTCTTCCTTCATTTCTGGGTCAGTGTGTTGGCAGGTAACACTCTTAACTGTCTCTGTTCTGTGGGGTTAGTCAGACGTACACACACACACACACACACACACACACACACACACACACACACACACACACACACACACACACACTCCTGACACGCTGTAGAGTTGTCGGACAGATGGCCGTTTGGCAAGACCTTCCTTCCTGGGGTATGAGAACGCCATTGTTTTATCCAGTCTGCCCCCTTCTCCGAACCCCCCAGCACATTCTTCCTCTTTAGGCCTACATCCATGTTGCAGTCGCTCGCTCGCTCGCTCGCTCGCTCGCTCCCTTATCACAGGTTACAGGTGTAAAAGAGAGACAAAGAGAGAGAGGGTACACTGATATGTTGCGATAAAATGACTGACCCAGATCGCTGCTCTCATTTCTCATGGACAGAAAGACATGGGCGCGTGTGCACGCTTTTAAAACGATGATTTGATTCAGATTTCATGTAATTCAAATACGGTGTAGAAGGAAGAGGATACTGTCATAGGATGTTTGTGGGATTTCATGCCAGAGCTGTAGCAGTATATTGGCCTGCTAAGTGCCGTTAAAAGGCAAGGAACACTCTTAGAACAAAAACTAGGCTCTACTCAATTTTATTGGTGAAACATTTTTACACTCAAAAATATTGAGTAAATATTACTGATATGAAATCAGGTAAATGAAACTCAATTAATTTGAGTAAAAGTAACCAAAACTTTTACGTACTTATTAACAACTAAAATTGAGTACAATGACCTAAAGAAATTGAGTAGATTTAATTAAATGATTCAGTCAATGCCACAAAAGACTACAAGTAAATACATTGAAATATTAAGTAGATCTAATTGAATATTAGAGTATGATTTAACAAAACAAATATGTCACATTTACTCTATTCATTTACTTTTATTGATTTAATTCATATAGTACCATTTTACCCCTTTCATTTACTTTACCTTTTACTCCAGGAGTACATGATGTCAAATGAATACACATGAAATAATTATGCAGATAATTATGTTTTTAATTAACTCATTTTGACCATTGTAACACCACATCAAGTATGAACATTCAACATACTTTAGTATGTAAATGACATGCAACAATGCCTGCAAAAACAATATGTTTAAAGATAATGATCAGGAAAGGGGTATCCCTGACACTTTTAAAAATTTTAAAGTTTACTAAAGAGCAGTGTGTGTTCACAATACTGTATATAAGTACCTCTAATTGAACTGTGCATACTGTAAGTAAGCAGTCTGTCAAACATTATGCACCATAAGAACAATGAGCCCATCAAATAAACAGTAAGTCATAACCACAAAATACATTAAAGAAGACAGTCAGAGGCCATTTGGCATGAAAGGAAATCACAACTTGGAATATGAAATAATAAATAAGCATTTACAGTAGCTCAACATTTAAACATATTGACTATGCACACGTGTAATGTCTATATGCTAAACTGACCTGTTTGCATTATGACTCGAATGCACCAGAAACAAACACTTTACATGAACTAATTACTATCAGCAACAAATACCATTGCAAAAATGCTGTTTTGACAATAAATCCACTTTCAGCTGGTTATACCCACGTTCTGAGAGCATCTTGCTGAACAGTAGTCGGCAAGCAGACATTTTTTCAGTCTCTGAACTTTGGCTGAAAGGTGTCCGGGATCCAACTCAACTAGTACTTTTTGGAACATCTCAAGACCATATCTGAGGTTCTTGGGGTATCTCAGATTAAAGGCATAGAACAGTCCCAACAGATAGCAGCAGATCCCCAAGATTGTTGAGGGCAGTGATGCCCTTAATCACAATACCTACATCAGTAGGTTCATTCATTGAGTCCTCTTGGTTCTGCAGCAGGTAGATCTTCATCTTCTTCATCATCACCTCCTCTGTCAACTTCTCTTCTACTCTGACAGGTGCACCAGCAGCTTCCTTCCTGCACACATTGTGAAGATAATTGTTTAGAGCTCACTTTCAGGCTAAATGTTACAAGACACACAGACACACATTGAGCAATCCTAGCTGTCTCCACACATGCAGCCCTGGGCATAATCTTGAATAAGTTGGACCAGACATGCAACGGATGCAACAGCCATTCAGCCAATGTCACAACCTTCTCTGGACATCACTATGCTGTTCCTTTGCATGTGATGGTCTCATCCACGATCACATTAAAACGTCAAAAAAAATATTTTACTAACTTGAAAGTCCTTGATCTTGACACTCTCTTCTTCCAGATGGTCGACGAGACATCGGATGATGACCTCTCGTGTTCGTTGATTGGGGATTCCTCTCTGCAGAATAGAAACATAATTATTTGAACAATAAAGAAAAAGTATGACTGCACTTTCATAAACTAACATAAACTTTGGCAATACAATTGTTTCCACAACCCAGTTTTAGCAACGGAAGCTGGGAGACTGTCCTTAGTAGCTATTAAGACATACATTTAGAAATGAATAATCAGGAGAGAGAGTTGCAGGGGATAAAGATGAGTTTAGCATAAATTAATGTAGTAATTATTGTCATTAGCCAGGTGAAATATAATTAAAGCAGTTAGAGTAAATGAAAGTTTCATACCTGAAGTAGAATACTCATTTGTGCCCAAACTGCCCTTCTTGGACTGGAACATGGACAGTAGTTTGGGGGTATAGAAGTCCAACATTGCCATACATTTTGGCTCAAGATTCAGTGTGGTGATCATCCTGAACTTTGCACTAACCTGGAAGACAGAGATGAGGGGAAGAGAGTAAAAAAGAAGACGTGAGATTATAGATCTGGTATTTTCCCCCAGGATAGGGATGCTAGGGTATACAAGTGGTTAACTACAATGACAAGATGTCTGTCACATTCAGGTCTAATTCCTGTAACCATTTCTGTAAACATCTAACAAGGCAGGCCAACTATCCTTGATGTCTGCTGGCTGACAACATCATGTCAGCTAATGCTTAATATCTGCAACCCAATTTTACAGGGATATAGTTAATAATAATAATTGTATACTTCAAAAAATAGTGGATATAGCTGATCTACAGCTCACAATCTTGAGCTTGTAAATTGGTCATTTGAGCATTTCTGAAGAAAAAAAAAGATAATAATTCAAATAACTGACACCATGTGAGGCTTAGTCAATTTATGATTCCAATAATTACTTGGCCAAACCAAAATCAAGGAATACCGTATAATCATGTTGCTTATTTACTTCATACTTTTTCCAAGTCTTTTACACATGTAATCCTCATTGAACACCATAATAGATACATGTAGATAATATGTAGGCCTACCTGTGCATTTTATCTTCATTGTACACACCATTGTATGCAGCTGTGCATAGCTTGTAATAAATGCAAAAAGTCATGACTAGAGGGCTTGCACATTACCCTCACTGTGACCTTAGCTGCAAACCTTTGTAAAGAACACAAGTTATACCCAATACATTTATGTAGCCTATATGCACAAAGATACAGTAAATCTACTTACCAATATTTGCAAACACTCTCCAGGTCTCTTGTTGAAAAAGATGTGTGCTGCTGCTGCTGCTGTTTGTTGACAGAATGTTCCAGTAGAATTTTCCCATGAACCCTTTTTTTCCCATGAACCCTTGTGTACAATTTTGAATCTTAGTCATATCTACTCAATTGTTTGGGTTGTTGTGAGAGATGAAAGATTATTTAGTTGGAATGAATAATAATTAAGGGTCTTTTTAAATTGATCCATATAAGTACTCCATACTCAAATATTATGAAGGAAAATTACCAAAACAAATTGAGTATAATTCATGAATAAAATCAGTTGGTCAAATACTAATTTATTCTCACGAAATTAACTCAAATAATATATGTACATCTAACTCAAAACGAACAGTTGGATTTTTACTCATTTCGTTTGGTGTGACCTACTCAAACAATCACATACATGATATTCAGTGATTTTATTGAGTAAATATAACTTTTTCTAATAGTGCCATATACTCGGCCGCAGAATCATTTCTCAGAGTGAAGCAGGAATTCAGTCTTATCAGTCTGAAGTAACCACAGGAGGCCATAAAGTCAATTAGCTGAGGTGGGCACAATGCTATCTGAAGACTCACTGCAATAACCCAGCACTGAGGTGGGCACAATGCTATCTGAAGACTCACTGCAATAACCCAGCACTGAGGTGGGCACAATGCTATCTGAAGACTCACTGCAATAACCCAGCACTGAGGTGGGCACAATGCTATCTGAAGACTCACTGCAATAACCCAGCACTGAGGTGGGCACAATGCTATCTGAAGACTCACTGCAATAACCCAGCACTGAGGTGGGCACAATGCTATCTGAAGACTCACTGCAATAACCCAGCACTGAGGTGGGCACAATGCTATCTGAAGACTCACTGCAATAACCCAGCACTGAGGTGGGCACAATGCTATCTGAAGACTCACTGCAATAACCCAGCACTGAGGTGGGCACAATGCTATCTGAAGACTCACTGCAATAACCCAGCACTGAGGTGGGCACAATGCTATCTGAAGACTCACTGCAATAACCCAGCACTGAGGTGGGCACAATGCTATCTGAAGACTCACTGCAATAACCCAGCACTGAGGTGGGCACAATGCTATCTGAAGACTCACTGCAATAACCCAGCACTGAGGTGGGCACAATGCTATCTGAAGACTCACTGCAATAACCCAGCACTGAGGTGGGCACAATGCTATCTGAAGACTCACTGCAATAACCCAGCACTGAGGTGGGCACAATGCTATCTGAAGACTCACTGCAATAACCCAGCACTGAGGTGGGCACAATGCTATCTGAAGACTCACTGCAATAACCCAGCACTGAGGTGGGCACAATGCTATCTGAAGACTCACTGCAATAACCCAGCACTGAGGTGGGCACAATGCTATCTGAAGACTCACTGCAATAACCCAGCACTGAGGTGGGCACAATGCTATCTGAAGACTCACTGCAATAACCCAGCACTGAGGTGGGCACAATGCTATCTGAAGACTCACTGCAATAACCCAGCACTGAGGTGGGCACAATGCTATCTGAAGACTCACTGCAATAACCCAGCACTGAGGTGGGCACAATGCTATCTGAAGACTCACTGCAATAACCCAGCACTGAGGTGGGCACAATGCTATCTGAAGACTCACTGCAATAACCCAGCACTGAGGTGGGCACAATGCTATCTGAAGACTCACTGCAATAACCCAGCACTGAGGTGGGCACAATGCTATCTGAAGACTCACTGCAATAACCCAGCACTGAGGTGGGCACAATGCTATCTGAAGACTCACTGCAATAACCCAGCACTGAGGTGGGCACAATGCTATCTGAAGACTCACTGCAATAACCCAGCACTGAGGTGGGCACAATGCTATCTGAAGACTCACTGCAATAACCCAGCACTGAGGTGGGCACAATGCTATCTGAAGACTCACTGCAATAACCCAGCACTGAGGTGGGCACAATGCTATCTGAAGACTCACTGCAATAACCCAGCACTGAGGTGGGCACAATGCTATCTGAAGACTCACTGCAATAACCCAGCACTGAGGTGGGCACAATGCTATCTGAAGACTCACTGCAATAACCCAGCACTGAGGTGGGCACAATGCTATCTGAAGACTCACTGCAATAACCCAGCACTGAGGTGGGCACAATGCTATCTGAAGACTCACTGCAATAACCCAGCACTGAGGTGGGCACAATGCTATCTGAAGACTCACTGCAATAACCCAGCACTGAGGTGGGCACAATGCTATCTGAAGACTCACTGCAATAACCCAGCACTGAGGTGGGCACAATGCTATCTGAAGACTCACTGCAATAACCCAGCACTGAGGTGGGCACAATGCTATCTGAAGACTCACTGCAATAACCCAGCACTGAGGTGGGCACAATGCTATCTGAAGACTCACTGCAATAACCCAGCACTGAGGTGGGCACAATGCTATCTGAAGACTCACTGCAATAACCCAGCACTGAGGTGGGCACAATGCTATCTGAAGACTCACTGCAATAACCCAGCACTGAGGTGGGCACAATGCTATCTGAAGACTCACTGCAATAACCCAGCACTGAGGTGGGCACAATGCTATCTGAAGACTCACTGCAATAACCCAGCACTGAGGTGGGCACAATGCTATCTGAAGACTCACTGCAATAACCCAGCACTGAGGTGGGCACAATGCTATCTGAAGACTCACTGCAATAACCCAGCACTGAGGTGGGCACAATGCTATCTGAAGACTCACTGCAATAACCCAGCACTGAGGTGGGCACAATGCTATCTGAAGACTCACTGCAATAACCCAGCACTGAGGTGGGCACAATGCTATCTGAAGACTCACTGCAATAACCCAGCACTGAGGTGGGCACAATGCTATCTGAAGACTCACTGCAATAACCCAGCACTGAGGTGGGCACAATGCTATCTGAAGACTCACTGCAATAACCCAGCACTGAGGTGGGCACAATGCTATCTGAAGACTCACTGCAATAACCCAGCACTGAGGTGGGCACAATGCTATCTGAAGACTCACTGCAATAACCCAGCACTGAGGTGGGCACAATGCTATCTGAAGACTCACTGCAATAACCCAGCACTGAGGTGGGCACAATGCTATCTGAAGACTCACTGCAATAACCCAGCACTGAGGTGGGCACAATGCTATCTGAAGACTCACTGCAATAACCCAGCACTGAGGTGGGCACAATGCTATCTGAAGACTCACTGCAATAACCCAGCACTGAGGTGGGCACAATGCTATCTGAAGACTCACTGCAATAACCCAGCACTGCAAGACTTTACCTTCTGCTGGTTTAGCAATTAGCCTTATTGTCGGAGTCTCAAGGGTGAGCTTGGATTGGAAGGAATGTGATTCTGTGACAACATTAACAATACACAATGTATGTATATATAGTATACTAGTAAGACACCTCAGGGTGATATGCGAAATGCGACCTCACCCTAAAGGGCGAGGTCGCGACAATTCTGGCCAGTGATGTATATGGGACCAGTTACTCACTATATGGAGACCCCTGCATGATAGTTAACAATGTTATGTCAAAACATGCCCATATATGGGCATTACCAAATATGGGCATTCCCAGATATGTCCTTAATATTGATAACATGCTATATATCCTTAATAATGTCCTTAATATTGATAATATAGGAATCTCCATATATGGGCATAAAACGTAATAGTAAAGCCAAGCAGGGCATTGGCGAGTTAGGGCCTGGGTTTGATGCCTGGGGATCTCCATGTATGGGCATAAGGGGCTAATCTAACAGGGCATCATCTGGTAATGCCCATACTGTATATGGACATTTTATTTATGTTAACCTTTATTAACACTTTGTAAGCCACGGGGATAATGTTAAAACAGTAGTATATCGCACATCCCAGCAAGGAGTCTCAGCCACGCCGTACTTTCCCGGACTTTGTCATTAAAACCGGAATAAATGATTTTGATCCGAAAATCGGCGATCGTCTAACCTTCCCTAGTCACCGCTCGTCCATCGATGGCTCGTGGCTGCTCTGACATGAAACAGAAGTGACTCTCATGGCCTCTCCCTCTTCAGCCTTCCTTCCTCCCACCCACTTGTTGTTTGGACGTTAGCACTAGCAGAGCTGGAGTGCTAGGTGCTAGGCTATCCAAAGTGGACACATCGACTGTTCAGTCACTCCTGGACTATATGCATGGATCGTTATGCGCGCGGATCGCGCACGCGAAACGCACAGGGAGATCGATGCTCGGCCAAAACCACCACTTTATCCCAACGGAGATCGAGAAAATCACGGTGAGCTAATGACCTGGGGGGGGAAAAAAAGAAAAAACAACGGCGCTGTCCAAGAAGGAGGGGCTTTAATAAACATGTTTATAAACATAATATTATGTCTCAGATCACAATACAAGAATAGAAATTTCACGGCTAATCTACCAACCACCATTCTATTTCGGACGGCAAAGGGTTAATATATATCCATATACATATATGGACTTAATATTAACATTTTCGGCCTGGGATTGATGACATCAGAAATCTCCATATATGGGCATAAAAGGGATTTTGTTTCTGGAAATGACCATATATGGACTTATAATGGACTTTTCATTTTATTTTATTATCCTTTATTAATAATAATATGTATCCATATACATACAATATATTTTATGCCCATAAATGGAGATCCCTATCGGAACCAGTCACACAGATATGGGCCATGCCTTTGCCATCTGGCCAGTGATATATCAATGACATCAGGGATCTTCATATATGGGCATAAAAGGGATACCCATATATGGACTGTCACTGTGATATCACCTGTGATGTCACAGTGATAGTATGAATATCCAGGGTTTGATCTTTGATGAGGTGATGTCACGTGACATCACTTCCTGTACGGAAGGAAGGAAGGACGAACAAGCTACGACATTTCTCATGGTATACTGCGACCTTCGGTCGCAACAAACAAACTCAAATAATGTTATTTTTGTCATGTGTATTTTGTACCTTATTCCTCTCATAAATTATCTATAAATACTAGTGTATGTAGGTAATATGCATGCACCAGATAGGGAATTATATCTACTTAATATTAATACTTAAATAATTATTACTACAGTACTACTTATCAATATAGTAGGTTTAATTTGCGACCAAAACGCCACAGCTACACCCATGTGTAGACGTGTATATGGTCTATGGGCAAACCCATAGACCGTAAAAATGAGTCATCATGATGTCATCATGCTCTGTCACTGTGATGTCAGGAGAACCACTCTACCAGAATGGGTTTGCCGCTCTGACATCACGCTCTGGCTTCACTGTAGTGTCACACTAACAGAATCCCTTTTATGCCCATATATGGAGTTCCCTGATGTCATCAATATTAATGATGCCCTTTTTAGAGAGATCCCTGTGATGCCAGGGGGAACAAATCCATGTTATGCCCATATATGGAGATATGGAGATCCCTGTGAAAATATTTTAAGTATATACTACATTTGCTGAATCCCAAAGGAAACGGCAGGGCTTGATCACAGACCCAGAGAAGTCTACTTTTGTGTTGTTTGTTCAGCAATGTGCTCCACAACAGGCTAAGCTTGTCCCTACTAGTGTAAAGGATAAGAATGCTATGTAACTTTCAAGTCCAATATTTTATTGCTTTGTAGCTAATTGCTATCAAGGGATGATATGATCGAGCCATATGATCCAGCATCCACATGTGAATATTCTTAATCGACATAGGGCTGTTTGTTGGGGCATATCTTTGCTCAGTTAATGGACTAAAAGAATGAACGCTGACTGAGGGGGTTTCTGTGAAACTTGAGGACCGTGTGGAATAGGACGAGAGATTGAGAGAGAAAAGGTCTAGCAGTTGTCTTCTTTTGGTTCTTCTGACCATTACCATGTTTTTTTCTCTCTGTTTTACATTACCCACTGATGTTCATTCTAAATATAACCACTTGAACCCTTTAGAATCCATTTTCTCAAACATTTGGCAAAAATACTAGTGTATCCAGTGTAGCCCTGGGGGACCCCGTTCAGCTAAGTATATAGGGTCAAAGAGGTTAAACCTGAACCACCTTGTAGTGTTAACCTCCTCGATGGTATGTGTCTGTTATGCCGGCTGTTTTGGCTAGCAGTCAGAAGACAAGGAAGGACAGGTGGAGCTCAGTTTATAACAAGCAGGGTGTTTGAGCATCCACTTATATAACTGGCATGCATGTTGCCTCTGTCTAGACAGGGAAAGCAGTGGAAGTACATGAGAGGGATCGGAGGGCAAGAGACTCGATTTTGAAAAGGTGTGGGATGAAAGCTGAGAGAAATGAGGGAGAGATGCATAGTCGTGACTTTCACCCACTCAGATATTCAGCGAGAGTGCTGGGACTGTTGTCAGAGAGCACTTACTCACAGCGCACACACACACACACGCGCGCGCACACACACACACACACACACACACACACACACACACACACACACACACACACACACACACACACACACACACACACACACACACACACACACACACACACTGGCAGAATAGAATATGAGAGCAATGCTGCAGTGGCTGGATGTGTACCAGCAGTTATTGCACTGATGCTCGCTGCAGCACAGGGGAGTGTACAGCTCAGTTCAGAGCGGAGAGACTTGAAAGGTGGAGCAGAACCAAGCCCAGTCCACTTCATAGACTAGAGCACATCAGAGCCAAACATGTCTAGAAAATAGGCAGCTTATGTCCACCTGCTTGGAATAGCGTGAACCAGAACAGGGTAGCTCAGACATAGGAGGCAGACATTGTGCAGAAAAGAAAAACTACTTCATACAGCTGTGTCTGGCGCAGTGCAGCCCCGTTTTAGTGTCTTGTCTACGGTGAGTCCAGACCAGTACAGTATGTCTCGATCTATGAGGCTGCGGCTGCTGCAGAGGTCCTTCAGTGGTCACATCAGGTTTTCTACCTCCAGAGCCCTGGATATGCTCAGCAAGAGAGAGACCCGCGAGAGTCGACTAGCAGGTGGGTGGGTGGGCGCGCGCGCGTGCGTGCGTGCGCGCGTGCGTGCGTGCGTGCGTGCGTGCGTGCGTGCGTGCGTGCGTGCGTGCGTGCGTGTGTGTGTGTGTGTGTGTGTGTGTGTGTGTGTGTGTGCGTGCGGGTGTGTATGTGTGTGCGTGCGGGTGTGTGTGTGCTGCGTGTGTGTGTGTCCAGGTCCACTGTCCATGTTGCATGCATGTTGTCTCTCTGTAGTTCTCTGGGCTGCCCGCACTCTCAGCATCCTTGAGCTGATGCTATCGTACGTGCAGTACATGCCTAGTGGTACTTAGATCGTGTGTTGTTACAGTAACATCTCAAGGACAGGACCGCGGAAAACTGCAGTGTCATCCCAGATTCCATCGGTACGGAAGAAGGGAGGATCCGCTGCATCGAGTTTAGGAGGAAAATGATTACTCTGAATGTTAGCAATAGTGACAGAACAGAAATACCTCCGCTTGGATGGATAGGATCACTGTGACTCAGGGACAGTTGTTTCTGAATCGTTCACCACGGTTTGTTTTGAAGCTAAATCCTATTTAGATCAGTAGTAAACTGAGCTTGTATATCTGCTATTTACTGAGCACGACACTGGCACGCAGCCGCAAGTATAAATCAGGCTTCATCAGCTAGAATTTGAGATTGCAACGCTGGCGTTTTCCAGGTTATCTGCTTTCTGTCACAGTTGCTGGAGTGCTGGATGGCACTGGGCCATCTATAAGTGATGAGGTGGTTGTGCACATGGAGGAGTGAGTCCAGTCCATTAGAAAATACCGCTCACTCCCTGGCTATCTCCTCTATCGGCCAGTCCCTAAATAATACAGCGAGATGTCATGAGACCAAAAGCTAAGAAAAAGCCTGAGCAAAGATGCTCTTGAGGAAGGATGGCCGATACTGTGATTATATTCACGAGTCTAGACCACTTAACCATGTCTGAAAAACTGGTCGTAATACTAGGTCATCTTGTTGCAGAAATGTAACAGGGAGATTTGTAATGTCAATTTGATGAAGTGAGGATGTAGTGAGGATTACACCTACTTGGATTACACTACTTATAGTGTAATGTAAATATGAAACACACTTGTACTGTACAGACTCTCTCTCTCTCTCTCTCTCTCTCTCTCTCTCTCTCTCTCTCTCTCTCTCTCTCTCTCTCTCTCTCTCTCTCTCTCTTTGCCCATATGGTTCCCAGAATGTGCTTGGTATGAGTCCAAAGTGTATTTATTCTCTCTTTCATATGATTTCACATGATAGGGTTATCTACATTTTAGCTATAAACATTGCTTTAATGGGAGGACAGCACTGTGTTTTTCCCCTACACTTTCGCATGAATAAGTGATTACAAAAAAGTGATATATTCTCCAGTGAATATTTTGCATAAAACCTATTCATAATTGATTCCTCGTTCATACAAGTGGATGCCTTTAGTCATGGTGCTGAAGCTTGTACAGAATAAAAATTGCTTTGCTCTGTTGCCTTATCAATAAAGCGAAGCCGTGTGAATGACAAATGACCAACGAATTATCAGAAAAAATATATTTACGGGGAGCATTTATTGCAAATATAAATCTGGCAAAAGGCAGATCTTTGCCATGTGGCCTAACCTCTGCATTGAAGAGCCGTGCTACAGATGATGTACAGCCTACCTTGTGGAACCCTGTGCAGGATGTGTCAGACTACATAGCTCACTGTCTCTAGCAGGCCAACATGAAAGAGGTAAAGAGTTTAAAAGTGGGCCATGATCTAATTACAGCGCTCCTGGGCTGCCAATAGTTTCTTTCTCCTGCCATCCCTTTTTACTAGCTATATATCAGGAATGTTGCAGCCACCAGTCCACAATCATTTCTAATTAAGTTCATAATGGCTAGCTGTGAATTCTTGCATATTACAGAGTGCAAGGCCACCATGTGCCGTTGTACAGGGAGAGTACAAGATGATCTGTGTGTGTGTGCGCGCGTGTGTGTGTGTGTGTGTGTGTGTGTGTGTGTGTGTGTGTGTGTGTGTGTGTGTGTGTGTGTGTGTGTGTGTGTGTGTGTGTGTGTGTGTGTGTGTGTGTGTGTGTGTGCGTGCGTGCGTGCGTGCGTGCGTGCGTGCGTGCGTGCGTGCGTGCGTGCGTGCGTGCGTGCGTGTGTGATCACGTTGGCACACTGTAAGGAATCATCAACCTCGCAGATAAGTTAATCATAAAAATCTTTTGTCGTTAGGAGAGGGCGACCATAAATCCTGAATCATTAAGTTGTTCAAACTCTGCCATGCTTTTTGACTACACAGTGATACCACTTTGAACAATCAGCATCAGCACCCTGTGAAAAACAACAGTCGTCTACCTCATTGGTTCTCAACCTTTTCAGGCCGCGACCCCCAAAATAATCACATTTTAACTGGGGACCCCCCACCCTGGTGAGCGCTCGCAACGCGAGGCGTTGTGAGCATGTAGATCAGCTATTTTCACAATTTCTGCCTCTAATATTTGACAATTTGGCCAATGTTTGATTTGTCATTTTAGAGGTATTAAAAAGACCCCAAATTGTAACTTTAGAAATGTACAGATACCCTCTATACACTTAAAATGTATGTTGGTTTGTTTACTGCTTAGTGAGAAAACAATGTTGCACATTAAGCTAGCCCCCCCCACAATAATGTGGGCCCACAGGTTGAGAACCACTGGTCTACCTGATTACTGTGGAAAGTAAGCAGATCTGACATCTTCTTGAGAAGAATCCACCAGTGAGGATGATCTCACAGTGGTTCTCAACCAGTGGTCCGGGGACCACCAGTGGTCCTTGAGCGGGTTCCAGGTGTTCCCCAGCTAATTGATGGAGATCGGTAACCAAATGGACCCTTATAGATCTTTAACTCTTGAGAGTGTAAAATGAAACAAGAAGCCTACACAATTAGAGAATGTAGAAGAATTGTTTGTGAATTTGATCAAGCCAGCGGCTGTCTCTCCAAGGTTTGTCTGTTATCTCTCCCACGTCATGGAATTGTGGACATAATCTGACCAACAAAATATTCGAAGTTTTGGATCTCGTCAAATGGTGGTCCTCGGCTCAAATGCTGAATAAATAATAGACCTTGATATGAAAAGGGTTGAAAACCACTGTTCTAGTGTACAACAACACCCTTACTTTTCAGGAATTAGAAAAACAGAACCTGTGTTCCAATGAAACCAATATAGTTATTTCATCACTTACTTTGAGTGGCAGGTACACCAGGCATCCACTCAGAGACTTCTTCATATGTGCCCAGGGATAGATTAGCACATCATGAACTCTATACATGTCTTTCCACAATACCACAATACTTCTCATCACTCCTCATACTAAGAACCACAATGGAAACAAGTTGTAATAAAGACATCAATCAATCAACCAGTGCTTGACAGCAACAACGAGGCTCTACGTGGAACATTCGGATGCATGGTGTTGACATGTGATCCCTGACAACACATGGACATGGACATGAGCGAAAAAACACTTGCGGCATGCTCTCAATAACGCACACGCAACAGTTCTTTTGCTGCGTCACAGCTTGTGAAACCCGATAGCAGCCTTGACTTTTCCCACCCTTGTCATGCATGTCCTCACATCACATGTGACATTTGACCATGTTTACAGCTGGGGGCGGGGGGGATCCATGCGTGCTCACAGGAGAACACTGAGTAGTGGATCCATTGACAAAGGCCATGTCACGCCATTCACTCATTTCAGTTTTTGTCCATTGGATACTGTCAGCGTACACATCTGAGTTTCATCACGCCATTGTCCCTGTAAGCCCCCCTTAAGTCCGTCCTCTGTTTTTCCAGTGACAGGTTCTTTAGTCAGTGAAGGTGATGAATGTCTGGGACTTGGAACAGGGTCGACGATCTAAAGGTTTTCGCTGGCCTCTTTTGACTCACACTTTTCCTTAAGGCTAAAGACGTGACATTCCAACGTGACAGATGAGAACCGATACTGTTGTTGTAGATGAAAACAATTAGGATTCACCCTGCTTTTTTTTATTCTATAAGTGTTTATCATAATGCACGGATGGCTTCTACTTATCCTAAGAATACAAGTATTGAAAACGTCAAAGTTCCTTTGGAATGCACTGGTTGTTAAATCTCTGAACCTCTCCGTCGTACGTCTCGGTATTTCACAATACCTATAGCTAACATTTTTAGGAGCAGTGTCTATAATGAGGACTTACACCGTAAAATCCTTAATGTTAAATTCGAAAGACATCCCCAGGACTAAAATGAACAGTCAATCCAAAAGTGGATATATATACTGTATATATATATATATATATATATATATATATATATATATACACAAATGTACTGTATTTAGCCTCAGTGATATACTCTCTGGGCTGTGCAGATTTTTCACAACCCCATGACAAACATTTCTAGGAGCCGCGTCTGTAATGATGACTTATGTGCTGCCATGGTGATGTCTTCAGAGGAAGCGGGCCGCGGCAGGAATGAGAAGCATGTTGTCTGTTCCTTTTGAACTGGTTGATGGCAGGGGTCAAGGAGGTCAGAGGGTGGCAGGAAGTAGGCCAGGAGTGCATTGAACTTCTTTAAAGGTAGAGAGCAAGCCCCCGGAACCCTGGGGGCGCCCTGAAACAAAATGGACATGGTGGCCGTTTGAGGTACTGCAGTTGGGGCTTCTATTCATGAACCTCATGAACGCGCATCTAGGCTTCTTTGTATTGACGCGCGTTCATACCGGAAGTGCTCGTTCATGAATTAGAGCCCCTGCACGTCCATGAACACAAACTATGAAGCCAAATAGAAGCCCCACTACGTCACGTTTCAGGGGCGTCTCAAACGCGGAAGTACGCTTCATGTGCTGGGTGAGCAACTCAATGCAAATGGACGGGTGGGGATATCCGGGGTCCTCTCTATTCTTATTATAACTCTATGGTAGAGAGTCAAGGAGAGAGGGAGAGAGAGAGAGAGAGAGAGAGAGATTATTTCATCTATTATTTCAAGACCCTCGATATCCTTAGGATTGTTCTTCCCAAGGATATCGACAGGATATAGGGAATATTGTTCAAAACATAGAAGACACATAAGTGACAAAATATAGATACATTAGAAATTATACATTTTCAGATTCCAAAATGCATTGTGGAAATACAATTTATAGTATTTCTTAATTCCAATGAGCAAACAAACTGTGGGCTTAATGCGCAAGTGTTGATTCTCACAGCATTACTTGTGAATACGGTGACATACCTGAGTAATTTATTTACTAGACAATGTCTTTCCCAAGTCAGAATGTGCGTATGTCTTCTTTTGTCTTGTGCCTTTCCGTCATAAATGATGCTGTTGCATGTTTACTCCTAAACTTGCCCTTGCATCAAACTATTGTAGTTGGCTTAACAGTTGTGTGATTATCCTTGCACAATTTGTTTACAGAAAATAAGCCCTGTACATAGTGTACATTTCTCTGTAGGATTGTGGTGGGACATAATTACGGATTGCATCAAGGTCATTTCTGCCCGTTCTATGCCGTATCTGGTCTAGAGGCCCAAACAACATCTGAACATGCTTATCTCAATGCTAACTAGCTAATACTATTGCATAACTACCACATTTCTGTCAGTCAATCTGTCTCCAATGCCATGGGAAACTCTGCAAAGGCCCATGAACCTAATGGGTGTGGTTAATTTCTTAGAGGCTTAGCCATGGTCAGAGCGGTTCACTGTACACTCTGTGCGTCAAATCAGGTTGGAATCTGTTCTTAGACCAGCTAAAGGGCCAGGCTAACAATAACACCACAACCATATTTCTCCATATCTGTCTGGAGTGAAAGACTGTACTAACATGACAAACTGTTTATGTAAATAGTTCAAGAAGCAGGGAAAATACCAGATCTACAAGCTCACAACACGGTGCGAAGCCGACACTAGTTTGGGCAAACGTCTAATTTCTCTTTTGGGTCTCGAGCTAAAAGGTTTGGGAAACAATACAGCATATGTTTTTTAATCAAAGATTCTGGTAAACCGCAAACATGAACCAATTTAATATTACACCAATTTAATATTACAGTTACATATTTCACATTTTAGGTCCCAATAGTTGGTCTTGAGGCGACATTAAATCGAATCCGAACATTCAGATTTGTCGCTGGCTCTCTGTGCTTGTGATTTTGTGTGTCTATGTGTGTGTGTGCGTGCATGCGTGTGCACGAGCACACGCACACATGTAGTAAGTGCCAAGCGGGCTTTTGTCAAGTACTCAAAGGAGGGGCTGTGGGAGGTACATAGTCATGTTCCGGTCTAGTCAGGCCCTACCGACTGCTAAACCCACACAGATGTCCTGGGTCTATTGTGGCCCTAGACTTCTTTTGCAGGGGCCCAGTGGGGCCATTTCACGCCTCAGGGCTGCCAAAGGATGGAGTCAAAAGGGGTGTCCCATTGTGACATCAGCAAAGATCGCATCAAATAGCAGCGCAGCAGGCAATCACGTAGCAAATTAGCGTCAACAAGGCACTTTCACCTTTTAGAATGCCCACTTTTGATTGAAAGAGTCTCAACTGTGATTTCCGTTCAAAATAAGGGATATTTTTATGGTATAAGTGTGGCTTAATTTTTGGATTTTGATTATGACACATCCCTTTGACCAGCTGTACAGCGAAAACGGAAAGGATTTTACTATGTGGGATCTATATAAAACAGAACTTAAAGCCTCTCTCATAACCACCACTTAACAGCCCATGGTGGCCTTGCTTTGTATGGAACAGTTAACCCTCATCTATCTGTCCTTGTTGGTTTGAGTTTGACATGACTGTGATGTTAACAACAGTCAAATGGCTTGTGGTTTCCAACATGTGTTTCGACCTCGCATGTTCTCACAGAGCATTTCCATCTCTTAAAAACAGACAGGAACCCAGGAATATCCAACAGCATCTTCATCTGGAAGATTTTAGAGGGGCCGCAAAACACCCCTGTCCTAAATGGAAGATCATGATGCTTTTCTCGGGGTCTCATCTTTTATTTCCCTGAAAAGGTTTAACTTAAAACGTCTCTATCATGTGGTCATGCCGGCGAATACCAGAACGCTCACCCCAAAACACGGTCGCCTTGGGCGTCTATCCGGCAGTAGAACGGTCTCTGCCTGGTATTCCTAAACGTAACCTCTGTAAACTGTGCCTAAACGGTTAAACCTAACCTTATTACTAACCTCAACCTCAGTAAAACGGTGCCAAAACCTAACCCTGTATTCCTATGCCTGACCCCTAAAGTCCTTTCTAACCTTATCCTCAGTAAAACAAATACAAGAATACAAGAACCGCCGCACCAAACGGTCGGCGGAACAAATGAGGACGAGCATGTTTTGGGGCGAGCGATATGGTTACCATGCCGTTGACCTCATGAGTGAGTGCTCTACCATTTGTCTCTCAGTAGTACAGTGTGAAATGCTCCTAACTCATGCACTAGCTGCTGTGCTTAAGGTTTAGTGTGCTGTCACATTCAGACCTAGTTTTGCACTCTGACCATCTATAAATAGCACCTGCTTATTAATTCATCAAAGCACACCATGGCATTACAGCAGCTACTGTATGTGATGTGTTTTTTCCTGGCCACGAGGATATGCAGAAGTAGGCCAACCTTATAGCATCCTCTGTGTCCCGTGGGCTTTATTGAAGCCTGAGAGGGACTTATTATAAGAACTGTGTCACGTTTAAGGTAATTAATTGATGTCTATTTACTCCCTCGTGCTGGCGCCGACCCAGTAATTACACCCGGAGACCGAACGAGAGTATGTGCAGTATGTGTGGTTGGGTGGGTGTGCGTGTGAGCAAGCATGTTTGAGGCTGTGTCTCTCTGAACATTAGGCCTAAGAGCATGCGTGGGCTGTGTTTATGCATAGTAAAATGTGGAGTGTTCTTTTAAGTCTAACAATTAACCCATTAGGATTGAAAATGTACCCAATAAGGGTCTATTTGTTCATTTGTTAGTGTGGTTGCCTCTGTAGGGGAAACCAGACTGTAGTACTTGTCCAACTTTATTCCATCTTCCATCGTCTCCTATCTTCCATCGCGCTATTCCTCCCACAGTTTTGGTGGCACGCACTTGGGCCATATGTCAAATCTCATCGGGACACGCATGCGTGCATTTTGCTAAGAGATACGTTAGATAGTTTCATTTATTTATATAAAAGTGTGTGCCTTATGAGATTACAAACACTCTCTCTATATGACTAGACTTGACTGTGGGACACATGCCAAGGACATAATGTCATAATGTCCTCTCTCTCCCTCATCCTCTGTTTTTCTTTTTGTTTTCCTTTCATTTCACATTTTTTGGACCAAGGGCTTCACTTCAAAACATGTCACTCAGAACTCGATTTAATGGCTTGTGGTAGGTTAAAGTCTCAGGAAGTGAGGTATTATAATGTTGTCATTCAGCCTAAACTAGAAATGCCTATAATTAACAAAAATAAATAAATCACCCCGATAAGCTACACATTCTTTAAGTACAGGCTCTTTGCATGAATGGGTAAAGCAGACGTATAGCACTACACTAATGCTCTCTATTGTGTCCATAATGACATAAAAGCCTCTAGTTTAACGGTGGGAAACTCAATTCAACTCAACTTCATAACATTTACAGGTGTAAAGAATAAAGTGGGAAAGTTCTTTGTCGTACAAGCTCCATCATGGCAGTGTCAAGTACAGTGGAAATGGATAGAGGAAGTAACGGGTCAGATATCAATGTGTATATATATATATATATATATATATATATATATATATATATATATATATATATATATATATATATATATATACATATACATAGAGAGAGAGAGAGAGAGAGAGAGAGAGAGAGAGAGAGAGAGAGAGAGAGAGAGTTGTGTTGTTGAAACTAGTGCACTTGATCTATAATTAGTACTACTCATTGCAATGTTTAATCGCAAATTAACAGCCTACTTCATCGTACAAGAGCATCACAAGAAAAAGGATATACTGTATATCTGCTTCTGCTTTTACATTTTGACAGTGAAAGTGGTCAAGTCTGACTGTGGGTTTTATAAATATTTATTAAATGAAATGTATTAACAAGCTTATGACTATAAATACTTACTATATTAGATCAATTTCCTGAAAAGTAATGCTTTTCATTTTGGACATAAACGATTTCTATCCGACAGCACCGATATACAGTACATTGCACACATGTAAAACACCATCTACATGAAAAAATCTCAGAAAATGACCTTGAGTTCACCTTTGATATCAGGGTAACCATTGGATCCATATTCATCATCATACTGTTGTATCTATCATCTCACACGCCTCACTCATATTCCAGATTCTCGTGGATTTCCCCCAGGCTTGCTTTGACACATTTCATTCCCCATAGTCATAAAGCTGTGGTCTGACCTCAATCAAAAGTCCCATAATCAAACATGCACTGATAGATGCACGCCACACACACACACACACACACACACACACACACACACACACACACACACACACACACACACACACACACACACACACACACACACACACACACACGCAAGCACATGTTTACCACACTTAAAAGGGGTTTAATTAGAAGAGAATTCTTGCTTAATATATTTGGCTGTGCAGACAAGAGTTTGCCACCAGAATGATGAAGAGGGCAAACATTCTTGTGACGCATTGTGAGCTTTTAGATTGGCTATTGGTGGTGAAATTATTGTGTGAAAAAAAGGGAGGGAGCCTAGTGTAGAGCCCTGGGGGACTCCAGTCAACTAAGTTTATAGAGTTTGAGTGGTTAAGGTTACCTTAAGGGAATATGAACAATGTCAATGCAATTCCCATAAAGTTAGAAAAACCAACGTGCATGTGTGTGTCTGTGCGTACGTATGACTGCCTGTGTGCGCGCGTGTGTGACTCATATCATTTTCGTGGTTGTGCCGCTTGTGTCTTAACCCAATCCAGGTTTGAACAAGCCTTATATTGAATGTCCTGCTGCGATAAAGTTCAGAGATTGTCAGACCTCTGCCTGACATGTCAGTGTGTGAGGGCAAACCCTCCTGAGATATTTATGATTGAATTAGAATCTTTCAACAATGTTCCTCTTCAGTGATTTAAAGCCCCCTTGTTTCTGGCCCTGTACACTCACAAGGACGCTTGTTCCGAAGACTCAGGAATGTTTTGCTAAACCCAGTGACTCCACCGAGCTCACGCCAAACGTGTTTACTTTGCTTGTTTCACCACTCTCGCTCTCTTTCAAACCTTTTCTCAATTTCTCTCCCCCTCACACACACTCCCTTGCTCAATGCTTTCTCAATCTCCAATACTAACACCTTTCTCTCTCTTTTATACCAGGTCTGTCTATACACCCTGGTACCCAGGAGGTTTGTTGTCTCATTCTGTACTGATTTAAGGTGTGAATCTGATCCACCAATTAGTCACGAAATTGGTCAAGGTCACCTTTTGGCCTTGGGACATAAATCATACAAATGACACATAGACAGATGGTGCTCCTACAATATAAGAAACCCCTTTCACCTACACACCCGTTAGTTCAGCCTGGCCCAAATGCACATGTGGAAATCCCATAGTATTCTATTCTATTTTCAAATGAATCGCTGGTCCTAAGTACAATTACAATTTAGGCATTTAGCAGACACTCTTAATCCAGAGTGACTTACAATAAGCAGGTAATACATCAATACAATACAAGCAAGATAATATGTCTATACATCAAGAACAATACAACAAATGCATATTAATATCAATCTAGAAAACATTAACGTAGGTAGACCACGCACCTAATCAGTAAAAGCTTTTTGCAAAACCTAAAAATGCTATCTAGCTTTCATGTATGGTCATTGAGGGTAGGCGAGTGCTACAGTAAGTGCTATGGGTTTAGGTGGAGTCTGAAGAGGCGAGTCTTCAGACCACGGTGGAAGCTAGAGAGTGAGTCTGTAGTTCTAAGTGCGACAGGGAGTTTATTAAGTCAGAGTAGAATAGAAATCCAAGGTAACATGCCTGAATGACACCTGGCGCTCTCATCCCAATAGTGAGCAAAAGCTTTGAGAAGCTGGCGAGAGACATCTGCTTCACGACTTGATCCATGGCAATTTGCATATTATCAGAATAGAACCACAGACGATGCAATAGCCATGGGTCTTCCCACCATCCTCCATTTTAGTATGTACGCATGTTGTTGGTGGACTACAGCTCAGCTATCAACACCATAGCCCCAGCAAAGCTTGACATAAAGCTCAGAGACCTCTGGCTGCACCCAAGCATGTGCAACTGGATACTATACTTCCTGACGAAACGCTACCAGGTGGTTAGAATGGGCAACATCACATCTGAGCCCCTGAAAGCCACACACAGCTCCAATGTCATCAATACGCTGACGACACGACAGTGATCGGCCAGGTTGTCAACAATGATGAGTCTGCCAGAGACAAGATTAGCTCTGATGTAAGAGAACAACCTGGCCCTCATCGTCAACGAGATCAAAGAGCTTATCGTGGATTTCAGGAGGCAGAGGAGAGAGCATCTATCTTCATCGATGAAGTTTTAGTTGAAAAAGTCTGCGAGTTCAAGTTCCTTAGTGTACACATGGAGGAGGTGCTCAAGTGGGAGGAAATCTCGAACGCACATCATTTTGACAACGGAACGTTGGCAGGTATCGCTACTCACCCCGCGGAGGTTAGGGTTAGGGTTAGGTTTGGTTGTCGAAAAGATGACTTGTAGAAATAGCGACACGCTCCCCTCTAGTGGGACACAAACACCGCGCACGAGTGGAAGAAAAGTTTTGACGCCTGAAGACATTTGTAGTGGACCCCCGCAACCTCAGCTCCATTGAAATCGTCCTGACAGGCTTAAGCTGTGGAACTGCCTAGTATGGAAACTGCTCCATCCATGATCATGGTGAGGTACAAGAAGAGGTGTGTTGTCAAAGCTCACTGTATCATCAGGGACATGTACCACTCCAGCCACAAACTGTTCACACCCCTAAAGTGTCCATGGCCAGGCTAGGCAGCCTACCGTAGCGTCAAGGGCAAGACCACCAGATTTCTGAACAATGTCAGACTGCTGAACAAGGCCTGATCCCTGCCTATCACCAGGCTGGCCTGTCAACTGGAACTTTTCTTTTACTTGAAGCAGACAATGTTATCCCCCTCCCTTCATGTGTTCCTCTGTGTTGAGATGACAATATCTTTCACTCAGTGTGCCACCAGAGTTTTTTATTTTTTTTTAGAAAAGCGGACCATGTGCTGCCTCAACTATTTTATGTGGGTATTATTAAGAAGAGAATATTTTACTTTACTAGAACTTTACTTTCCCTGTGGACCTGCCATGTGGATTTTTTATGTTATGCCATTTTTCTTCTTCTTCCCACTAGGGCTAGGCCAAGGAAGAAATGCCATCCTAGCTTTTTTTTAATCAAGCTCATGGTAGCACTATTACAGGCAGATTTCTGTGATCAGCTAATATTTACCACCGTCGGACCGATCCGCACAAAACTTTGCACGCACACTCCCACAACAAGGCAACCTGGCCTGGTGGAGACCTATTCTCCGAGGAGCACACTTTTGTAGTTTTACAATAAAATGGATTCTGAAAACCCATAATGTTGCATTTATTACCGGTAGATGCCTTAGTAGGCACATCCTTCCTGGACGGTTCAGTGATTTGCATGTTGTGTTGCATCTCGAGGGGAAAGGTTTACGCGATTCAGCAGGTTCGCAAGCAGTCTCGCGGACGCAATCTCTTGACTTCTTCTTGGCCTCCCCTTATTCACTGCCCAGTGCCCACTCTACGCTACACAGTGCACTTGGCGCTGGTGATGTCATTGTTCTGAGCTGAGCCAGCGCAAATACTCGTCTCCCTCTCAGCCTCAGACGGCCAGCCCTGCCTGAGCTGGAACAACACTGCTGCTATTTCAAGTGGCCATTGACATGGTACCGAGACGGAGAGCAGATCCTTATAGAACTGACACTCACAGAACCCCTGATTCGGCACGGCCAGGGATAACCCATAGCGGTATGCACAAATATTTGCGCACGCCATGGAATTCGCTCTGGCCCGGGTGCTTGAGAATGTCTGATTTCACACCACAGACCTTCAGCCTGGTCCACTCCCATACCACCCTCCCTCCATCAACCCCTCCCTCCCTCCCTCTGTCCATCTGGTCGTCCGTCCATCCATCTATCCGTCAGCAGAAATGGTGGTTTCACTGGCACTGCTCTGCCAGCATAGACAGCTTTTTTATTTTTTTGCTTGAATTGCTCCGCAAGGTGCCCTCCGAGCTTAATCAATACCTGTCAGCACATATTTAAGACTGGGATATTATCATAACCGAGTTCAGCTTGTGAGAGAAGCGGAAAGAGGAGATTTGATGATGATGGAAATATAAGATAATGAGTGGAGAGACAAAAATAGAAAGGCATGTGCAAAAGGTTAAGAAAAGTGAACGTAGAGTTCACCTTGTAGATAACCCGGAGGCCCTTGCACACAGAGTCCGATGTGTTTTTTATTGGTCAATCAGTCTTTATCCACTTAAACCCTATTCAGATATTTTTCAAAAAGAGTCTGATGTGTTTTTTATTGGTCAATCAGTCTTGATCCACTTAAACCCTATTCGGATTTCTTTCAACTCACATTGTGAGCTTGTAGATGCGCAAATTTAGAATTTCTTTGAAAAATGTTGCCTATAATGACATTTCCAAAATAAAGGCCATGACCGCACCAATGTAACTAGTCACAACTCCTTGCTACAAAACAGTTTTAAGGCCAGTCCACAGTCTCCACACCTTGCAACTGCCATTGGTGATAATGGTTGCAAGTAGTTGCATGTTGCAAGGAGCTGCATCTGAAACAAACGCAGGAATCTAACTTAGTTCAATTGAAAAATAGATCATCCAAAGTCGTAGCCTCTTGTTGTACAGAAATGTCGGTGTACTGTAGGTGTGTTTGCAAACGGGCTAGTCCCAGTTGTCCCACGCCCAGTTGTCCTACGTCCCAGTTGTCCTACTGTGTCCCAGTTGTCCTACTGTAGCCTGGCTGTATGGGCTAGTCCGCGAACAGACTGTAAAGCAAGCGATCTTCATCCCATTCATGCGTTTATCGTGCGCTTGCCCAGGCCTTACGGCCTGGGCATAAATATAACGATTGCATTCACCACGGCTTCGTAACTCGCGCGGCGCTCCGCCGGCCGCGCGGACCTGACCTGGCCAAGGTCCGCTGGCCTTCGCGCCGCTTGCAATGTCGTGGACAATAATTACAGCAGTAGGACGGCGAATTTGCTGAGGTGGGGGTAGGCTACATGTAGCTACTGGCTACAGTAGGACAACTGGGACACAGTAGGACAACTGGGACGTAGGACAACTGGGCGTAGGACAACTGGGATTTTCCCTTTGCAAACACCATGAAAATACATGT
This sequence comes from Nannobrachium achirus, assembly GCF_963921795.1. NCBI lineage: Eukaryota > Metazoa > Chordata > Actinopteri > Myctophiformes > Myctophidae > Nannobrachium > Nannobrachium achirus. The sequence goes on along the minus strand of NC_137812.1, from coordinate 39,514,675 downwards.
TTTCTTCTTGCTGTGTGAAAATTCTGACTCTGTGATCAAAAGAATCTGAAGCAGACTACCAGTTGTTTTCAATAACTGTACACAGTGGCACATTTCACAATCGGTATAATCGAGTTTAAGCCTGAGAGAGTGAGTGGGTTCAAACGCAGAGGGACGGACACAGGGGTAAAGGTGTGTCTGTCCCTGTGGAAAAACTCCTGAAGCTCGCTGGTTTTGTTTTGGGTTCCTGGGGTGATAAGAAGAATAACAAGGGAAACCCCAGGACCTTCCCCAAACTACCCCAGAAACTGCTGAGAAAGCGGCCACACACCTCGGAGTATGTGGCTGCTTTGGCCTGTGTTTGTCTTTGTTTGCTTGTGGGTGCATGTCTTGTTTGTGATGCCAGAAGAAAGGTTATGGGAGAGAAAATACTATCCAAGTTCAAAACCTTTCATCTCAATTAGATATTTTATAAAAAGGAAATATTTATCACATTGAAGCATACAGTGACGGGCTGACTGACTGACTGACTGACTGACTGACTGACTGACTGACTGACTGACTGACTGACTGACCGACCGTAACCCTGTACTGTAAGTGAACAGGGGTGTGTGAGGATATAGTGAATAGGGGACCCAGTATGAACTAGGGTGTGTGAGGAAATGTCAAAGTTGGATCCAGGCTGAATTCGGAAATGTGGGATTTGAACAGTAAAGGGATTAACTCCACCCACAGTGAAAGGAAATAAAATCCCACAGGAACTGTGTGTGTGCATGTGTGCGCACGCACACGTGCGTGTGTGTGTGTGTCGTGTGTGTGTGTGCGTGCGTGCGTATGCACAACCCACATGCTTGTTGTATTTAATGTCTTATAATTACGGGAACGTTTCTGACACACTTTTCCTGTACTAGAGGTACAAATCTTAGATCATATGCATGGCTATTCTAGACCACATACACTTTTCTTGACTATTCATTGTGACTGGCAGGTGAAAGCTTAGGCTATGATGTTACAATGTTTTCAAAAGGCCCGTATTTAGCAAATTGTCTCCCTGGCTCCTAATTACAGTAAGTGTCTAATGGGACTTGATGCAAGATGGGGACAAAATGATGGCACGTTCACTTGTCATTGGCGATTAGTTGTGAAACAGACACATTCCCGGAAGAATCCGTTCCAGATGGGTACTTACAACTAGTTTTAGTGCCCCATTAAAACGCTCTCATCTCTGGTGACTTAACTACCTCTTGGGGTGCCTGATCTCCTGGTATGTTGTTTGTTTACTCTCCATTGGGCCTTCATTTCCTGTGTTGGCTTTTTGTGGCTCTAGCGGGCCTCAGAGGGGGCAGCGATCTTTAATTTATTTTGTCAATCCACCAGAGATTTGTGGCTAAGCCTGTTGTTCTTGTTGGTATTTTTGATCCCACTTAATCCTAATACTTTTGATTGAGACATTCTCATACATTGTTATAGAAATGTTGCATTACGCTTGTGCAATTTGTGTCTATTTCTGTCTAGACTATTAATTGCAAAAGGCTAAAGATTGGATTTGAATTTTATGTTTTGTTTTGCTGAGTGAGATGCATCCAATCTTTCACAAAAACGAATTAATTGGATCTAGAAACGCCATGTCAGCCACGTCACAGTTCAGCTCAGCTGTCCCATACATCCTCATGCATCTTCCTTATCTCCACACACTGGACACGGACACTGTTTGCTTAAATGAGAGTATGCTTGTTTACTTTCCTAGCAACAAGAGCTCCAGCCGAGTTCTCGTTGATTGGAATAGTTTTTAGTGCCCGAGTAACGATGATGCTGAATATAGTACACATCATAGCAACGCACTGAGGTGTACAGATGTCAACCTGACGTTCTAACAGCGTTAAACAATGCCATGTGACTCATAAGCACTAGCAGATGTTTCTCGATGTGCGTGTGTCTCCTGGCCCGGCAAGACAACGAGCCGCCTGTCAAAAAATAGATGAGAAACACAGGAGAAGGAGGGCGAGGGGAGGGGAGGGGTGGTGTGTTACACTGCCAGAGATGGTGTGACTCTGACGCTGATCAAATTTACTGAGATCTACAAACACTGATAGAGAGGGTCAGCCAGGGGTGTCGCACCAAATTCTGGGCCCTGGGTAGGTACAAGGATTCACTCACATTTTGTGCTTTAACTATTGAAAAATAGCAGATATACAAGCTCACAGCGCGGCACCAAGTGCCGCTCTGCGAGCTTATAGATCTGCTATTTTTGAAAAATCTGAATATTTCAAATCCTTCTAAGGTTTTTTGAAAAACCTATGTTTCTATGTCAGTGGTGCTCAAACCTTTTCATGGGAAGGACCCCCAAAATGATATGCATTTGGCCAACGGATCTCCATCTAAAAATGTGATGGACCCCCCAGAAGCAAAAAATGTGTTACAAATGTTTGCTTAAAAAATTCATATTCAAAGATTTGCACACATTTTCATGACTTTTTCAAAAATAGCAGATCTACAAGCTCGCAGCGCGGCACTCGGCGCCGCGCTGTGAGCTTGTATATCTTCTGTTTTTCAATAGCTAAAGTATAATATAAATAAGGCCACCCTGGGCCCTAGTAACTCAGTCCCACTTTTCCCCCGCTTGTGACACCCCTGGTAGGGCTGCAGATTGCTTATTTGGATCAGTTGTATGTTGTTCCAGGTTTCCTGCTCGCAGAAACACAAACCAACTGACCCAGTTTCTCACGTGCCACCTCAGCCTCCGAAGCACACGAGACTCGCCGCCGACATCTGACTGTCATCTCTTATGAGTTGTCCTGACCTGCCATGTATGGAAAAAGTAGATTTTATCACAAAAAACACGAAGGGAAAAAACTCATGCACAAAATTGTGTGCCCGCATGCTGAAAAGTGAAACGCCTGTATTGATGGCTAATCATCCTATTTCACAGCTGTCAAAGCTAATTCTAAATATTTGGCCAAGATGAATACCTCACACTCAGAATAGAACTCTTCACTGTCTGTGGGTCACATGAGTCACACAAACTGTAGAAAAATAATGGCTAGCATAGAGAGTTGTCAAGGGGTAGAATTTGGGCTAAAAACGGAGGGTGTTTCAAGATGGAGTAAACCATTTCAGACCTGACCCCCCCATCAAACATATAATTTTGCGAATGTCTGTCTGTCTGTCTGTCTGTCTGTCTGTCTGTCTGTCTGTCTGTCTGTCTGTCTGTCTGAGTGAGTGTCTGTCTGAGTGAGTGTCTGTCTGTCTGAGTGAGTGTTTCTCCTCAGTGGCTGGAGCAATTGATCTGAAATCGCATCACCATTAGCATATGAACACACCTAACATAACTGTGAAGCCCGTTTGTCACTTTCACAAATAATATGCTGTATATTAGCATTTTTATGGTGTATCTATATCTATTCTGCATCTAGCATGAGGCATATCTATTCTGCATCTAGCATGAGGCAACATGTTTAACCAGCTCTGTGTGTGTGTGTGTGTGTGTGTGTGTGTGTGTGTGTGTGTGTGTGTGTGTGTGTGTGTGTGTGTGTGTGTGTGTGTGTGTGTGTGTGTGTGTGTGTGTGTGTGTGTGCAGGCGGGTGGGCGGTTGTCTGGCCCTGTTACAGATGTTGTCCAAAAATCATGCAGATCGGTACACAGTATCTCTATAGCCATTAAACGAAACAGGTATTTCTTACATTGATGCTCCTAGTACATATTATCATGCAAGCACCAGTTAAAGTTACTTTCCATCCCTCATATACTGTGTGCACAGTGCACACCCCATAACCCACACACTGCACATCATTTCGGAGCTCATATCTTTGAACGGGTAAGGGCTAGTCTCAAATTATTTTGTTCCAGGGACCACCAGAAGCAAAGATCTGTGTGAGAGATAACAAAAAGCACACATTTTTTACCACAAGCACATAGCGCTGCACAAACTTGTGACACGCTATGAATATATATGGGATACCGGTATATGGGGCTAAAATCTAAAATGACACATATGCTTTCCCGGTTTTAATGGGAAGGAAGGGATCATTAAACCAAGTGACTAAAAGGTGAAAGGTAGCATTGAAGATAACAGCTTTGGCCATATACGATATACAGTATATATGACCAAATTATACATAGTACATCATTAATGGCTTAACGTTTGTGATCCCATCACGTGATCAGGATGGCCAATACCAGGCTACGTGAGTTAAGGGATTCAGTAGCTACCAGCACAAGTCATGTCCTCTTGGACTTTCACTGGTAAATCAATAATGACTGACAACAGTGTAACATGTATATACTGTAACCGCCCACCCTCAGGTTAGAAACAGATATGATCCCCACATCAATGAAATTCTGCTACTGCATATCCTTCCTTAAATCAATATGGTTTGTAGGATGTTGATATGAGAAGGACTTTGACCAGCGGTTTGCACAGATGGCACATATCTGGGTGTTTACAGCTCTCTATCTCAGACATTATCCTGTACAGTAGCTCTGCTAGTTGATATTCATACCATACTGAAATGAATGGAATTCAATGGCTTCCTTGGTATGCTTTGGGACTTAGTCAGCATTAATGTCAAGTATAAAGTGAGTTGTAGTCAATGGGCTTAACATGCCAGCCCAAAGTTGGTCTCTATTTTGGGCATGTCATAATAATACAGTAGGCAACCCTAACCCAACGTTAGACCCCTAGGGGACTCCAATCAAAAAGTATACATGGGTAGCTATAGGTTTTAAGTGTTTAAAATAAAAGTTGATAAAAGAATCGGTCAGAACCAGGCCGGAACTCCAAACTAGCTGGTTTATGGCCTATGAGTATGTTGGTATTTACTGTTAAAATCCCATAGCACTTTGAACCAAGAGCAAGTGAGATACAAAGATGTTGGAAAAGTAGTCAGTAACCATTGCTTCAGGAAGTACATACCAATTGAGTTTGGCACATTCTGACTTGCTATCTGCTCCACATATGAAAGTGACTGGTGTTCTTATTTATGGCTTTTTCTTAACCCCATCTTTCCCACTTCCATTTCTCATTTGTCTAGAGAGATGTTGGCAAGACTTTGAGGACAATTTCCAAACTGACCTTGTAACCCTTCTCTCCCTCAGGCTCTTTGTGTTGAACTAAAAGAGAGAGTTATAAATGTTGTAATTATGGCTTCTCATTGTCTCCTTGAAGCTCTTCCACAATACTTGAGTAAGTTCACCACCTCCACATCTTACAAACATAAAGGATGAAATGGTTAACCAATGTTACTAGTTAAAACTTTGAGGAACACAGGAGCCCAAACCACCAGGGCGGAGGCCCAGCTGTGACGATGTTATGGACTTTTATTGCCACTTAGAAAGAATCTAGCTCATGGTCTGGAGTTATTATCAGCTCCAACAAAAATGCATCAGCTGATCTGGCCAACTTCTGATGAAGGAAGCTCAGCCAGCAAAACAGGGAATCTCAAGGCGAGATTATGATTGATGATTGAAGTTAGTTCATATTTAGAGAAAGGGTCTGAGAAGTAGTGAGTAGAGATGTCCCAACTTCAGACTAGCTTCATTTTGGCTCCCTGCTCATCCGAACAGAAAGATCCAACCTAATCTCTCTCTCTCTCTGTGAGCACCCACTTAACGTCCCTTTCTCCCTTTAATAGAGAGGTGTTACCAGTGACCTTTCACCTTTTAGTCACTCAGGGATCATGACCCCTCTGTCACCCACAATGGCTGGACGTGGGTCCATTGGCCAAGTGTCACTCTGGGCCAACCTCAACTCTAACTCCTTACAGCTGCTGATAATGCAAGCAGTGGAGCGCTTAGTCTTAGCGCGTTGGCTAAGTGACACTTTGACAATATTATGTCCATCCAGCACCAGAGTGTGCGTGCGTGCGTGCATGCGTATGTGCGTAATTGTGTGTTTGTGTGTGTGTGTGTGTGTGTGTGTGTGTGTGTGTGTGTGTGTGTGTGTGTGTGTGTGTGTGTGTGTGTGTGTGTGTGTGTGTGTGTGTGTCGTGGCCCGGGTCAGGGTCAATGAAGTCAGTGTATGTCCAGCATTACTCAGACTAAATGGGCTGACAGGTCACAAAGCGGCTGAGGAGGCACAATGTTTTCCATTCAGTGACGATTTGGTCCGAAAAGCAAAACAGCGGGACCAGAATGTATTCTGGGAAAAACTATGAAGCGTTGAAGGTTTGTTTGATTTTGCCTCAAGGTGACGAGGCCCTTATCGCTCAAACCCATGGTGTTTTTGTGACTGAGATTCCTCTGCGGGTGCTTTTTCGCCCCCTCCTCAAATAGCCTTCAGTTGAAACTTAATGAACAGTAAATATGTTGGGTCTTTTCTTCTCGTTGCCTTCCTTTCTCCAGGGTCAATATACCTGTCATATGAACCACTTGAGTGGTTCTCAATATGCCAGGCACTGAAAGGTCTCATCAGCAGGATACTGTATATAGAGTTGAACCCTCAGGCGGAGGGAAGAGGAAAGCGCATGAGGACTGGTAACTAAGATGTCTTCTGTTTCTCCTCATTTGTTTTCTTGTCCTTTGCTTGGTTACTGCCTTGAAGCTATTGCCGCTAATGTGATAGCGTCAAAGAAGTTGTTTCCATGAAATAAGATAGCAATGCAAAAGGATTTGTTGTGTCTCGGTTCTAAAGGTTTCTACTTTCACTGGACAATGACTTGATTTGATCCCTTTTGGGCTGTATCATCTCAACACTTGTAATACAAGCAAACTGTTGTCTGCGGGAATAAACAAGGCTCATTGTTTCGTAACAAAACCCCAGTTGTGTGCAAACAGCACCAATATCATGTGATTATTTCTTAGAATTAAACGCTTTCAGTTTAACTGGAGGGAACTCAAATTCGAGTTATTTATTTTTCATTCACAGCTAACAACTGTAACAATTGGAGCTTCTATGCATTCCTTTTAAGCTAGAGTTTCTCCAGATGTAGTCGGGCTTGGAACACGCCTGAAAGACTGCACCAGTCACAAGCCGTCATAGTGCACAGGCACAATGACATGCACACGCACATGTGTGCATGTCATTGTGCACACACATGTGTGTTTACATGTGCGTGACCAATGGCCTACGTGAACTAACGACCAATGATACTGTAGTAAGCCTCTGTAAAATTCTTCACCACACAAATTCTATCGTATTGTCTTACAGCTCGTTGGGTGTTTTGGGATGAACATTATTTTGTTTTTCTCAGAGTCTCTCTCTCTTTCTCTCAGAGTCAGTCTCTCTCTCTCTCTCTCTCTCTCTCTCTCTCTCTCTCTCTCTCTGTTTTTGTTTCCCGAATCCTGTCCTCTCCAATTCCTTGGTTCAGAGACAAGTGGGAGGCAGAGGGGTCAGTGAAGGGAGCTACAGTAGTGTCCAATCTGTCGGGCATATGGTGGTGCTGTCATAGCTGCCAGCTTCCAGCTGGATGGTATTAGGAGCTCTCAAGGGTGTAGCTATATTCCCTCTGGGAGAGATGAGGCGCAGGGGATTGAAGGCCTAACCTCTGTATCCCCAAACATGTCCTGCTGTCCATTGACCACAGAAAAAAATTAACTATCTGTAGAGTGCGTGCGTGCGTGCGTGCGTGCGTGCGTGCGTGCGTGCGTGCTTGCGTGCGTGCGTGCGTGTGTGAGTGAGTGTGTCAGATGTTGCTTATCTGGCAAGGACCCTATGGGCTAATCATGTTTGGACTAATCAAATTAAATTGATGAAATATATCACATTTTCTGGGATTCAATGTTCCCTGTAATTATGATCCATATTTAAATAGATGGACCTTCAGTCTAAGGACTATAAACTTAATGCGTTCCTGAAGGTAATAAAGAACCACGTCTGCTAATGTTCATGTCGTAAAACAATAATGTCGGGTTAACAATGTCCTGTTCTGTCTCTTTTGCCATGACTCTAGATTCGAAATGTTTTGGTTCTTCTTTTATTTATATATACATATATATATGGCCGCTGATGCCACTTTCTGAAGTCTAATCTAATACACTAATGTCCTCATTCTGTTTATTTGGGTTCCCAATTATAAACCTGATTCCTTACATTCTTGTGCAGTGGATTTGGGTCAGTTATTCATAAACACCATTTTGATCCCCCAGCTTAATATAAGCATGCAGGCATATGCTTAAGCATACTGTATACTGTATACCCCCCCCCCCCCCCAACACACACACACACACACACACACGCGCACACACACACACACACACACACACACACACACACACACACACACACACACACACACACACACACACACACACACACACACACACGCACACACACACGCTTCACCATTTCCACACCATTCTTCTTGTCCTACGTGGCCTAAGCGTTTCCCCTCCATTGCTCATTTAGTAGGTCAAGGTTGTCACATAAAGAACGAGCTGTCTTTCACTCACTGTGCAGGAGACATTCTGTCAGCCTTCCTGCTGTGCTTTGTCATCATGGAGTCAAAGCGCAATAAATCGAGAGCGTGGAAAAAAGGAGGCGAGAAAGGGGTCTGTTTTCTGAGGAAGAATAATCATTACATTTACTGAGTATGTTTTGTAAAACCCCAGCAGTAATAGCAGATCTGCAAGCTCACAGCGTGTCACAATGCAATGCGTTGTGACATTGTAGATCTGCTGTTTTCACTATTTGTCATACGGAGGAATAAAGTGGTTAAAGAATCGAACTCTGCTCTCTAGCAACATAAACTCCTAAAGGCCTGTCCATACTCGGAGAGTTCCGACTTTCCGACGTGCAGCTTTCAACGTGCAGCTTTCCGACTCTAATTTGGGGTAATGGTTTTCAGATGTTTGTAGTTGAACCGGACCTTTCCAATGAAAAGTTGGTGTCGGAGAGAGTATCGACAGGCCTTAAGTGACAGTGCACCATGTTCATGGTAGACATTTGACGAGTCAAGGGTAATGCCATCAATTCTGGGTCTGTTTCATTTACGTGTGACTGTGTTTCCAGCATGGACAGTTAACCTGCACCTATAGTAAATTAAACAGACCCAGACTATTGTAATTGCCTTCAGCTGTGTTTACCCCTAAAATATGACATGTCAAAATGGGGACCTAAGTCCATTGCAGACATTACTGAAGTTTTGTTAATTTTAGCCTCCATGTTTTACTAGTCTAACAATGTAACCTTTATGATAGTTGAATAAGGCTTTTAATGCACTTTTGATAAACTAGAGCGAGGTTTGGCCCTCCCATAAGCCAATTTTAATATAAGATGGTTACTTTATATTGGCAAAAGAAGTGGAAAGATTCCAGGTACTTTTCAGACATTCCTTGTTCCTTGTTGTGAAGGGCACGACAACTATCTGATCGTACCATCTGTCCTCTCAAGTGTCTCCTCTTTTGTCTGTCATCTGACAATCAATAAGTGGCGCTTCATCTCACCTTATCATTTGACGCCAAAAAGCTCAGAAGCCCTCAAAGATCAGAGGTGACATCAGGCTGAACTGAAGCCTCTTCTTGGGGGCTGTCTCTCTTGCAGATTTGGAGAGGCACCTCTGGATGGGTGATAAGCTTTCTGCTGGAACCTGGTTTGTGTTCCTCATGACAGCCTAGATGTCTGGATGGTTTATCACGTGGCACACCACAGGCCAGGGTTCAGCGAAGGTCACGGGTCAGGGCGGGGGAGACCAAAGCGTCAACTTCCTGTGTTACTCAGTGGCTCGTGCTATGAGAGGGAGAGAGAGAGAATGGCCATATGGCCGTTTGGAATCTGCTCCACACTTCACGACAGAACTCCAAAAAAACAGGAAAGAAGAATAAGAGAAGGAAGAGATGGATGCTTTTACTATTGTGCACCGTACCGTTGGACACCACCGCTCACAGGCACAGAGACATGGAGATACACGGACATAAGATATTAAGAAAACACAAGCTTTATTTCTCTCTCACACTTGTGCGCACACACACACGCACGCACGCACGCACGCACGAACGCACGCACGCACGCGTGCACACACACACACACACACACACACACACACACACACACACACACACACACACACACACGCTTACTGGCAAGCGTGTTCTCACTGGCACGAATACACTGCACACACATATACATTTTTCCATACTGATGTCACATATCTCCTCCATTTCCTTGGCACAGCATCCACAATCCACTCTCATCTGGCTCCTCATTTGTACCCACTTAGCTGTCCACAGAACAGCCTACAGGGCTCTTTGTCACATGCAAATTAAACCTTGCACCCGAGGTCTCTGTGATTTATCGTCGCTGAAAGGCACTCGCCATATGTTTGGTAATCATGCCAACTTTCTCAACCATATGGTTCCCATGCCAACCCCGCCCTTATCCAGAGCACTCAGTCATGATGTCAGACACCAACATTCCAAAGGACTTTAAGGTTTTCAGTTTTGCTCCAGAATGACAGCTGTTTTAACCCAGGGTGCAGTCTGATAAGTCAGTGGTTTCTCAACCTTTCCAAGCCGCAACCCCCAAAATAATCACATTTTAACCCCCTCCCCCAGTGACGAGCACTAAGAGTTGAGGCATTACATTTTGTATAAGTCGGTTCTATTGTGAAAATAGCAGATCTACATGCTCACAACGCCTCGCAACACTGTAGATCGGCTATTTTCACAATTTCTGCCTCTAATATTTGACAATTCGACCAATGTATGATTTGTCATTTTAGATGTATTAAAAAATCCTTAAAGGAGCTATTGTCAACTTTTTCTTGAAAAACGGATGCTAAAATAAAAATAATGTTTTGAAAATATTTTATAAAAAATAAGCTTCATTTATGTGTTTCTATTCAAAAATGACCACAAAAAGCGTAAAATAATGATAAAATAATCATTTTGGCCATTGTCAGACCGACACTTTGTTATTCTAGTCTATAGACTAGGATGTAAACAAAGTGTCGGCCCTACAATGAAAAGGTTTACCTTTAAATTGTCACTTTAGAAATGTGCAGATACCCTACATAGTCTATACTATACACTTAAACTTTATATTGGTTTGTTCACTGTTGAGTGAGAAAACAATGTTTCACATTAAGTTAATCATCTGGGAACCCCCAAAAATAATTTGGGGACCCCCTGGGGGTCCCGACCCACAGGTTGAGAACCACTGTGATAAGTCTCAGCGCAAAAGACAAACTGAAATTGTGGTGTCACTGGTCCAAGGAAGCTGCGCGTCATTACATACACAGATGGTAACCATTAAACACTTATGCCTGGTTTTATACTTTGTTGTATGATGGTGTCGCGTGTTGAAAGAAATATTTGCCTGTATGACCCAAAATAGGGACCCCAGGGTTAAATTATTTAAAGCAAATAAGATATTAGGTAGATGTAAGTAAAAAAAGTATCTCATGTTGATTGGAAGGTGTCATGGAGATCTTATTTTTTTGTGAGCAGAGTAGTCACAATTTTCAAATGCCTCCTTCCCACTTCCGTTTCGTCTTGGCAGTGGCGCAGATTTGTCCTAATGTAAATTAGCAGAAATTAAAATTCTGTTCAAAATATGTTTTAGATATTTTTCAGTGTATTTACAAGAACAGAAATGACAAACACGACAACGTCCTGAGGAACTTCAGGAGGTGTGGTTACAGACAGACTATGTAGCATTCAGAGATTGTGGAATTGTCTGGCTACACGAGTTGCAAAACCAGGGTAGGACAAAGACCATTGATGGATAATTCTCTTGCTTTGAATGGCTTGGGTTTCAGAGACAGACTAACCAGTTAAAAATATGTTTTATGTGCATATTTTAAGGGCTATTTTTGTGAACAATGCATCCATTTATGATTAATATGACGTTGTGTGTCTTTGATTGATTATGTTGGTGTAAGTAATTATTATACCTCACTTGGTTTGTAATTGAATCCTGGAAATTTCCAGCCATTCTGACCAAATGCCTGAAACATCACTGTCTTCAATGAGCCATTATATTCTTTGGCTTCATTACTCAGGTCCTCAGCAATGTGATTTAAAGATACTAATGCTAGCTACATTCAGCAGAATGTTGTAACATTATAGTAGTCTAATTTCTCTTTTGGGTCTCGAGCTAAAAGGTTTGGGAACCACTGCTTCAACAGATAGACTGGGCCAGTGGGTAAACTGGGGACCATTCCACTGTGGCCAGCTAATCTGTAATATGTTACTTGTATGACGATAATGGTAATACCAATACTCCTCTGTTGTATTATCTCAAAACTATCTTCACTGCTCTGACTCTGTCATTTGTTCCTTTGTCCTTCCCTCCCTTATTTACAGCAGTTTTCTAGTTTGGCCTGTCGCCCTTGTCCTCTGCTTGTAGTCTTCTCCTCCGGCTCTTCCACCCCCCTCTATCCATCTCTACAGCAAACCACCACAAATCTCCTATCCCATGCATGACTAATGAGAGCAATATGAGCAATGATCTTCAAGTGTACTTGTGTGTGCGTGTGTGTGTGTGTGCGTGTGCGCGCGCGCGCGTGTGTGTGCGCATACTGTATGGTCGCCGTGTACGCGTGCATATGCTCGCTTTTTAGAGCTTGATCAGATCGAGGACACTTGATTTGATCTGTGGATGTTCAGAAGAGAAAGTTGGTTCCTCTGTGAAAATGGATCCAACTGGACCTTTGTCTGGGTAAAAATAGCAAAAGCGACTACAGTAGAGTATCAAACGTGTTTATTTTCTAAGGAGGACAAAGGCGACAAAGGGTGAAGTTCTCTGAAGTCACTTGATTTGTAAGAGTAAATTTAGGCTTGTATTCTGATGGTGTGAGGATTTAACAACATCAACCCTAGTGTCCCTATTCTGGGCATGGCATATAGGCGAACAATTTGCTTGACAAAACTAGTCAATCTCCAAACTCCAAAAAACGTCTGCGATGCATTGTGAAAATATTTTGTGAGTAGAGGGGGTCAAGCACAGACACCTGTGGGAAGTATATAGGGTTTAAGTGGTTAATCTCTGTTCATGATTACATTGACTTGAGGATGTTTTTGTTTATATAGCAGATATGTACATGGAGGAGCGCATGCATGCACTATGTAAGACAGGAACACATACAGGTATGTACGGAATGAAATACATGCAGGAGTTCAATTAACTCTCCAGAGTTTGCTGTGCGTCTACCGTAAATGTGTGCTCTAACTCAGGGGTCTTCAATGTTTTCAGGCCAAGGACGCCTTAGTTGAGAGAAAGATGAAGCTGGGACCCCCACAACCTTTTCATAAATTCCATATAGTTTAATCGTTTGACAGCACGATCATCAGTGTATTTTGGATTCATGTCAATTTGTGTTTTCAGATATCTAACCACTTGAGCTGTCATTACTTAATAAACTTGACCTTTTACACTGTACTTAGTTTGCTCTTTTTCCCCTCCAAACCTCTTTGCCGAAAATAGCTACGAGGCGCTGTGAGCTTGTAGATCTGCTATTTTTGGCTACAGTTCTCAGAATATGGACACTAGGGTTCAAGTTGTTAATATAAAAAGGATTGGAAGATTTGGAGGACCCGTGTAGTAACTCTGAGGACCCCCTAGGGGTCCCGGACCCCCTGTTGAAGACCCCTGCTCTAACTCACACACTGCTTGCTTTAGCTTTAGCACTTACTTTGGGCCAAGGTTGAGCAGAGGCTACATATGGTAGTGCTTTGGGAAGCGGTGTGATTTAACACCATTGGCGATGTCAACGGTGCCCAAAGCAGGATTTATAGTCAGATGGAGGGGGAAAATAGAATCACTATGATGCAGCACCTCATCTGGCTCCAAGTACCCATGTTATAACAGATTCTGAAAGTAGAACAATGGTCTGAAGCTGTAGAAATTAAAGAGCATTGAAGTACAAGTGTCTGACAAATCCAATTGGATGCAAGCTACACAATCTAAGTGGGTCTCATAAATCTTCTGCGGGTGAGGCCCATCTTCACATACTGTGCCTCTTGATTCATATGCAATCTCCATGGGGAAAAAACAATTCAGCTAGGGCTGTTTGGATGTGGTACATATCTTCTTAGATGTTTGTTTAGCAATTTTTTGTTATACAGTAAATGGATAAATACGCATTAGTCATTTTTGGGCACGTGTGTGCATGTGTGTACATGTGCACATGTGTGTGCATGTATTGATGTGTCGCAAATGCTTGCACTGCATTAGTCTGCTCCACCAGTGATGGAAGATGTACTCACATTCTTTACTATAAAAATGTCAATACCACAATGTTGAAATACGGTACTCTGTTACAAGTACTGTGTAAGTACGTCCGGTGTTCAAAGTTTAACTTGAGTAAAAGTGCAAAAGTATTGGCACCAAAATATACTTAAAGTACCAAAAGTAAAAGTATGCATAATGCAGAGTGAGTAACCCTTTTCATAAGGTACCATTATGTATAAAATAATAAAATATTCTTTTTTTACTTGTATGTATTTTTCACCCGGTGTCAATTATCTAATGTAATTCTGGGTGCTACACTCCCTCTGCCAACCTGGGGAGACAACGGACTGACCTCATTCTATGCATGAGGAGTCCAAGTCGCTTCTTTTCACTTGACAGGGGGAGTTTCCCCGGTTAGACATAGCGTGTGGAAGGAACGCGTGTATCAAAACACCATCCCACATCCAGCAGTGGAAGCTTGTGATTGGCTGAACCAGAGGTAGAGAGCGCTCTATTGTGTTCGCCTGGACTGCGCGGAGGTGCCGAAAGTCGGGGGGCTTTACTATTTACTAGATTTACTATTCTGTCCATTACGGCACATAAGTCGGTAACGGCGCTGAGTCGGCTCATGCGACCGTCGCAACGCTCAACGCGGTCGACTCGCTCGCTACCGCTCGCTCGGCGGTGTCTCACGTGGCTCATGGTCGCCTGAGACGGCGCGCCTCCGTCATCTCCACCGAAAACAAGCGCTCCGCCCTTGGTCCAATGTTGGAACTGGGATGGTGTTTTGATTCATGCGGAAGGAACACGTTATTCCAACCAGTTCTTTTCCCCTCCATCAGGCGCCCTGGCTGGCCAGGGGGAGGCAGTATAGAGACCAGGATTACTGCATATTCTTTGCAAACTCCACACAGAAAGACCTTTCAATAACCCCACCTGTATGGACACTGATGATGCGGAGGAGAGAAAACGCCCCCGGCGCCCACAGCATCCCCCTAGCTGTGACCAGGACCTTCTAGCTTTGACGCGACAGCACTACCGACTGAGCCACCAATGCCCCATGTATTAAACTATTTTCAAACTGCCAGATCTACAAGCTCACAACGCAACATTGTGGGCTTGTAGATCAGCTATTGTCAAATGCAGGTTAATGTATGTTTTGCAATAACAATTCAAATCTACAAAGTAACTCAAACTAAAGTTTTCAAATAATTAAATATTAAAAAGTGCAATATTTCCCTCTGAGATGTACTAGGGTAGAAGTAAAAGTATTGAAAATCGGAAATACTCCAGTAAAGTAAAAGTACCTAAAATGTACTTGAGTAAATGTACTTAGTTAGTTACTTTACATCACTGCACTCCACAGCACAGTAGATGTGAGAGGTATCTGCTGATAGCAGCATGGCAGAAGGATGTACAGTGCATTTCACACACATTTGCGTGATATGTTTAATGGTTACATTATCACACAGTGATAAATGTAAAAGTGTTTGTACAAACTTGTTGACATGTGCGCACGCACGCACACACAGACACACACTCAAGCACACACACACACACGCACACTCATACACAGACGCATACTGGCAGGATTCCAATATTTAAAAAACCCCAATGGTTTCCACTCAATGCCTGACATTTTTTGGAATGAAAAATGTTGTGCTTGTGTGTATCATTTATAATGATACTTTTTAATACTGCAGTCAAACTGTAGAAGTGAGGAATGTATACAGTTCCTTGTGTTTGGACATTAAATTCAGACCAGCCATCTGGCTGAAAAATAAAATAGCAGTGGCGCAATTTCAGGCCATTGTTTGCGTGAATATGTGCATGTCAGCCTCTTGCCTCCATTGTGGTCACGATCTGTCCATCAAAGCCCGGAGAGGGTGTCGACAAGGCATTTGCTGCACTGTCTGCTTCACACTTCCTTTGTTGGTGTGCGTGCGCGCATGTGTGTGTGTGTGTGTGTGTGTGTGTGTGTGTGTGTGTGTGTTGGGTCAGTCAACTGTCTCCCTCCGCTTCCTCCTTGCCATTGTGTGCATGCATATATTCTCTCTCTCTCTCTCTCTCTCTCTCTCTCTCGCTCTCTCTCTCTCTCTCTCTCTCTCTCTCTCTCTCTCTCATACACACACACACTCACATGTGCGTGTGTGCGTGCGAGCGCGAGCATGCACATGCACTCTCTAATCAGTGTCTTATGGGGCTGGGCCCAGAGGCCAGGGACAGGCTATTTTTGGATGTTCCTGTTTTGAATAGTTATCGCTCACACACTTCAGATACATCCATCAGCAGTATATATCTGTGTTAAAGGTGAAAGACACGTGCATACTTACAAACAAAGTCATCTAATCCTATCTATGTGCACGCACACACGCACACACGCACACACACACACACACACGCACGCACGCACGCACACACACACACACACACACACACACAAACACACACACACACACACACACACACACACACACACACACACACACACACACACACACACACACACACACACACACACACACACAGGTCAACAGTAATGGCAGCCAACTATCACACAAAACAAGCCATGTGATATATTCAAGTGTTCTCATCTCAGTAGTTGCAAGCATCACTCTGCATTATGATTTCAACCCACCAGTAATGAAACCTTGGTGTTATCAGAAGCCACTTTTATACAGAGATACTGCTATAGTGGCATAAGAAAGATCCATCATTAACCCCAGCTTTGCTTTTTACCAGCTGGAGCAAGCTGGTCTATATTCAGTTGCTGCGCTATAGTGACTTTTTCATGACTTTCTATTCATTGGTTGTCCTCCAAGCCGATGGGGAGTCCACCATGCCTTCCCATACTCTGAACGGGCGTAAGAGCGCCGGTCACAGAATTCAATGCGTCGTTACTGTCTGAGTGATTGAATCAGTCAGCGCAACACGTTCACCTGAACGCCCTCTCAGGCTATGGCATCACAACTGACGATGTTACATAAATGTAAATGTGCATCAGTTGGTTCAATAATCTAATCACGTTTTATTTGATTGACGAACGGCCCAAACAATAGTTTACCCAGAGCACCCCTCCCCCGTCTGACAATGTTGTCAACGGTCTGTCTCATACATAGCCTAGTTCAATTATTAGATCATTAAAAAGATAAGAATTAAATTCACTGAGTTGTGTGTGTGTGTGTGTGTGTGTGTGTGTGTGTGTGTGTGTGTGCGTGTGCGTGTGCGTGTGCGTGTGCGTGTGCGTGTGCGTGCGTGCGTGCGTGCGTGCGTGCGTGCGTGCGTGCGTGTGTGCGCGCAAATGTGTGTGCGTTTGTGCGTGCGTGCGTTTTCAATTGAAAATACTGTCTATCTTTAATTACAGCAGGTTAGGTGTTTGGTTGTGAAAACAGCAACATGTTTTGCAAAATACTATTGAGGAGAAATCTGGGAGGGGTTTGAGGCAGAAAGGGTTAGGGTTAGGGTTAGGGTTGCGCAGATCTTAGACATCACACCCCTGTCCCGCCATGCCACCTGCCCCCTTTACACAGATATTGATCAGCCTGTGACAAGTGCCTACCTGCTGCAGCTCAAATGGCTGAAAAACAATGAACCCCCATTCTTCTGTGCCTGCCTGTACTGTGTACCTATATACTGAACAGTCAGGTGGGATGATGGGGCAACATTCCCGTCTTGAACAGGCTGTGTAAAAGGGGCTAGAGAGAGGCTATCCCTTCTGATTTATTATAGGCATTTGCGAGCGCACACACGCGCGCAGCGCGCAGTCTCGCACACACACACACTCCTGGTGAGTTAACTGTTGTGTCAGGAGCAGTGCAGCTGCAGTAACCTTTGGGGACCCATAACTTGGTTATCTCTCCTGTGTTTCTTTGTTGACATTGTTTACATGGCCCAGGGTGTTTGCTTTTTGTTTGATAGACATGTCCATCCGCTGACCCTCACCCCAGCCCTGGTTGTTTTGGGATAGAGCAGAGGTGATAGCATGGGAAACTATTACCCCCAGGCACCTACACCTCCGGAGAAAGGCAATTAGTGGGCCATTTCTGCCTGCTTGGATCTTCTTCCATGGTAATTGATGGGATGTATGTACAGTTTTCTCCTACAATCAACTATGTTCCATTTTTCTATTTCTGTCTCAAAGGCTGGGCTTCTTCGTTCCAGTTTCTGACACAATTCCCTATTTGATTCCTCGTCTCCCAGCCCACAGCCCTTTGTCTGAAGTGGTTAAAATATGCATGACCTTTACAACCTTCTGTACCCTACAGCCCAGTTTAGAGGCAACAAGTTGACGTGCCTCTTTTCACACATTTAGCCACTTAAGCCCTATGTTGTACAACAAATAGTGAAAATACTTATAAAACATTCTAATTGTCACCTGTAACGGCATGCCCAAAACAAGGATGCCAGGTTGAAAGTGGTTAAGTCAGAATAGCTGTAAATCAGGCCCTGATCGCCTGTGCTTAATTATAACATTCATTTCAAGATTAAACATGTTTTCTTGATTGAGACCGCCAAACATTTTTCCAAAGCTTTAATACCACTGATCCCACAGAAAATCTAATTTCCTTTTTCTTTCGGTAAAGTTGTCTTTATTCTGGTGAATTTGATCTCTATCTGAATCATAAGCCAAGCAAGTGATGAGACTTTGATGAATGATAATAGACATTCTAAAGAGGCTCACTCACGTTCCCTTGGGCAACTGGCAGCACCGTTAGTCTGGCTGTCTGATGATGCCTCACACACTACAGCACAGCTCTGTCTGCCTTATGTATTTATCATCATGAAACTATTGAAGCCTTTATCACCCTGCTGGAGTATTGACCCATGTCAATGGAGGGCACAGCTGACTTTGGGTTGTGGCCTTGTGGGTGTATGTTCTGCTTGTTAGGCCTAGAATTATTGAATGCTTTAACCAGTGAAAAACAGCAGATATACAAGCTCACAGCGCGGCACCGAGTGTCGCGCTGTGAGCTTGTAGATCTGCTATTTTTTGAAAATGTGTGCAAATCTTTGAATATATATTTTCAAAGCGAACGTTTATAACTCAAATTTGCTTCTGGGTGGTCCCTGGAACTAAATATTTTGAGATGCGGGTCCAAATACTTATCATTTTGGGGGTCCTTCACATGAAAAGGTTTGAGAACCACTGACATAGTAGTCTCTCAAGAACAGACTAACTGAGCTCCAGTTAAGTGAAAAGGACCTTTTCTTTGGCGATGGCTGGCCAGATTGCTGACATAGAAACATAGGTTTTCAAAAAACCTTAGAAGGATTCAAAGACACTTATAGAATCGGGTCAAAATTCTAATTTTCACGATTTTTCTGAAATAGCAGATCTACAAGCTCGCAGCGCGGCACTCTGTGAGCTTGTACCGGTATATCTGCTATTTTTCAATAGTAAAAGCATAAAATAATGATACACAATAATGTGTACCCGTTCTAAATGGGTTAAAGCGCTGTGGCTGGCTATAGTGTTTAACTTTGTTTGGATCGCTCACTCTCTCTTTCTCTCTCACCTGTGTGGGCGCACACACTACACACACACACACACACACACACACACACACACACACACACACACACACACACACACACACACACACACACACACACACACACACACACACACACACACACACACACACGTAGGCTATCCATAGGCCATGTGACTGTTGTGCCATGTGGTTTATGCTTTGCCGTGGGCCCGGCAAGTTTACTGAGAAGCTATTAGGCTTATGATTCCACTCGTTAATGGCTGGGAGGAACCCTCTTGAGTCACTTGTGACTCTTCTGTCAGCTGGGCCCAGTGTGGCAGCCAACAACACATTGCAGGGCTAGCCAGGAATTTCGCCATCATCATCATCAACCATCATCACGCATCGCTCTTTCTATCCTTGCTCCACATTACATGTATTTCCCAGCCGCATATGGTGAGACTCTTTATTCCTCCACTGAGTCAGTGTGTTACTATGGCAATAAAACATGGCTGGCTCCGGCCAAGCGCTGACGTGGTTCAGAGGTTCTATGAAAAACAGTAAAAAGTAAAAAGCACACACACACACACACACACACGCATGCACGCATGCACGCACGCACACATACACACACACACACACACACACACACACACACACACAGGCCATTAAGGTCTGGAAAATATCAGCAAACTGTTGACACTTTCCCCCAGTCGAGAGCCTAATTTACACTTTATCCTACAACGGTGTCATGTCACTTGCAGTGTAGCAAGGTCTGCTTATTATAAGCGACTTTGGCCTTGTTATTCTGTAAAGTTGCTTGTAAATATTGGTAGTTTTAGCTTGTGTACTTTCTTATTTGGGCGTGCTTCCACATTTTTTTGATTATTGTTTAAACCAGTGGTTCTCAACAACAAGGACCTCCAAATTAATGTGTATTTGTCCATGGACCCCCATCTGAAATTATAGTTTGTGCCAGGGACCCCCATACCAGATCCGTGTTGTGAAAATAGCAGCTCACAACGCCTTGCACTGTGTTATTGAGCTTTTTGGCTATTTTCACAATTATTGCATATTTTGCAACCTGTGCATGATGTATGAGCGTGCTGCTCAGTGGTGGAAAGAGTACTAACATTTTTTATACTATTGATACTGTAAAAGTATCAATAGCCTACTGCAATATAGAAATACTCTGTTACAAGTAAAAGTCCGGAATTCAAAATTTACTTAAAGGAGTAGTTCACCCTCAAAATGACTTTTTTTCTATTGATTAGTCACGCCATGGAGACTAGAGTTCAATAATATTTTTAGTTTTTTGTTGCATTCCTAAGACAACAATGTGATAACAATAAATTTACCTCCATTCGTTCCGGATGGGGACCCGTTTCGAAACGGGTCCCCATCCGGAATCAATGGGGGTACATTTACTCGAATCAAATTTTTGTCTTATGAATGTGACAAAAACCAAAACATATTATTGAACTCTACTCTCCATGGCATGAGTAATCAATAGAAAAAAAAGTCGTTTTGGGGGTGAACTACTCCTTTAAGTGTAAAATGAAGTGAAATAAAATGTATAATAATCTTTTGAAAATGCGCATTGTGAGCATATAGATTGGATATTTTCAAATGGCTGAAATGTATATAGGGCTGAAGTGGTTAATGTAAGTTTTGTGATAATAATCAAAATCTATAAAGTAGACTAGCCTATAACTAGGCCTATAGTAGGCTTACTCAACTCAAGTAAAGTAAAATACCTCAAAATTGTACTTAAGGACAGTACTTAAGTAAATGTACTTAGTTACTTTCCACCACTGGGCTGGCTATTGTTGCGGGAGACAAGGGGGGTTAAGGGAATTATCATACCTGCAACAGTTTCTTTTCACAGCGCTACTTGCGCTTTCTTTTCAGACTAATTTCGGGTGACAAAGCAGGGGCGTCGCTCGGTTGTCTCCTGTAGCCTACATTCTAATCAGAGACAGATAATATTATGCTAAATGAGCATCAGTTGTTGAGCTGCTGCCTGCAGACGAGGAAAGAGTTTTTAAATGAATAGGCGGACTCCTAGGCGGGAGTCCTGTGGAGACGAGTTAAGTTAATCACCTTCACAGTGACATCGTTAAACTCGTTTAGACTAGGGCACTAGAGGCCTACTCCCCAAATAACCATAACAATGGAAATACATTTGTACATTTTACATGACAAATTAGCAAACAAAATCAATCCAAAAATAAATAAAAACAGATTTCTTGCCGTATGGTCAGAAAGAACGTTGAAGGTATGCGTTATGACGCAACCCAATGTTATCTACTTTAATTATCTGTATAGCCTAGCATACTGCCGCCAGCAGCAAAGACTGCAGGGCAGAGGCGTCAATTTGGGCATGGCAAGGTATGGCAGCTGCCATTGACTACACGGTAAAACATTAAAATGTACTTCTTAAAATGAATTTATCATGCAACATGACTGGTGTCTTGCACGCGCGCCTGCAAGACACCAGTCATGTTGCCATACCTTAGCTTTTGCTGAACTGACGCCACTGCTGCAGGGTCCAGTCAGTGGAAAGTTCTGAGTAGCCTACAGTACATTTGCAAGTGAAGTAGGCTACTGTAGTCTACTTAAGAACAATGTTGAGGTATTTGTAGCCTACTTTAGCCTACTGAGTATTTCCAACTTGTATTTCTACTCCACTACATCTCAGAGGCAAATATTTTAGGCCACTTTTACTCCACTACAATTAGGCCTAATCCTAATTGAAAGCTTTACATTTGATTATTATTAGTTACAAAACATACATTAACCACTTCAGCCCTATACAAATTTGCAAGTACTTTTGGTTGATACCATACAATACTTTTGTACATTTTGAATTCCGGGACCTTTACTTACTTATTTGAGTAGTTTTCCCAGCACTGCCATCAGGTGGGCAGTAGTCTAGTGCGGGGGGGTTGGTTGAGTGGAGAGGTGGAGCCACGGATGAATCGCCCATTCCAAAAGCCTGACTCACATAACGCTCCATTCACATTCCTACTGGGGAGCTCATTCAGGGAAGTTGTTGTAGTTGTAGTAAGATTTAATGAAAACTGCGGAATTATTCACACACTACTATCACGCCGCCAGTTGAATCTGTAACCATGGATCTATATTGCCTTGCGCGAGGACCAGGGGACATTTGGAGATGATCGTGCTTTGAGGTTTTGTCCCGTATGTTCTGCTCTGCGTTGGATCTATCATGCGGGCTCAGCCCTAACATTGGAGCTAATAAACCTTAACGGAAAGTCAACGACTCGACTGAGACATTCGAAAATGATTTTAACTCGTAAGTAAAGCTATGTTAGTTGCCACCGCAATTGTTTCTTAACATTTTAATTACATCGAATAAGTAAAACGTTTAAATACTACAACATAATAACAGTAATGGTAATAACAAGTTAATAAGGCAGTGTAGCGGTTCTTTTGGGCTATTTGATGAGAACTTATTTGTGTGTAAAGCTTTCGGTCAATTCAAACGTTTATTTTAAGAAAAACGTTATTTAAAGAGAAACCTTAAGATACGTTTTCAAGTTGCGTTTGGAAAAAAGTCTGGAATCAATGCTGTGCGCTGTCAGATAAGTCATCCAGCCTTGTGAATAAGGAAAGTTAACAAATGTCTTGATACTCTCTTGCAGTTTTACTATCCATTTGATGGATGTTTAGGCTACTTTGTCCAACGCCAGGCTATGTTTTAGACACTTTTATGCAGAGGGAACTTAATTAGTGTTGGATCGTTAGTCGTTAGACTATTTAAGCAAAACATTTTAGTTAAATTTCTCAGGGATATGTTCTGTTTAAACAACCAGTGTTGGTTGGCTGGCTTGCTTGACCATTCCAGTGCCCGCAATTTGTCTGAGCACAATTTGGCGTTTGCCTAAATGGATACCTTTTGCTGAGGAATTTTAGGGAGAATGCCTTCTGTTTTGTGGCTGTGTAAATCCCTATTTTAGACTGTGTTTACCGGCTAAACGTGGATTGTGGGCTGTGTGCTCTTCTGTCTACACATCTCTCTCTCATATTACTTCAAACCGCTTTCCCTTGTGATTAGACTTATGGCAGTGTGGTTCTCAAACTTTAAAATTCCAATGTCTTCCCTTAACTCTGACATGCAGTGTACAAATGTTAGGGTCCATTTGGTTCCATTTGTACACTCTCAGAGTTACAGACTTGTAAGGGTCAATATAGACCCCATAAAGGAACCTAGAACCGAGTCCCTGAAATCCTCTTTTTGAGAACCACTGACTTATGGCATGTGTTTGGCCCGCTATCTCAAAGGACGGGACTGGAACTGATAACAGCACAGTGTGGAGTTCGTGGAACCATATCACATTCTCACAAATAAGTCCTGAATAAGAGTTGTATGAACACACGCACACACACACACACACACACACACACACACACACACACACACACACACACACACACACACACACACACACACACACACACACACATACTTTATCCATCATAACACAAGGCAAGTGACATTACCTCCACACTCCACAGAGACTTACAACACCTCTGTTCCCCAAATAGATAATTCCTGCATGACAACTTTTTGAGTGTGTGGAAAAAGCATCAGAAAACACCACCCATAACAACTATTACTGACTGCCCCCAGACATGTAAGCCCTCTTCCTGGCTTTCTGGTCCAGGTAGTCATTGGCCAGCGTGCATTACTGTGAGGACGGAGTGAGGAGGAGAGCAAAGGGGGGAAGCGCGCTTCATTGGCACTCTTTGTGAAACAGGAAGCATGTCAGGGCCTTATCTGAAGGATTTACATCCACTTCACACACACACCATTTCTGTCTGTCCTGTGAAGAAACACAATATTCTGTTTGCACTTAGCCCATCTTTCTTCTGCTCCTGCTGCTGCGTTTTGACATAATAGACTTGAGCAAGCAGGCTGTCCTGAGATCTATTTATGATGGCATATTTGTCAGTGTGGCAAGGCAAACAGCCGACGGTCATCTGACTCTGGGTCAGTTGAAGGCTTATGAGAGGCTTTGTATGTTTCTGGTCACCTGATCCATGGCTAGGGCCATTGGTATGAGCATAAATCTGTCGTCAGGGACCACAGGCCTTCAGGGTTAGATTTGTGATGATCCATCTGGGCCAGCTGTGCTTTGCTTTGCTCTGTGTGTAAGTGTGTGTGTGTGTGTTTGTGTCTGCATGTATGTGTGTGTGCGGCTGATATCCTGGTGCTACATAACCGGAACGGGCCATGGTGCTAACCTCATTGTGTGTGTGTGTGTGTGTGTGTGTGTGTGTGTGTGTGTGTGTGTGTGTGTGTGTGTGTGTGTGTGTGAGTGTGAGTGAGTGAGTGAGTGTGTGTGTGTGTGAGTGTGTGTGTGTGTGTGTGTGTGTGTGTGTGTGTGTGTGTGTGTGTGTGTGTGTGTGTGTGTGTGTGTGTGTGTGTGTGTGTGTGTGTGTGTGTGTGTGTGTGTGTGTGCGTGCGCGTGCGTGCGTGCGTGCAAGGGGCATGGTTTGAGGCCGACCAGATGGTGATTTTCTGGGCACCACCATCTCACTTACCGGTACTTTGCAGCCAGACGTCTTGGGGAACCCCAGATGTCTCAACCAATCTGATACCCATCAGAGAGTTTAGTCAGCCTCCAACTTTGCATTCCGCTATAATACTCTGGAGATTGTTTATTTTTCTTCTTTTTTTTGGTAGACTAGGAAGGCCTTTCTCATTGTGCGTTTTGCTATTCTTACAGTAGCGATGGACATCATTTTAAAAGCGTCACAGGACAAGAATTGGTCAGAAATGTAAACCGCACGGGCCAGGTACTGTCAGACATCAGATTAAGCTGAAAGAACAACACAAAAAAGGAATTCAAGTTTCGACTTCTCCCAGCTGATGGTTGCTCAGATGATGAGCCCTCAGGGGAGCAGTAAAGGGTTAAGTTAAGTGTCTTGCTCAACACATAGCTGTGGCGCGAACGAACCGGGGCCTTTATGTTTCCCAGATGGCCCCTCTACCCATGGACGCCCATAACATGTTCATCAAACTCATATCACTGTGACCTCAGAAAGTGTCTGATGCATGATATCAGCTCTCTGTGGAGGCGAGGGAGACAGGGAGGAATACTGATTACATTATTTTAGTGTAATATCCATACAAGTCATATTCCATTTGACTTGTAAATTAGATTGCAATTAAATCACATTGTGGCCCAGTTTAATACATCACCTGTTGTAGACCCACTTCACAGCTCCTTAACAATTACCTACACCAACTAAAGTTGATAAGAATTCCTTGATTGGTTCAGCGCTTTGAGGTCTAATGACTATAGGGTAATTTCAGATAAGAAGTCATGGAGCCTCAATTCACAACTGTTAATTGTCAAGTATTATTCTTCATGGGCCTACATCAAAGACCCAAGCCCAGCAATAATTGTATTCAGACTCTTGTCTTCCGGTTTACCATGTATGTATGTAGCAAAGCCTTTGAGGTGGGGAGCTGATTGCTTTGTTTGGTAGCTGCTGACAAACTCCCACTGGATCTGAGCATTCAGACCCAGCCAAGCCAGACCTTGCTGCACTGGGGGAAAACTTTGGCCGGCAATTGTGAGAATTTCCTGCCACAGGAAAGGAGAGAAGAGAAGGGGCGAGCAGAGTTGAACTGAGAGAGTGAGAGGAGAGAGAGAGAGAGCAGAAGAAATGTGGGTAAGAGAAGAGAGCGGAATGGAGGGAAACGACAGTGGGGTGCTGTTGGGTAATTTTAGAAGCGGACAGTGCACAGAGGGCTATGCTGACGCCTCCTTGGCCCCCAACCAGTTCAACTTTGGCACAATTCCAGGGGAAAAGCCGCTCGTGATCCATATGAAATCTCTATTAGTATCGGCTTGGCTCCTATTAGTCGAGTTATCTGTTTCTCATCTCTCTTTCCATCTTTCCCACTGAAGCCCCTTTTCCACCAAAATAACGTTTGGTTCTAGAACTGGTCCTATTCTATATTCTTGGAACCTGGGGAGCAGTAGTCCCCAGTTGCCCCAGCTTCGATTGCAGGCCTGGAATCAAACCTGGGGCAGTGGGTACTACTGCTCAGTGTGTCGAATATGATTGGTCAAAGTATCCATTTCACAGGGGAAATTCAATCATCAATGGCACTTACAGTTTAGCTTTTTTTTAAATGATTTTTCGCTTGTTTGTATCGCATCTGCATCTTCCAACCTGTAGAATAGTGGCACGCCTACTTTGGTTCCCAGTTCAGAGCAAGAAAAAAATAGGATTTGTAGTGGTTCCGAACCAACTTTCAGGGTTCTGAAAAATGAGTGAAAAAAAAAACCCTGAACTTGTTCAACCCAGGTGGAAAAGAGGCCTGAGAGTAGAGTGTCTCTCTGATGTTAGCCAAAATAAAGTAGGCCTATTTCGCAAAGAAATTCCTTTTCACAAAATGGGAATGCCACAAAATATCTGTACATGTACGCCCAAATATCGGTCTTAACACAGGCATTTTTGGAATGAAGTGAAATAGTTGCACTGCTCAGACTGCTTTGAGGCACTCTACGCATCCATCTGTCTCTCTGTTCAGCCTGACGGACATGCCTCAGACATCCTGTGTGGCCCCCTCAGGAGGACATGATGATCTGGTCAGGAACTCGGCCCATGCATTCGCCTATCCAGCTGTGTGTGTGTGCGCGTGATTGTATGCGTTGGTCTGTCCCTGTGCATGATGGGACCATGCAGTATATTAGACAATGTTTATATACATACACTGTATATAAATTATGTCTATACAATCTGTGTCTGACTCCAAGCCAGTCAGTCTAGAAACGGCAAAGATGAAGTTATTTAGGGACCAGGAGAAAGGAGTGCTGTGGTTTGCAGCAGGTACTTCTGTATGTATGTATGCTGCCTGGCAGGAAAGCAGATGCCAGTAGAATGATGTTGTTGTTGCCTCATCCCACCTTGATTCTAGCTTAGGCAGACATAGATCTCATCAAACATGGTGTGTTTTAACTTAACAAAGTCCATCTGTGGAGATACTGTCTACTAGTTAAAAAAAGGAAGGAGAAACAAATTCTGCTCAAGAAAGTTATATTACATGTTTGGAAATGTTTGGTAAACTGTAGGAATGTGTTTGTGCCAAGCATTCCGGATTATGTAGCATTTTATAGCTGTACTGTATCTTGGAACATTTACTGCTGGCTTCGTTCCACCATCTCAACTCTGGTTTACTTCTCTGTGTTCAGACTGCTGGTCATAGATAAACCTATAATCGTGTCGCCACTATTAGTCGGTGACTCAACTTTATGACTTGAGTCTAATTCTGTGATTAGAGAAATCATATTTATAGACAGGAGACGCTCGTCCAGTGTGACTTTGTAGCGGTCTTGAGCCATGAGGGCGCTCACTTGTGCACACAATCACCGGAGACGTTGTTTGTGTTGGCCGTTGCCCCACCTATTATCTGCCCAGAGACAAACGAAGGCGGAGTGTTGTGGCCCGGGCGGTCCGCAGCCGCGGCAGCGCCGCTCGGCTCACTTCCTATGAGGAAATAAGGAAGAGGAAGTGAGGTAGTCCCATGGCAAGGCATGAGGAATGAGGGTGGCTGGCCGCACGGACGGCGTGGAGGACAAACGCACACAACATCAAACACACCCATCAGCCTTAAGTTATGGGATTACTTTTGAGTCAAAGGGTACTAGCGGTGGACGCGTGACGTGCTATTTAGAACCACAGAATTGTTTTTTTTATAATATTTTCTTTTGTTTCTATTGTTAGGTTTGTTTTCACCAGATGCCTCAAGCCCACGTCCACTTCCTGCAGGAAAACAAAAGACAGACACAGTACTCTTTTAGGCCAACCGAATGAACACAGTTTTCATTCTATGCCAGGATAATAATCTTAGATTCTGACTAAATATCTGCACTGGGTATCTGAATTAATGAAATATATGAATATATATCGTCGTTGTCGGGGGAAAACCTTGTATGTCCAAAACCGTTCGTTTTGCATTTATCATTTTAAAAATGATTTAAAGTAGTGAAAACAGCCGATCTACAAGCACACAACGACTCGCACCGCGAGGCGTTGTGTTCTTGTAGATCTGCTGTTTTCACTACTTTTGTGCGACGGCCTTGTCTGATGAAGCAGGGCTTTACTTTGCGAAAGAAAGTACACATTTGACACTTGGAGATACAATGTTTCCACCTGACAACAACGATATATATGAATGGATGTACATTTATTGTCACAGCCAATGAATTACGAATGCATTTGGTCCTTATAGTCACCTAGTCTACTTAGGTCATCACAGAGATATCGGCATCCACATGGGGTGTGGTTTTAGACAACTTGTCTGTAAAAGCCTCCACTAGACTCCATATTGGTCTTTTAGGCCAGGACATAGGGGGTTGTGAGCCAACTATGTGTTCTGGTTCTATTTTGCACGTCAATGAGTCCACTGTCTTTTGAGTGGTTTGTCTTTAAACATGAGTTTGGATTTGGCAAACATGCACACAGACACATGCGCATGCATACACACACAGAGGAAAGCTCTAAGCCTCCGTACCGCCTGCTTTCAAGAATGTTGGTATAATTACCCTTTCATTTGTATGTTTCACTGGGTTCACTACCCTCTAAAAATACCTAGCCCACATGCAGCCCAATACACATGCAGCATTTCAAGAAGTGTAGCCGTTTGCATCCACAGCAGGGGAAAATGAGGCTCTATTGTCACATAAAGAGTTGTGAAACATGGTCATTAAAGTGTTATTTGACACCTGGGTGCATGTTGGTGTCACCGGGGTAACTGTGAGATTTCTTTACCCCTGGTAGTGCAGGGAGGAGACCCTGTCTTTTGGTCGCGTCACACCTTGTTGCCAGTGGGTTTTGTCTGCAGTCTAGGCTTGTTGTTGGTACCGGTATGTAAATGTTGTTTATGCTGTGTAGACTACAGTCAAAACAATGATGAGACCAGATCCTTGTTGGCAGACCTTTTGGTCCAGCTTTCTCTGTCTGGAGGCCTGTTTGACAGCTTCACATTTTACCCTGCGTTCCATATGGGCCATCTCGGTTCCCAGTTGAATGTCTACCTTCTAATGCATCCAGATGTTTCTTATAGCTATCACACATTACGTTCCCGTACTACTCTCCATAGCTTTGACTCGAAACAGGGATGGGTCGCATTCTCTGACTACTGCATTTCTTGTTTATCATCTTGTGAGTTTTAAGCCTCGTTTGTTCTGTGTTATACGCTGACAATAAATTATTTTTTAACTTGACATTTTGTTAGTTTAGGTGAGTGACACACAATTTTACAACAAAGTATGGACTAAATTAGGCTTTAGAAAGGCAGTTCCTGTGTGTAATTTATCCCTGAAATGAGCTGGAACTGCTAGGCTGCTGATCTGAAGATGAAGCAAACCACTTCACCAATGGCTGCTATTAGCTCAATCATACTCAGCCAAACGTAGCACCCCTATTATAGGGGGGACATTAGCAGCTATTGTACTCTCAGATTGTAAGGATTGTAGAATTTGAAACCAGGACATTAGGAGTACCTAAGTTTGCATGTGTTGCATGAGTTGAATAGCAACTGCTCATCATGGCTACTTATGGCTTATGCCGCTACTATCTCTCTTCCTGCCTTTGTCCAGACGGTCTTCTGTACTATAATTTTCTTATTGTGTGCATTGATTCGTATTTGTAAAGAAGTCTGTGTCTGTTCCCTTCTAGCAGCAGGGCATTGAGCAATTTAGGACCCAGAGGTGTGGGACACCATTTGGCAAATGTCATCTAAGGGCTTTCACAGATAATTGGGAGATGTCCCCAATGTCTCCTTTGACACACAGTAGAACACAACTGATAGTACTTAACAGAACGAGTCCAAATGTCGCACCCTCTGTGTAAAGAGACTGGATGAATTTAGTCTGACAATGTTGTGGAAACGTAGGTGTTTCTTCAGAGTGTGGGAGTTGTAATACTTGTCTCTTTCGTTAGAACTAAGTGAAGAGAATGTCTAATATATGGCATGCTAGCGGCACAAATGTACAGTAAGTAGATTGTGTGAGCATTGCATTGAACCCTAGGTTTAGAAACATGAGAGGAGAATGACCAAGTGTGAGAGTTAATAAGTTGAAAGTGTTCACATTTGACCAGCGACTGGCAATTCTGTTATAAGAGTGTTGTACTTGTATTGCTAAGTGTTTGATGTAATTTCTGTATTTCTATTCTGTACTGTGTATGACACAAGTATCGTTTACAAAGCCTCCTCTTGTTCTTAAGCTATGTGTACTACAGCCCATAACATGCCATCTATCTCATGTGTTTATCTCCTATAGAAATTGAAGCCAAAGAAGCTTGCACTTGGCTCCGGGCAGCAGGGTTTCCACAATACGCCCAGCTCTATGAAGGTAAACAAACACAGTATCACATTAACAGGGTGGAATCTAATAACACTAAAAACAAATTCTTGTTATCATTCCTCAGAATGAGTGTGAATTTACACCCCATGATATTTATTCTTCGGAATAAGGTTTTTTGAACCCCTATACACTAAACCATCACACACACACACACACACACACACACACACACACACACACACACACACACACACACACACACACACACACACACACACACACACACACACACACACACACACACACACATACACAAAGACATGCAAACTCTCAAACAGCCTCCTTCTCCAAGGAGCATTCTTTAGGTATAAGTGTTTTTGCTTTGCACCATTAATGCCTCTGTATTTGCACAAGCAGATACAACTCTGACTATACACTCAGGGCTACAGTTTTCTGGGACCAACTATATAACATGAAGATGAAAAAAAAAGAACGATTTTTTTTATTATTATGTTTACATTCTAAAATTAGAGTAGATTAAAGACCATGCTTGGCCTGAAATCTACCCATTACTTATTCTGCAATGCTGATATGTCCTGTCACTATTTCAGACAGTCCAGATTTCAAAAGATTTAATGCAACTATTGGAACGCCGAAAGACCAAACTAGCTTAGTCAATGTGTCATTGCTCACTGCCACCCAACCATGCCAGGTATCCAATTTGTCAAGAGAAGGGTACGTCCAGCACAGGCAGGTGATAAAGCCAGTGAATGTGAAATATCATTGATCACCTTACAGATACAGTACACTTCAAACAGCAATCAGTCACACCAGATCGGACAGCTTTGCGTGTAGCTGACTCATGGCTGGTCCATTACTTTCATGGAATTTGTGCCGACATACAACTCATTTTTCCTTCCTTCGTATCCATAGGACAATCTCCATTGTCTATGTTGTCAGAACTATTGCCCCACTAAAGATAAGCAGACAGATAGGGCTTTTTCCAGTACAGTAGGCTAAAGGCTCATGATGTCTTATCACCTTTGCCCCAGAGGGTTTGGATCCAGGATTCCCAATAAGGGTTGGGTCAACACATTCCAAATACCTCGGAATCTATTCATCCATCTTTACACTCTGATCGGTTTGACTAATTCCCTGTAGAATTGTACGGCTACAGCTCACATACAATTTACGTTTGTGAAGAGGTCGTGTTGAGAAACAAGAAAGAACCAGAAAGAGAGGCTCAAAGAGGAATCGGGATTCCTTTGGAACGTTGGGGCACCTATTGTCATTTTTCTGTCAATCCCCTGGTCTCTGCCATTCTCCCCGCTCATCCCCCCTGCCGTCCAGGGTCTGAAAGCTGCAGCTGTGTTTGTTTGGTCGGCTAAGATGCTGCTTCCTTTTTTGGCTTTTCATCAAGGCTGTGTGTGTGTGGGGGGGGGAGAGGGCGGGACACATGGATTTGGGAGTTGTCTGAGTGGGTGGGTGGGTAGAGTGTGTAATCTAATTACAATACCTGAGCACATTGATCCAATTAGTGACCGAAATAATGTTCCTACTAATCTCTCTCTCCCTCCCCCGTTTTTTGTCCCTCCCTCCTCCACTCTTCTTTCTCAGATGTCCAGTTTCCAATTGACATCGCCTCGGTCACCAGAGACCATGACTTCCTGGACCGGGATGCCATTGAGGCTCTCTGCAGGTGAGACTTGGAACGAACTGAAACGACCCAGCCAACTCTCCCTGCTGCCTTTCCCTGTCCCAACTACTCTGTGCTCCATTCCTGTGGTTCTGTTTACCGTCTGTCTTTCTCTTCATCCGTATTATCTCTTGTTTTGCCCAAATGAAACCGTGAGGAGGGAACTTCAAAAGGTGGCGTGCGTCGGAAACTTGCAGATGAGATGAAAGCGTTCCTTGATAAGCAGCTTGGAGCCCTCTCTACCTTTCACTCTCTTACTGTGTGGTTCTCTCCATCTTTACCTCCCTCTCTCTCAGGCACGTGCACACATATAGGCCTACATCAAAGGGGGCTTGAGCCCCTGCCCTTTTATCCATCTATAAAAAGTGCCCTCTCCAGACCATGAATGCAGTTTTTTCTATGGTGAAAGAATTGCAAACGCGCTCTTTCCATACCATAAGGCAGCATACAAGAGAATTGCCTTGTCCAAATACTCTTGTGTAGAAATCCATGCCGTTACGCCACATCTCCAGTATTGACTTGATTATGCTTAGTTCAGTGTGGTATCAAGCACCGAAAATAGCCGACCTCCATGCTCACAACGTGTCACAGCGCAACGCGTTGTGAGCTTGGAGGTCGGCTATTTTCGATATTTCCACCAAAAGGCCCCTTTAGACATTTCAGCCCCTGCCTCTCTAACATTCTCTGCACGTCCCTGCTCTCTCCCTTTTATTATAATTTTTCCCCTCCTCTCCTTTCGCCCAAGGACTGAGAGCATTTAGCGCTCTGCCATTAGGAGCGTGTGTGTTATCCCAGTAGATAACATATCTTGTTTCATCCCTGCTCACGCTATGATCCCTCTTATGATACTTTATGCCTCTGTCACAACAGGGAGGCAAAATGATCCACAGCTTTATTGATTCTGAAACAGGGAAAACACATCTACAATTGCAGTAATGAGTAATGAGATATATTATTGCGACCGAAGGTCGCAGTTGAGTATGTGAAACAGCACATCATGTCTCCATCCGTCCGTCTGTCTGGATGGACGGACGGACGGACGGACGGACGGACGGACGGACGGACGGACGGACGGACGGACGGACGTGTGCTTTTTTTTTACTGTCTATGGGTTTTCCGGTCTATGGGTTTTCCGCTCTGACATCACTGTGATTTCTAACAGAATCCCTTTTATGCCCATACGGTATATGAAGATCCCTGATGTCATCAATAATAACCCCATATCTAACAGGACTTCATATGGGAATGCCCATATATGGAGGAAGACAGCCCATACTGTATCTGTGTGGCTGGTTCTACAGACAGGGATCTCCATATATGGGCATGAAAGGGATTGTATGTATGATGTCAGATGTGATAGACGTCATAGGATTTTCACATAACAAATAACTGAGTAAGCATGTTTGGGGTCTCACAGCATCTTCATATATGGGTACCAGGGGTCTCCATATATGGGTAACTGGTCCGATATGCATCACTGTACAGACAGCCAAGACATGGTGCGACCACCTCGCCCAAGGTCACTTGTCGCCCTTAGGCGTCATGTGTGCATATTGAATATGGAGACACTAATTACTTTAAATTCCAAACAGTGCCATCTTCAATTGCCAGTAATTGGAGTGCGTTTGGAGAAATGGAAAGTCAGGGAACACAAGAGAGCCTAGCGAGCGCCGGAGAGGACTGACCTTGCAGTGCTGTGTCGTGCCACTGCTGTATAAATTACCATACGAAGGGGAGGAGGTTAATGGCTTTTTAATGGAGTTGGACTCCATCCTCAAATTCTGGCTCTGTAGCCCTAAACCACAGCAGGTGTCCCTCCATAGCATCTGGAAGCTATCGCTTCAATCTCTACTCTCCTGCCAGATTTTCACCCGTCTCCCCAATTCCCTATCCTCTCCGTCTCTCTCTCTCCGTTGTCACATGATCTGTTCTAACAGCACTCCAGAGGGAGCGACCCCCCCCCCCCCCTTCACCCCCTCGCCAGGTGGCTGGGGGGATAAGCTTTCTGTCCCCTCCCTAAGTTTTCGTCACCGGTCCGGCAGATTTCTTTCTCTCCGTTCCCTCTCTTTTCTCCGTTCCCATTGAGATCTGTGGCGTGTCTATCAGCAGCTCATTAGTCAGTCTGGATGCCCCCCACTCCCCATATATCTCTCTCTCCATGTCTTTCTTCCTCCTCTGACTATTTCTGTCCCACATCACAGCATATCGTCACTGTCGGGCAGAAACCTCGTATCTCCAAGTTTCAAGTTTGTACGTTCTTTCACCAAGTAAAGCCCTGCTTCATCATACAAGGCTGTCGCACAAAAGTAGTGAAAACAGCCGATCTACAAGCACACACCGCCTCGCGGTGCGAGGCGTTGTGTGCTTGTAGATCTGCTATTTTCACTACTTTAGTTCATTTTTAAAACGATAAATACAAAACGAACTTGGACCTACAAGTTTTCCACCCAACAACGACGATATATCCTGTAAAGTGGTGAGAAGTTTGCAATACTTACTTATAACGTTTCTGCGTGTACGTGTGTTTGTATTTGCAGGAGACTCAACACCCTCAACAAGTGTGCACTAATGAGACTCGAGATATCGCCTCAAAGAAAGAGAGTAAGTATCAAATCAAAATTGAACCTTAGCATTTTTCATACAGTGAAATGCAACGCAACGTGCGTTACCTTAAGTGAAGGTTAGTGCGCAGACGAAAAGCAGGTCATGATTAAAGAATAGAGACAGAATATTGGCACACACAGTCACACAAGCACACACATGCATGCACACTTTCACCTCTTTCCAAAAACTCCCTTCTTCACATCAACCACAATTGGCCTTTCTGAATTGAACACTGCTGCGTTTTCTCTCAACTCTGCCTAATGACAAGGCACCTGTTGAATTTATTTATCAAGCGTGTTGCAAGGACCCTAAGGGCGGGTATTTGAATGTCAAAATGAAGGGGTTGCATTGACCAGGACCTCCCCTTATCAAGACCTACTCCTCATCTC
The DNA here is from genome assembly GCF_963921795.1 of Nannobrachium achirus. Taxonomy (NCBI): domain Eukaryota; kingdom Metazoa; phylum Chordata; class Actinopteri; order Myctophiformes; family Myctophidae; genus Nannobrachium; species Nannobrachium achirus. Next base: position 39,479,075 of record NC_137812.1, on the reverse strand, counting down.
TTTCAAACACTTCCTCATACGTTTGGCTCACCATTTCCATTAGCTATGGAAGATCCCTCCAGGAAGGTATCCGTTTTTCTATTTCTCCGAGCCAGTTAACACAGCTAACCCACTTTTTGTCACGACACACTAACATACAGTGACAATCTGTGACCTTGTTTTTGTTTTTCCTAAAACTCTCTAACAGCCTTAAGTGCCACACAGTATCATCCTTGTTCCGTGTGTAGCGGTATTCATTAGGCCACCCTCTCCGCGTCACCTTTCATTTCAGGAGTCAACAGAGAAGAGTAGAGGAGTCAAAGAGGGTATTTGCTCTCTTTGTGGGATGACCCCCCCCCCCCCCCTCCCAGTCAGCTTAGGAATGCATTGATCTCTTCACGTCTTCAGATTCTCAAATCTCTTGCCCTCTCCCTCTCTTGTTAGTCCCTCTCTCTCTCTCTGTCTGTTTCTTTTATTGCAGTAAACATATCTTCTATATCTTATTTGGGTTTTTGATCGGCCTTTTGAGGTTCAAAGTTCCCACTATTGATGTGAGACGGTTTGAGGATGAGTGCACCCGTTTCAAACAGAATACCTCTTTATTTCAAATTCCATCTTCCAAATATGTGTGATAATGAAATCCACTGAAGGCAGTGATATAGGTATGCTCATATAAGGATTGAGCTTATATGAGCTAAAAGTACTTTCTTTACATTCTAGAGAGGAATAGAGAGTTTTCAGTGGTTCACATCAAAGCCCGAGGTGGGGGCACAGAGAGGTGAGGGGGGGGGGGGGGGGGGGCTGTTAAAATGTGGCCTGTGGTTTGGTTTTATGGACTTTGGTCGCCACCGTTATTAGGAGCCGTGAAGAAGCGACTTCTCGGCTCTCTGGCTTCCTGTGTTCCCAGCTCAGTGTGTGTGTGCGTGCGTGCGTGCGTGCGTGCGTGCGTGCGTGTGTGTGTGTGTGTGCGTGTGTGCGCATGAATATATGGTTGTCAAAGAGAGATGTTTATCTTTTATGAACAAGGCTTTAGGCAGATTAGCTTATGGGAACACTGAAGTTGTTGCACCCCTGTATCACATTCAGGTCTCTGTGTGTTTGTGTTCCTGTGTGTGCGTGCGTGCGTGCGTGCGTGCGTGCGTGCGTGCGTGCGTGCGTGTGTATGTGTGTGTGTTAGAGAGAGACATAAAGGGACAGACAGACAGAGAAACTGTAGGGGGGTTGACCCTAGCCTGCCCGACTTCATAGTGAACTCTGGGGGTCAGGATGGAATTTCCTGGACTCCCTTTGGGGCGAGAGATAGATTAACCAGAATGGGGGGGGGGGTCTTTCTGGATATGTGACTTAACCACTTAAACCCTGTATACTTCGTTGACCGGGGTACCACAGGGCTCTATCCATGGCCCCTCCTTATTCCCTCTCCGACAAATCTCTTAGCGGACATTTACGGATCAACAACTTCAAAATGCAGTGTTCAGTGATTGAATTTGGCTATTTTTGGGAAATGTTTTCCTATTATGACATGCCCAGAATAGAGATGCTAGGGTTAATGTGGTTATCTGTTTGCAATGTCCAAGCAGCAGTCAGGAGGCAATTGAGGATGACTATTCATATCATCGTCATCGGGTGGAAACCTTGTATGTCCAAAACCGTTTGTTTTGTATTTATCATTTTAAAAATGATTTAAACTAGTGAATCACGCATCGCAAGGCGTTGTGTGCTTGTAGATCTGCTGTTTTCACGACTTTTGTGCGGCGGCCTTGTATGATGAAGCAGGGCTTTACTTTGCGGGAAAAAAAACATACAAATTTGAAACTTGGAGATACAAGGTTTCTGCCCGACAGTGACGATATAGTCATATGCTCAACCACAAGACTACACTTACTGTAATGCCACTTGTGATGTGTTTCCATTTTAGGAAATACTTCAAATGACAAATGAATGTCAGGATTTCTTTTTTGCCAACAAGAGCTTATAATGGAAGTCTTAATAGAAATCACTTCTGGAAAACTGCGACATTTTAGAAAACAAATCTAGAACTCCAAAAATGTTTCCTGGATCATGGTTAAGAATGGCAGAAAGTCAATGGAAAACTGAAGTGCATAATGTTTCCTAACGATTGCTCTCCACACTTCTCTTTTTTTCATCCTCCACTTCCCCACCTATCCTCTCCTCCTATCAACACCCCCCTCTCTCTAATGTTTCGCAGAGTGAGGACTCGGATGAGGATGAACCGTGTGCCATCAGTGGTCGATGGACCTTCCAAAGAGACAGCAAGCGCTGGTCCCGCATGGAGGAGCTGGAGGTCTTCTCCTCCCTGCCGGCAGGGCCCTCCCAGTCCTCCTTCCCCCAGGACCAGGTCTCCCAGACGGGCACGCTCACCCTCCGCGAGGGCCACAGTTCGGAGAGCGTGCTGAGTGATCTGAGTGAGCAGCCGGAGGTGGGCTCCATCCACAGTAGTGGGAGTGGAGGGAGGGAGGAAGAGAAGAATCATGCCGGGGCCCTGGCAACTCAGGCTCTGCCCACTGGTGCCACCCGTGCCAGCTCCGTGGCCAGCATGTGTTCGTCCTCGGGCACTGGTGGGTCTGGATGTGCCATTGAGGATTCCCTGTCTGACGTGCTGCCTCCTTCGCCCCTGGAGACCCTCGGACAGTTCACCTTCGACGTGAAATCGGGAATGGGGGGCGCATGCTTGGAGCGGGGATTCGGCGACGGCGGCAAAAGCACGCGTTCGCGAGCGAAAAGCTTCCTCAAGAGGATGGAGAGTCTGAACTTGTGGAGTGGCACCTCGACAAAGAGGAAGAAGAAGCTGACCACCAGCGGAGGCAAGCTGGAGATCAGCGGGCCCGTCATCAAAGAGGGCCTGGACGACAACAAACTGCGAAGGCTCAACTGCGTGGACATCTCTAGCATCGCCCTCGACCACAACCGGAACCCGACCCAAACCATGACGCTGAACCGGAACCGCTCTGTGTCGTACTCCACCCAGACCAGCAGCGGCAGCACCGGCAGCAGCCAGTCCGAGGCCAGCAGCGGCAGCACTGTGAGCACGCCAAGCCCTGTGACCCGAGCCCGCAGCCACAGCACGGCCGCAGGCTCCAGCAAGAGAGGAGGGATGTACTTAGAGGGCTTCGACCCGTTCTCCAGCGCTCTCCAGCAGCAGGCCTCCAGCCAACAACCGGCAACGCCTGAGCCCACGTCGGCCCCGCCTGCACCCTGCCAGGCTGGCAGGAGGACGGTGGACGAGCAGAACCGCAGGAACAACCATGGCGACCGGAACGACAACCGACAAGTGGTGGAAGAGGACGAAGAGGAGGAGGAGGACGAGGAGGGCGTGATCTTTTTCTACCTGCCAGAGGGCCACAAGCCCGGAACCTTCCCCAAAGCCCTGCAGGACGGGAGCGCGCGCAACGGGAACGACAACGGGAACTCGGTGGTCCTCAGGGGACGCCAGAGCAGGCGACAGCGGCGCTGCTCCGTGGGCTCCGCCGACAGCCGGCTCAGTTTCTACGACAACGTGCCCTACTCCGAGAGAGAGGAGGAAGAGGAGGACGAAGAGCGCAAGCTGGACCAGGTGCTCCAGCACGTCAGCGGCATGCAGCGCTTCGTCAACGCCTGGTCCGCAGCCGTGGCCCGCGAGGACGAGGAGGAGGAGGAGGAGGACGAGGAAGAGGAGGAGGAGTGCGACTCGGATTCGGCGCTGGATTCGGCTTCCCCGTGTCCTTCGTCGCCTCTGCAGAACAGACTGGAGGAGACGGAGAACGGGAGCGATCAGGACAGCACGGGGAACCCCCTGGGAGAGGGCGAGGACGGCATGAGGGAGAGACGAGACTCGGGGGTGGGAGCATCTCTGACCCGCACCAACAGGTCAGTAGGAATCTCATACAACCCCCTCGTTTTGATTGATTAGATTTATTGTTAATAGCCATGGAGCACTGGTTCTCAAACACTGGGTCGGGACCCATTTGTGGGTATATGTTTAAGAAGTGGTGAAAATAGCAGATCTAAAAGCTCACAACACGGCACGTAGCGACGCGTTGTGAGCTTGTAGATCGTCTATTTTCACTCATTTGGGTCTCGGGCAAACGTCTAATTTCTCTTTTGGTTCACGGTCTAAAACGTTTGGGAACCACTGATCTAATACAACCCCCTCTTTTTGATTGTTAATAGCCATAGAGAGAGAGAGAAAACCAAAAGCCAAATGGCCAGTGTTACCAAACCACCTGATGCTTCTTAGTCTCTAGGCTTTGCCAGGCTGTACCTCACACTAGTTTGAATGGCCCAGGGACAAAGGGCCATGGAAGGAAAGGGCAGACAAATCGGAGTGCAATAGAAAGAGTGAAAGAAACCCCAGTGCAGTGACAAGGAGAAGTTTTCCGTTGAAAGACTTAAAGGCACAGAGCGATAAACGGCGGGACGCGTTGAGACCACTCTCCTTACATAATCTGCCTGTGCACGGCCGGAGCACTCTGGAATGCTCCGCGGTCTCTATGGGGACTGTTGCCATTCTCTCAGGAATCCACAGACGGGATTCCATCGGTGAGGGATATTATGGGGAATTCAATTGCCCCGACAAGCTGTTGAGTGATACACGCATAAATCCCTGTAATCCCAAATATGATCACTGAGCACTTCGGGAGAGAGGGATGCATAGCTCTGCTTCAGGTGTTCAAGCGAAGGAAATGAGTACAAATTAAATGACTCGCAGGCAGGTCATGGCAACCAGGGCAGGGGCCCTCTGTCTGGAACCGTGTAGTACGTAGATGTGTGGGCGTGCATAGACCATGGCTGACGTAGGGCAGTAGTTCTCAATCTTTCTGTTGTGAAAATAGCAGATCTACATGCTCACAACGCCTCGCAAAACGCGAGGCATTGTGAGCATGTAGATCTGCTATTTTCATAACTTCTGCCTCAAATACGACAATTTGGCCAATGTTTAAGTAGTCATTTTAGAGGATTAAAAATTCCTCACTTGTCACTTTAGAAATGTGCAGATACCCTCTATACACTCAAACTGTATGTTGGTTTGTTTACTGTTGAGAGAGAAAAATAAATGTTGTACATTACGCTAATCATCTGGGGACCCCCCAAAACAATTTGAGAACCACTGACTTAGGGAACAGAACAAGTGAAAGAACCTTTTTGGTATTTTTTTCAGTTAACCAAAAAAAAAAAGGAGTGGGCCAAAGATCAACACAGTATACAGGGTTGTTAATGTTCCTCTTATCATATCTCCCCTACAGGCCTCAGAAGCTCCGCTGGCCCAGCTTCCAGAGCTCTCATCGGCCCAGCCTGGCCTCGGCCCAGCTCCAGATTGGCTGCCAGTCAGTGCTGCAGATGAACCTGCTCCAGAAGCTGTCCCTGCTGCAGCTCACCGCCCTGCTGGAGAAGCACACTCCCACCAACAAACATGGCTTCAGCTGGTGAGTGGACCACCGGACGCAATAGTCAGAGCGTGCACAGGGCAGAGGGCATCCACAACATGCGTACATATGCCACAGTAACCAACAATAACTCACCACCTATAGGGCATATCGTTGTTTCCGGGTCGAAACCTTGTACTGTAGGTTTTATTCATTTTGTATTTATCATTTTAAAAATGATATAAGCTAGTGAAAATATATTTAAAAAAAGGGTATTTCAGCCGGACAGTGACGATCTACTGTACATCATTCTGATTGACCGAGACATGTCATGGGGGGATATATTAATTATCTATAACACTGCTAACAAGAACAGGCGTGTAGAATTTGTACAGCCAAACTGGGAAAAATGTACATATTTTATAGTGTATTTATTCGTAATTATTGACACCTGCGTCACAAGAATATGATATTGTAGCTATGCTGAATGAGTGAATGAGAACCATGGAATCCTTTTCTTAATGTGTGACGTTTAATATTTTTTGGCCATCATGAAGACGTTGCAAAGTATGCTCGTATACGTGGGATAATGCACTGTGCCCAAGTCAGTCATAAGCTCCCAGTGCAAGCCATTATATGTACAGTATATGTATGCGCTTAAGCAACGGTGACCAGGTGAGATGATGGACACACACAGGTGGACATAATTACTTGACCCAATAAAACGAATCCACTTACATTCACCACTCTCCCCTGTGTTTAACTCAGCCCACTACGTCTCCCATCTGCAGGTCATTGTATAGTACACTGACGGCTGCCTCGAGGAGTTGGGTTTCAACATTCTTTTCCCAGGCCAATAATTGCGGGGAAAGGCTGTACATTGTCTTTTCCTCGACAGGGCAATCAGAGCCGACGTTCACGCGCGCAGTGTTAGAACAAGAGCTGGCGGTTGGAAAGATCTCCCCTCAACAATTATCCCTCAACCACGGCTCTATCCCCCTTCCTCTTGAATACAGGCCTCATGCTATTATTGCCCCTCACGACTGCCCAATGTCACTCGACATCCCCCTAATTCCTCTCTCTAGCGTTAGGACCCGCGTGTTACAAATCCCATTCTCCGTCTGCTGCACATTCCTCTGTTCTCTTCTTCTCTCTTCCCTTCCTGTTTTCTTTTACCATTTGAACATTGAGGTGTCAAGGAAAGGAAAGCAGCATTTCCCTTTAAAGCTGTAAATGGTAAATGGTGCATTTATATCGTCGTTGTCGGGTGGAAACCTTGTATGTCCAAAACCGTTCGTTTTGTATTTATCGTTTTAAAAATTATCTAAACTAGTGAAAATAGCCGATCTACAAGCACACAACGCCTCACACCGCGAGGCGTTGTGTGCTTGTAGATCGGCTATTTTCACTAGTTTTGTGCAATAGTCTTGTGTGATGAACCAGGTCTTTACTTTACGGAAAAACATACAAATTAGAAACTTGGAGATACGAGGTGTTCTGCCCGACAGTGACGATATTTAGATTCATACTTAGTCCAAGGTCACAACGCATCACGGTAAATTTTATTTTAATTTAATTTATACATACTTAAGCTTAAGCATTTATAAATCTTCCCTTCTTCCCTAGCCTCAGGCTAGAAAAGGAGTCATGTCAGTCTTATGATAGGTTGAGGCTGACGACAGCCCTCTGAAAGACAGAGGCCACTTGTTTCCTAGCGCCGGAGGCCTGCACATATTCAAAGATCCCAGTCTGACATCAGTAATGTGCCTCCTTGTCCTTCCATTTGTTCCATAGAAATGCACATTGTATCTCTCCTAAACACACCTAACACCCACACGGAGAGATACACACCCTAGTACTATGTAGCCTAGGATTAGCAGTTATTGACCTGCCACACTCTCTCTCTCTCTCTCTCTCTCTAACTCTCTCTGTGTCACACACATACCGGTATAGTATAGAGTAGACAGTGAGTGAGGGCATTAGCGGCCCTCCCCTTTGATACCCCATACATACGGCAAAATCCAGAGTGCCAAGTCAACTCTGAGTGTAAAAACGGAGTCATAAGGGCCTATCGAACAGTCAAATTAACATTCCGGACTTTACTGTGACCCCCCCGTCTCACTCTCTGTTTATCCACCCCCCTCATAAACTTGGACGGCTCCTGTCGCCCAGGAAGTGTCTTACAGAAAAGCCTTCAAATTGTACATTTTGAAGTCATGAGGCTCAATTCAATCCGTCCTCCTCTCAGTCCGTATCACATTTACTTAACAATGACCCAATGAGACAAAAATAATGAAATGAATGAATAATGAGAAATGAAAGCCGTAATTCTGTGGCTATTTGTAAAGGATTTCTTGTCCGAGGTCTCACTTAAGTTGGCACACAACAAAAGCTGTTCCTTTACTTAAGCATCAGGCAGATCATCTTCCAGCACAGCCACACAGTTGCATAACAACATGCAGTTCTTATGTATACAGGGCAGTCCTATTGAACCAAGGCATGTGTGCTCCTGTACGCGTCGGCTTGGAGAATGTTTAATTATGTGCAGAATGTTGTGTGAATAGCATTACTCGATGTTCAGTACAGCACTTTTAATGTGTGTGTGCGTGTGTGTTTTACAGGGCTGTGCCAAAGTTTATGAAGCGGATCAAGGTGCGGGACTACAAAGACAGGAATGTATTCGGTGTGCCACTGCAAGTCAATGTCCAGCGCACAGGCCAGCCCCTCCCCCAGGGCATTCAGCAGGCAATGCGCTACTTACGCAATCAATGTTTAGACCAGGTAATACACGCATACACACACACACACACACACTCGTATTGACACACACATGCATCTATACTTATTGAGACATAATCCTTCCATATGTCATTATGTGGCAGTCATACTGCACTTCAGAACTTCATCTAAGTCAGGGGTTCTCAAACCTTTTTAGGCCGTGACCTCCAAAATAAACATATTTGAACTGGGGATCCCCACCCTGACAAGCACTTGGAATTGTAGGTATTACATTTAATGTGACTCGGTTCCACAGATAAATATTGTGAAAATAGCAGATCTACATGCTCACAAGCATGTACAGTAGATCGGCTATTTTCACAATGTTCGCCTCTTATTTGGCAGTTTAGCCAGTTTGGTATTAAAACGGTCTTGAAAGTCCTTAAATTGTCACTTCATAAATGTGCAGATACACTGTATACACTTATACTCTGTGTTTGTTTGTTTGTTTACCATTGAGTGAGAAAAGAAATGACATTAAGCTAAGCATCTGGGGACCCCACAAAATAATTTCGGGACCCCACTTGCGGTCCCGACCCCAAGTTTGAGAACCACTGATCTAAGTAACAGCCTCCATTTTACACGTGCTGGGAAATGCTCTTTGGTTATGTAAGATCTGTATTTTAAGACATTCACTATCAGTCAAATATGCATCTGTTTTTATCATGCTCTGTTACATAACATGGGGCCACGAAAAAGAAAAAGGCGCCAATCGTCAACCCTTAACACTGTGTGCATGCCATGTATACATGCCCTTCTCTCTCTTTCTGTCTCTTCCATTCTCCTGCCCTCTGCACACATAAAGTGTGCACGGACACACTCAATTTAGTGTGTTGACTGAGGGCACACATGCTGTGTAAGATAGAGTCAGACAGGTCTCTCTGTCTGTCTCTCTTTCGCTCACTCACACACACACACACACACACGCGCACGCACGCACGCACGCACAGACGCACACGCACACACGCACGCACGCACGCACGCACGCACGCACGCACGCACACACGCACACACACACACACACACACACACACACACACGCAAGAGCAGGCCTGTGGAGAGTCAGAATTTCCAGCTGTTTAGTCACCTGTGTCAGTCTGTTTAATATAAAGAGACAGTGCCAAGTGTGTGTGTGTGTGTGTGTGTGTGTGTGTGTGTGTGTGCGCGTGCGTGCGTGCGTGCGTGCGTGCCTGCGTGCGTGCGTGCCTGTGTGCGCATGTGTGGGCATATGTCGAAATTAACTAATGAAATAGAACGAACCTCCCAAACCTCAAAAGAATAAGAGTGAAATGGGCATAAATAGCTATTAATGTACGTCAGAATATTAGACAGAAAGAGGGAAGGCTGTCTCTCTCTCTCCGCAGCTGGACAAGGAGCCTCTGTGTGGAAGTGGTGAAAGCTCATGGAAACTATTCTGTCTGGTCAAGCCAAAGGCCCTTTCTCCCCTCACGCCTTGAACAAGCTGCCATTTTGTATAACGGCCATAAAAGGCCAGTGATGAAGTCCTCCACCCAGCAGAGATGTCTGCTGGGTGTCGTGGGATTGTGGCGTAAATACAGGCTGTGTTGTGATGTAACCGTATTGACTTAAAGCTCCGGGTTTACAGGGATAAGTCCAGAACAACATTCCTCTACAACCAAGTGAAAGCCCACCGCTTTAAAAGATGAGCTTCCGTGTTTGCGCGGGCACAAGTGTGTGTGTGTGCGTGCGCGTGCGTGGGTGCGTTGAGTACAGTGGTGGAAAAAGTACTGCCATTTTTTATGCAATGTAGAAATACTCCGTTACAAGTAAAAGTCCAGAATTCAAAATGTACTTGAGTAAAAGTATGAGTGTTGGTGTCAAAATGTACTTAAAAAGTACCAAAAGTAAAAGTACAAAATGTTTGAAAAAAAAAAAACAACGCGTCGCGATGCGACGTGTTTTTAGCTTGTAGATTGTCTATTTTCAAATAGCCTAGGTATAAAATAGGGCTAAAGTGGATTAATGTATGTTTTATAATATAATCATTTATATCTGCAAAGTAACTAGTAACTAAAGTTCTCAAAGTAATGTAGTGGAGTAAAAGTACAATATTTGGATCCAAGATGTAGTGGAGTAGAAGTAAAAGTATTGGAATTTGGAAATACTCAAGTAAAGTACAAATACCTCAAAAAGTACATTACTTAAGTACATGTGCTTAGTTACGTTACACCACTGGTTGAGTACAGAGAATCCATTAAGATATTCCTGGAAGACAAAATGGATTATGGTTCTTCATGGTTATGGAGGGAGCTTTAGCTCAAGGCTGATTCCCAGTGTCCATGCATAAAGTGTGCATGATGTAATAGTCTCCCTCCCTCTGCTCTGTCTCCCTGCGTTCAGGTGGGTCTCTTCAGGAAATCCGGGGTGAAGTCTCGCATCCAAGCTCTCCGCCAGATGAACGAGACGTGCGGTGCCGACGGAGGCGGAGTCAACTACGAGGGCCAATCGGCATACGACGTCGCCGACATGCTGAAGCAGTATTTTAGGGACCTACCAGAGCCCCTGCTCACGAGTAAACTGTCTGAGACTTTCCTTCAGATCTACCAATGTAAGGACACGCACGCACACACACACACACACACACACACACACACACACACACACACACACACACACACACACACACACACACACACACACACACACACACACACACACTCCACACACTTTTTAAGTACTTGTCTATGTATAAACACAAAATGTTGTATATACAGTTCCATTCAGTCATAAATCCATTGCTCTACCTCACACACTCAACAACACACCTAAGATGTCAGGATTAGATAAGGCTTAGGAAAGTGGAAGAACACACACATTGGCATTGTCTTGGAACTGTGGATGCTTGCCTGCGGGGGTAATGAGTGATTGTGAAACTGGGAGGAAAACAAACAAGATGAGTGCAGGAAATACCTGTGAAATGATGTGGTAGAGATGGCACCATAAATCCAGACAACTACCGTATTAGCTCATCTGGCCTTGAGTCACCATTGGCAACGGGTTACAAATAGCCTTTTTATATATCACTGAGATAGCAGAATCTATAATCATAAGTACACACACGCACACACGAGATGGAAAGAAAAGGGAGTTGGACGCATGTAGTACCAGCACGTAGTACAGCACGTACACACAAACACATATGCACAAGCACGTACTCACAAACACATATGCACAAGCACGTACTCACAAACACATATGCACAAGCACGTACTCACAAACACATATGCACAAGCACGTACTCACAAACACATATGCACAAGCACGTACGCACAGACACACACATATGCACTTATATAACTGCCACTTGACATGACGCACACCCTATTGTGGTTCATGGTTGGTTGGGCACTAGCATAGACAGCTTTAGGGCAGGGACGACCAGACTGTCCTGGTTTAAGTGATTGACTTGGATAAAGGTGCAATGAGAGACATAATCTTAGTGCTACAACGACAACATACTTCTTAAACGTTTTAATTTTTGTATTTATTTATTGAAATTATTTTTGTGAAATTTTGGAATTGTTTTAACTGATGAAAACATTTTTAGAATCTTTCGAATGTAGGCCTATTTATTTACTCATTCACTGCCACACACTGGCACTATGGGCAAAACATCAAATTCCGGATTGGCAGTGAATGAGTTAAAGAAAAATACGTAGGAAACCAAAAATAGGGGATATTTAGGGGACTGCCCATAAGTCCGATGGTTCATTAGTCCGAAGGTTCATTAGTCCGAATTTAGTTAGGGTTACTGAGGTTAAGGTTAGGGTTAGGGTTAGAGTTAGGCATAGTATTCTTAACAAATTCCGACTAATGAACCTTCAGACTAATGAACCTTCGGACTAATGAACCTTCGGACCAATGCCATGGCACCGATATTTACCCTTAAAAATGTCTCCACGACCCAGACATGGGTCCCGACCCACTGTCTGGGGAACAGTGGTATACACTCAAAACATCCTTTGCCCTTTTCACTTTCCCTTTGCTTATCTAGCTTGCAGACGGATAGAGGTTAAAGCCACCATGAGCTCACCAGAGATGTGTTCCGTCTCATCACTCTGGTCCGCTCCTCTGTCTGAATAATAATAATAATAACCCCCTGCCTTCCTCTCTGCAGACATGCCCAAGGAGCTGCGTCTGCAGGCTGCGCGCTCGGCCGTGCTGCTGCTACCCGACGAGAACCGTGAGGCGCTGCGCACGCTGCTGTGTCTGCTGAGCGACGTGACGGCCGCCGTGGCTGAGAACCAGATGACCCCCACCAACCTGGCCGTCTGCCTAGCCCCCTCCCTCTTCCACCTCAACACCCTGCGCCGCAAGGAGAGCTCCTCCCCCAGGTGTGTGTGACTGTGTGTGTGTGTGTCTGTGTGCTTACGTACTGGCCAAATGCCACCATGACTTAAAGTGTAGTAGAATTCAAGAAATAGACATGAGGACTGGTCTCTCAAGAGAAATGGTTGTTTTATGGTAAAGGATTTGGGGAGTTAGGCTAGTTAAGAGTTAGGAAAAGTTTCAGTTTGGGGTTTGGGTTAGGATTAGGCATTTAAAAGTTAAGTTTAGGGGTTGAAAGGGCACTGAAAATAGTCAATTTACAATTGCTGTAAAAAAACATCAATGTCCTTACAAGTATAGTTAGTTTGTGTGTGTGTGTGTGTGTGTGTGTGTGTGTGTGTGTGTGTGTGTGTGTGTGTGTGTGTGTGTGTGTGCGTGTGTGTGCGTGTGTGCGCGTGCGTGCGTGCGTGCGTGCGCGTGTGTGCGGGCGTGCGTGCTTCTGTGGCCGTTTCACCTTAATCAACCCAATTCCTTTATTTTGTCTATCAACATGAGCATTGTGATCGCAGCAACGGCTTTGCACAACGTGGAATATACCACATGTTCTCAAAACAGGAAAAAGGTCACGCTGCTAGAGATTACAGAAACTGGAGCAGGATGCTGTAGGTAGAGAGAGAGGAGGGAGTGATAAGGACAACCTCTAGAGAAGTAGGAGGTCAGGGGAAGCAGAGAGGTTATGTCAACTAAAAAAAAGAGGAAATATTTCAACCTGATTAAGAAATGTACATTACATTGATCTTTATTAGGCACAACAGGGTTCATCTACGTGACTACGTGTGTTGCGTTCTGTCGGTGTTGTTTTGTGTTTGTTTATGTTATATGTGAAAAAATGAATTGAATGCAAACATGTAATATACCAAAACAAATTCCAGTGTGTATTACACAATGGCAAATAAAGGAATCTGAATATGAATCAAGTTCGTAATGGTTAAGTTCCTTTTAACAACTTAGGCCCTACTTCAGTGTTTCTCACACCTTCAAATTTCAAGGTCTCCCCTTAACTCTGACAGTGTACAAATGGAACCAAATGAACCCGTGGTTCCATTTGTACACTGTCAGAGTTACAGACTTGTATGGGTCAATTTAGACTCCCATAAAGGAACCCACAAAGTCCCTGGAATCCACTTTGAGAACCACTGCCCTACTTTATACTCTGCGTTGTATGATGGTGTTGCGCGAGAATAGCCATTCTACGGGCTTTTTTTCCTCTCTCACACACACTCCTACGTCCTTCCTTTACCACCTATCTGGATGATGGATGATGTCGCTAACTTTTGGCGTGTCCTCGCTTGTGTCTTCCTCCGTTTCTGTTCCTGGGGTCAAAGGGTGATGAACAGGAAGCAGAACCTGGGAAAGCCCGACCAGCGGGACCTGAACGAGAACCTGGCGGCCACCCACGGCCTGACACACATGATCCAGGAGTGCAGGAAACTCTTCAAGGTCAGTAAGGTCTCCGAAAACCAGTGGTTCTCAACCTTTTCAGGCCGCGACCCCCAAAATAATCCTATTTGAACTGGGGACCCCCCACCCTGACAAGAGTTGAGGCATTACATTTTGTATAATCACGATTCTATTGTGAAAATAGCCGATCGACATGCCCACGTACTCCCTCGTACTCTGGTGTCTTTTTTTAAGATATTCTGAAATACCCAGAAAAAAAGACACCAGGTTGAAAGTGCATGGAATGATCTACTGATTGTGATCTGCACGTTCAACTCCCGCTTAGGGTCTGTCCTAGACCGAGGACTTGAACATCGCCCGTGGCCTATCTGTTCCATCTCACTGTCAGACATCTTTGTGTCTCAGTGTTTGTTCTGTAAACACGCTCTAGTCCCAGTTCCTCTGGTTACCAGACGTCAGTTCACACTCACAGCCGTCACTCGCCCAAAGGAATGTTATGGTTACATAAGGTAAATCTGCTTATTATCGTTCCCCTGTGTACACATACCCAGGTTGTACGGTTCCTGACCTCCTTACCTTTCACAATGCTCAAGTCCCATGGTGGGAAGGGCAGTCACATAAGAGCTCCCCACCCCCGCCCCGCCACCCAAGCTTAGTGCCACAAAGCTTCAGAAAAGTCATGTTGCGTATATAAGGAGAGCAAAGGGAAATAGCCCTTTACAATTCAGACGACAGCACCAGTTGGCTCTGAATAGGCTCTGAGCAGCACTTGCTGGTACGACCTTTGCGTAATAGGACCACAAGCAAGGGATCCATGTGAATAACAATACAATTGCATTATAGCAGCTAATTGTGTTCTTGTAATTTGATTTCTATTTGCCTGATGATGGGCAAAAGTGGAAGACAAGCTTTTATTTTCCTTCTCTGATCAAATCAAGTGTGCTGATAGCCTCTCTGTTACGGCTAATATTAGACAATAATGCTCTGAAAACTCAATCAATGCTGACAGAGGGATAGACGGAGAGAGAGAGGGATAGAGAGAGATCAAGAAGGGAGAGAGAGAGAGAAAGAGATCAAGAAGGGGAGAGAGAGAAAGCATATAGGGTTAATAATAACAAAAGGCAGGGAAGAAAACAGGATGTGTTGTGCTTCCATTTTCAGTGGCCCATTATGCTGTCTGAGTTTAAATTAATTTTCCATTTCCCATGGTTTAATACCTTATGAATCTAATCAGGATGGAGAAGCCTCTGAAAGGAATAGAACCATTGGACACTGTAATAGATTATTGCTGTTTGTTGCAGCCCGGATCGTTTGGTTTGAGCTATTTTGGCAGATTTCGTTTTGCAGGAGGTTCACCTACTGTGACATGCAGTCATGTGGATCATAAGTTGTTGTTACAGTTTGATTATTAACCTATTAAGACCTGGAATTATTTTATACTTTAGCTATTGAACAATAGCAGATATACAAGCCCACATACAGCAAATATTTGAATATATCTTTTTAAAAGCAAACATTTGTAACTCAAATATCTGCTTCTGGGGGGTTCCTGGAACAACATATTTTGAGATGGGAGTCCACGGCCAAATTTTGGGCGTCCTTGACATGAAAAAGTTCGAGAACCACTGATTTTTAGAAGAAGGGTTTAGAAGATTTGTATAGTATCCGGTCAAAAATATTCAGACATGCACACATTTTATCTGGTTTTTCAAAAATAGCAGATCTACGAGCTGTATATCTGCTATTTTTCAATAGCTAAAGCATAAAATAACGGTCAAAGCGGTTGAAATCTCAAGTGGACACAGATTTGCTTGTCCAGGTTCTAAAATGGCTTATTAATTGTCCTGTCTCCCCAACCGTCCCGTGCAGATCCCAGAGGAGATGAGCCGCTGCAGGAACTCGTACGTGGAGCAGGCTCTGCTGCCCGTGCGCCTGGAGGAGCTGGGGGGAGAGGAGGCCGGGCCGGGGGGCTACAGGAGCTACCTGAGAGACAGCCTGGACGCCCTGCTCAAGGAGTCCAAGGACAAGTTCAGAGGCTACGACAGCTGCTCCACCCCCGAGCACGCAGAGCTGGCCTATAGGAAGGTAAGAGGGCTCAACCGACCGGCACACATTTCATTTCTCTCTCTCTCTCTCTCTCTCTCTCTCTCTCTCTCTCTCTCTCTCCCTCACACACTCCTTTTCCTGAATATCTAATGGAAAAACAGCAGTTCCTATTTCCTGTGTAGAAGCGCGTCCGTGTGAAACTGGCCCCGGGCTCCTCATTCCCAACCCAGCAAACTGGCCGCTGTCCCAGAATGACATCAGCTTGTCACGCGCAGTCACTCTCTCACACACATACACACACACGCGCACGCACACACACACACACACACACACACACACACACACACACACACACACGCACACACACAGAGCACAGGCCCCCCACTTCCTGTGTCCAGTGTGAAGGGGCCCCTTGCAAGGATCCATGTCAGATGTCCTTCATTTTGAGTCACTCAAGGCCTGCAGAGGGTCTTTATCGGCTGGAAGCTGAAAAATCCACTGGGAACCTTTTAGAAAAGTCCAGCTGGTATTCACTGGTATATACCAGGAAGTCCTGATGTCATGCCAGTGTTATTTATTATATCAAAGGGAAACCTTGTATGCCCAAAACCAAACCAGAACCTGGGTTCCAATAATTGATCCAGATTAGTTAGGATTTAGTCAAAAGATTTAGTCAAAAGCTCTTGTTAATACTTTTCATTGGTTACATATTTATAAAACCCACAGACAGAATGAACCATTACCATTTATTCATTTATTTTCAAAATGTTCCGGAAATAGCTAAAGTCGCTGAACCACAAAATCACAAAAGCATTACCACTCAATGCGATCAGCTATTTCCGCTACTTTTGCACAATACTCTTGTACGACCAAATAGGCCGTATTTGTAACACAAATTTTACTTCTGGGGGTCCCTTGCACAACATATTTTGAGATAGGGGTCCGTGGCCAAATACATGTAATTTTTAGGGTCCTTGACACAAAAAAGTGTGAGAACCACTGATTTAGAAGAAGGATCAATCAGCAGTGGTACCTAACCCTCAATCCTCCATCTGTGCCGTGCCGTGTGTCCAGGTGAACGACGGCTCTCCGCTGCGGCTGTGGAAGGCGACCATCGAGGTGCCCGCCAGCCCCGAAGAGGTCCTGACCCGGGTGCTGCGGGAGCAGGCCCACTGGGACGAGGACCTGCTGGAGAGCCGGGTGGCAGAGACCCTGGACGAGAGGACGGAGGTCTACCAGTACGTGCGGAACGCCATGGCCCCGCACCCCACCAGAGACCACGTGGTGCTCAGGTACGAACAGAGTCAACTTTTATTTTTTTACATTAACCACTTGAACCCCTAGCCTCCCTACTCTGAGGAACATTAGCCAAAAATAACCAGTAAGACTCCCTAAATCGGGAGATAAGCAACCGTCTGCTCTCTGTCGAGTGTGTCTGCAACTTGCGTCTCATGCTCTTTCTCTCCATGATCTCTCTCTCTCTCTTTCTCTCGCTTTGCCCCGCACCCTCTCAACCCATGCTAACATCTCGGTGTGCTCTCTCCCCACCCCCAGGACGTGGCTGACTGACCTGCCTAAAGGTGCGTGTGCGTTGGTGTGCACCTCCGTGGAGCATGCGGGGGCTCCGGTGCTGGGCGTGCGGGCCAACGTCCTGACCTCGCGCTACTTCATCGAGCCCTGCGGCACCAACAAGTCCCGCCTCACGCACATCTCCAGGACCGACTGCAGGTCAGTGGTGGATACTTAAGTAAAAATATCAATACTGCAATATAGGAATACTCTGTTATACAAGTAAAAGTCCAGAATTCAAAATGCACTACTAGAGTAAAAGTACAAACGTATTGGCATCAAAATGTACTTAAAGGAGTAGTTCACCCCCAAAATGACTTTTTTTCTATTGATTACTCAGGCCATGGAGAGTAGAGTTCAATAATATTTTTTGGTTTTTGTCACATTCCTAAGACAACATTTTGATTCAAGTAAATTTACCCCCATTGATTCCGGATGGTGACCTGTTTCGAAATGGGTCACTATCCGGAATCAATGGGGGTAAATTTATTGTTATCACATTTTTGTCTTAGGAATGTGACAAAAACCAAAAAATATTATTGAACTCTACTCTCCATGGCCTGAGTAATCAATAGAGAAAAAGTCATTTTGGGGGTGAACTACTCCTTTAAAGTATTAAAATTAAAGTACATCATTTTTTAAATAGCAGATCTACAAGCTCTGCTATTTTCAAATAGCCTAGGTATAAACTAGGACTAAAGTGGTTAATGTATTTTTTATAATATTATAATGTATATCTACAAAGTTACTAACTAGTAACTAAAGTTACTAGTAACTAAAGTAAATAAAGGTAGTGGAGTAAAAGTGCAATATTTGGATCTGAGATGTAGTGGAGTAGAAGTAAAAGTATTGGAAATTGAAAATACTCAAGTAAAGTACCAAAACCTCAAAATTGCACTTACAGTACAGTACAGTACTTAAGTAAATGTACTTATTTCATTTACACCACTGCATGGGGGTTGACAAAAATAAATGAATAATAATAATGAATGCATGGATGTCGACTAAGATGAAATCATTAACGCTCTCTCTCTGTGTCTGTGTGTCTTTCTGTCTGTTCAGGGGTCGGTTCCCAGAATGGTACAATAAGCTGTATGGTCACTTGTGTGCTGCTGAGGTGGTGCGGATACGTGACTCCTTCACAGTGTCAATGGAGAAGTAAAAGGACCAAAGTGCAGTTTTGGTTGACAAAACATCACAAAAGAACGTATTTGAACGCCTGGCCTGCCTGTTGGGACTACACTTTGAACCCCATTGTGAACATTAAGCGACATATAATATTGTGATATCTAAAACTCTCTATACATACTAAAGTCATATGGACAAACCCTGGATCACGGATGCTCTGATTGTGCCACAAAGATGTGACGTCGTCATTTCCCCTCCCAAGTTAAGAGTTGTGGTTGTGATGTCACTTTTGTTCAACCATATCCAGAGAACGCTACTGCTTCTGAGAAGCAAGGGGATTCAATGTGTGTGTGTGTGTGTGTGTGTATGTATGTATGTATGTAATGTATGTGTAATGTGTACGTGTATGTACTGTATGTGTCTATGTGCACTTGTAAGCACATAAAAGTGGTTGATATCGTCGTTGTCGTGTGAAAACCTTGTTTGTCCAAAACCGTTCGTTTTGCGTTTATTGCGTTTATCATTTTAGCACACAACGGCGTTGTGTGCTTGTAGATCTGCTGTTTTCACAACTTTTGTGCGACGGCCTTGTATGGTGAAGCAGGGCTTTGCTTTGCGAAAGAACGTACCAATTTGAAACTTGGAGATACAAGGTTTCCACCCGACAGCGACGATATATAAGTATGTATGCGCACTGGTTTCCAGGTGTCCAGCTGCAGTGTGTACATATAGTATTCTGAAACTATTCCCAATAGTTCTTGATGTGCATATGTTCCTTTTTCTGTTACAGCAAAACATAGATTGTAGGCAGAGCAATGAATATACCGTATATTATCAGTCGGTGGATGAATCCATTGGGGATAATAGTGAAAATAATGAATGAATGAATGTGCTGGCAATATACAGTGTGAGTTTTGACCACTTGAGCTTTTCGACAATAGCCAATTTACACAAGCTCGCTTGTAGATTGACTCTTTTTTTGGAAAGTGGTTAAATGGTGAACAGGATGTGAGATGACAGGTGGCTAGACAAAACAGAGGGCTTTAGTGTTCCAATGGCCAGAGACACATCGATTGTGGTGGCTGGCTCACCAATAGGAAATCATGTACAGATGGCTTACATACAACCAACATCCCAAAACAGGTTTCTTCTTCATTCCCTTATTAAGAGTATTTTCATGAGAATTCAGTGTTAATCAGTATTGTTGGTGATATAAAGCAAGGGTGTGTTTTCTTGAAGCTTGTTACATTTCATGTTATGATGCGAGGCATTCTACATACCTGGATTTAGCCCTGTCACAGCTTTGCAAAATAATGTGTGCTGACGACGCGTAAGCACAAAACTTAAGAAAACTATACAGAGGCACCGGGAGGAAGTGTTGCATACCTTAAACGATAACACAACTTTTAATTAAGACCAAGCTTTATGATGGACCAAATTTAGAAAAAAAAGCCAAAAGAAATGTTTAAAGAAGCCAAACCAAACTACTACGTCAGTCTCAGTGCTGATAAGGACACAGACAAACCTTTTGCTCGGATGCTTTGGTTTGTGGGCCAAACATAAAAAAAAAAAAAAATAAATAATGGGAGTAAAATTTAAACAACCCTCACAATCCCGTGAGAGCAGACAGAATTTGTTCTGTTCTGACTTGCAGCGGAAACCGCTGAATTACCTTTTGAGAGCGAACGTGAGAAGTAAAAAAGAACAGAGAATGTCCTTTTATAAAGGTGGGGATTTTACAGGTTTTACTGTAAAGAAAAGGCAATGAGGGCTGAGAGAATGTTTCTGTGTGGTTTAAAAGAAGGAAATACATAATCTACGTGCAAGCTTCTTTATCTGTACCGTCTTGTCAGTGTTTAAATGAAGTAAGACTTTTTAAGACCTCATAACAAAGTTGCTCTTAAGTCATATTACTCACGTTTCAATCTGAGAGCTCACATTTATTTTATGTTGTTCTATAATTAATTCACTAAAGCCATTGTTCATATCATAAACGTGTTTGTACATTAACTGTATTCCTGCCAAATAAGAATAACGCATGACAATGACAGTTAATTTAAAACCCATATATTTATACCTCAGATATTATGTTTGTTTTGTATCATACCATGTTATTTTATTGTAAATGTTAAGCTTTATGTTACAGAAATGAACAAAGGTTTTATCTTTTTTATTAATATTATTTCTGTACAGTTTAATCACAGTGCACTATTAAATGTTTTAAAGTAAACTTTTGCTGCCTCAGAGACTTCATATAATGGGATGTCTTGTTCATTCTTCGTTGCATGACCGTGTCTCACGTCGAAAAGAGAAGACCTAAAAGCTTCCATTGCGTTGTGAGCTTGGACGGAGTATAGATTAGGCTTGAGAGAGTACACATGTAACCCAATGAAACTTTACGGATGTGTAGCTCTATGAGAGTGTACAAATG
This sequence comes from Nannobrachium achirus, assembly GCF_963921795.1. Taxonomy (NCBI): domain Eukaryota; kingdom Metazoa; phylum Chordata; class Actinopteri; order Myctophiformes; family Myctophidae; genus Nannobrachium; species Nannobrachium achirus. Next base: position 39,458,030 of record NC_137812.1, on the reverse strand, counting down.
TGACCAATTTGGTTACATTTGTAGTTCTCAGTTAAATTAACTCAGTATTTTACTGTGTACAGTAGTAATATCACCTCCTCTCTCTCCCTCACTCTTCAAAATAAAAAAGCACTGGCTCTCTTCCACCCCTGCACTTCAAATCCTTCGTCGTCTGTCCTCTAATTTGTTTACCATACAAGTTGTACAAACTGCTCGTGTCGAGCGTGGGCATAATAACACAGGAGAACAAACAACCTCTCTCTGTCTCTCTCTCTCTCTTTGTGTCTGTCTCTCTGGGTGTCTCTCTCTCTCTCACTCTCCGCACAAATATGAGCATTAGAGGGAATGGGCTGGGTAGCAACTGGCGTGGATAGATGGTGATCTCACTGCTTGTTTCTTACATAACAGTTTCATATGGCAGAAGACAATGGGGCTCATTGTGCCACAGCTGGCCCGGTCCAGAACGGGTGGGGGGTGAAGGGCGGGGTGGGGAGGGTCACAGGGCACAGAGTGGGGCATCAAGGCGGGCCAGAGAACGGGAGTTGGGAGGGGGCTCCGTGCCCATGTGTTTTTTCTCTCACATGCCATTCAGGCTAACAGGGGCCATCTGTGGGAGGGAAGAAATCTTTCCCACCACACACACACACGCACGCACACACACTGACACACACACACACACACACACACACACACTGTGTACAGTAAAATCCTCAACATCTATTTAACTCTGAGAGCAAATGGAATGGACCTGAATGGGCCCATTCTTCAGAGGCGTCAATTGGGTATGGCAAGCTGTGGCAGCTGCCATACCTTGGTTACAGGGGGAAATAATAAAATGTACTTTTCATCGTGCCTCTTGCTAAGGTAGGCAACATGACTGGTGTCTTGCACGCGTGCAAGACACCAGTCATGTTGCCATTCTTACACTCTCAGTTCAGTTCAAACCGAGCATGTGCACACCAACCAAAAACATGCTTTCGCTTACAAGCGCAAGGCCTCACTTACATCTTCACAAAAAATAGGACTTGTGTACACTGGCGATTTGGCTTCACATGGCTACATAGATGCATAGTGAGTGTATGTACACTTGCGATATCGTGTTCTGTTCCTGGCTTTGCTCTTATTCAAATATCGTACCTTTATGAAGTGTTTACTTTGGCTGTGCATTTACATGGCTTTGACATAGGTGCTTTCCACACGCACGCACGCACGCACGCACGCACGCACGCACGCACGCGCGCGCACACACACACACACACACACACACACACACACACACACACACACACACACACACACAGGGTGAAAGGAAAAACAGGTCCAAACGTGAAAGCCCTCCACCTTTATATCAAGATAATTCAGATATTCTGTGGTCACGCACTCATTCCTTTCCCTGTGGCTCACGTGTACCTCGACACTGCAAGAACTCTGTGTGAGTGTATGTGCATGCATGAGTGCGTGCGTGCATTTGTGCGCTAGTAGGCTCATAGTTTTGCACAAGGATGTGTAAGTGTTTGTGCTGGGAACCCAACCATCTCTGGGAGGTTGTGCAGGGCCAGATAAGACTGACCCACGGTCAGCATTCCTGCGGCCTTTGAGAAGCAAGCAGAGGAGGTTTCCCACATTGATAAATGGATGAAAAGAGGGTCAATACAGCACTGCGTGTGTGCGTGTGTACTTGTGCCTGTGTATAAAGGGTATGCGCAAGTGAATGGCAAATCGAGTGGCAAAGTGAGTTTAACATATTTTAACGTTGTTTAATGCAATCAGATAGGACTTTTCTGTTTGGATGTATGAGCTGTCAAGGCCAGAAAGTAGTTTTTGCCACTTAGTAGGCATTCCTGCATAATTTCCGGGTATGATGATGATGTCACGTGTGCATACCCTCTATTCTTCCAAATTCCTTTCAATTCATTTCATAATCGTAGGTCCCAAATCACAAAATATCATCTAATAAAACCCCAATATTATACCTGTATTCAATGGTGCCCATTCCAGCTTTGACCAGCCTTCCATACAAACCAACCTCTTTATATACAGACTTAGATGATTCAGGGACACCTCAGCCAATGCGAGAAGCCCTGACATGACCACTAGAGGCCCAGTTGATACTTACTTCCTGTGGCTCACTATGTATTTTTAGTCCCATCACAGTGTGCAGCTAAAGCGCCTTTGGCCTTTGGTTTCAGCGTCAACATGGTTGGTGAACAGTTGAGTTTGGTCACTAGAAATCCCACAGGCGTGCCAAATAGCTGTGAGGACCTATCGGTCACGTAGTACCATGTGGAATGGAATGCCCTGATGGATCACTTGCGGTATTGTTGTGGCAACAGAAATGGTATGTCATCATGATAACATGGTATTACAAGTGTCAACATGAGGAGAAAAGACAGCAAAGAATTTGGTCACACGATGTTCAGACAGTTTATGTGATATCATTCCTCAGGATATCTCCATTTATTCCAGGAATGCCAGTGGCCAGAGTCATAATCCATGGCAGAACCGATCTGTGCGATTTTCCACAAAGCAACAGAATTTGCCTCAGTGCAGCAAATTCACACTCACCATTCACTGAAGAACATATACTTCACACGCACATACGCGCGCGCGCGCACGCGCACACACACACACACACACACACACACACACACACACACACACACACACACACACACATTTATATAGTGTCTACTAGTCTTTCCTACCACTCAAATGCGCTTTACAATGTACTTCACGTTCAGCCATTAACACACCACAGTTCACTAGCAAAGACCACACATTCAAACAATCTGTCGTGAATCTCCTCATTCCACTCCAAACATATTTTGAAATATCATCTCTCTCTTATTTTATTTTTTTAAATATATAGTGTGTTGTGGTGCCATATCTCTCTCAGTATCAAAGCAAGCAGGAAAGTGGAGAAATACACGCTTTCTTTTGAGAGAACATGGCCATTGGTCGAGTGACCATCATAACTCTGAAATGAAACAAACATGTTTGTAGCTCACCATCACATTTAACTTTAGTTAACTTGTGCTTCATATTTGTATAAGATGATTGAATTATCTGTGAGAGTACATTTTATAAGGATGTTTAAGGTGCTCCAGGTCACTCTTTCAAAGGAAAAAATGTTTGTCGACTACCTTTTTTCACTGACGAGAACAAAATAAAAACTAAGCTATCATGGCTAAAACTAAGAGTAAATATATTGACAATTATAGACAAAGATGTTAGGGAGGGGCAGCTAGTGGGCCATCAAGGCCGGCCAACATTAGTAGGTAGTCGACAAAATCAACTGTGCATTTATCTATCTCTACATCATGTCAAACACAAGCAAAAAAAAAGAAAAAAGAAAAAAAAAACACTAACACAACCTAATAGTGCAGTGTCCAAAGGTCAGAGCGATAAAAACAACTAGCAAAAGAAAAGAAAAAAAACAAAAAAAAAACAAACAAGAAAGGGTGATGCGGCAAGACGCACAAAAAAACACCCTCCCTGGAAGGTCCTTAGAGGTCAAAGTCAGTGCAGATATAGTTCCAGTAAAGAAAAAAAAGGCTACCGTCGTCCTACGTTAGGAAGGTAGTCCTTGTCAATCGACCGTTGTGTGTCTCGTTGTACAGCTTGAGAGCAGCCGGTACAAAAGACGGTTATGTGGCCATGTACATCCTGGCCATATGGTGCGTTCCTGTTTCCGGCGAAGATAAGATAAAAACACTGAAAAAACGTGGCAGAGGCGGCTGAATGAATTCATTGATTAACGAATTAATTAATTAACAAATTAATTAATTGTGTTGTGACTGCAGGTCGCAGTTTACTATGAAACCCGGCTGATCCTGTCCGTCCGTGAGTCAGTGGGTAACACCTCAATGTCTATAGCTGACCTGTTGTGACATCACATTGTTGACTTTTACGCTCCATATATGACTGCCTGTTCTGGCAAATATATGGAGATCCCTGATATGATTGATATTAAGCCCATATTAGGCAATGCCCATATATGGACGCTCCATATGGCCAAGACAGAATTCATTTGCAAAATCAAGACTGCTGACTATCATCACCTGGATATCCATATATGAAGATCACAACACTGACCTCTGGGCCATTTTTATTTTTTCCTTTTTTTTACCCTCCCCGGGGAGTTTTTTTGTTTTGTTTTACTCCCCCCGTCCCGCATTGTCCCGCGAAACGGGGTCACCTGTCCTGCATTGGGCCTGCTTGGAGGTGGTCACCCTACCTCGCTTCTCGCCCTTAGGGCGTCTTACTGGTAGTTAATGTGTGGTTTCTTTTTCTTTTTCTTTTTTCTTGTTTTTTCTTCTTTATTCATGGCTTCCAGTTCCGACCTGATGTCGTGTGGGAGTTCAGACTGATCCAGACCGTACTGAATAACTGCTAGCATGCATAATGTCTTCAGACTAGGACTCATGTCTAAGATAAACGGGCCCTCTGATCTGTGTCCTCCAAAGAGGATGACACGATCTCCCATCACGCAACAGCAGCTATTAGACATCCATAAGGGATAAGGGTTTCCCTCTGGCTTAACTTTCTTCCAGGATAATGTCTCTGGATTGAATTTCCACAGATCATTGAAGTACTGCCGCAGAGAGCAGTGGCCACCAATTATGTACAGCTCTCCATTGTAGGTAAAGGCTGAATGAAACCAACGTCTTTTTGGAAGAAGCTGTGTAGAAGGTGTGTTCAGCCAGCAGTTGGTCTCTGTGTCAAACACTCTGATGGAGTTATATGCCGCGCATTCCTTTTCCGTCCTTTTCCATGATCCGTAGCCCCCAAATACAAACATCTTTGTCCCGATGATGGTGGCAGAGTGACCACAAGACACAAGGGGTCGAGTTCCTCCAGGGTTAATTAAAGACCAGAGCATTGTGGTGGTGTCCAACTTGTAGACGTCATTAGTGTGTCCAGTCCTATCGTTGAATCCTCCATAGATAAACATGACCTTCCCCAAGACACAGGCAGAGTGGAAGGACCTCCCCTCTGGAACAGTACCAGAAATCCTTGGCTTAAACCATGTGTGGGTGTGGATATCAAATGCATAAAGTGTACCATCCAAACCCATCCCTCCCCAGATGTAGACGGTATCTTCTACCAGCACAGCAGTGTGGTCTTCACGCTTGCAGGGAACTTCAAGGGGACCTTCTCCTCTGCTAGTTGTCACTGGGAGCAACATCCTCCATCCCAGAGACACTGTGTTGAAGACGAAGACATTGATTTGATCCTGTGGAGGTACAATAGAGGGACCTCCAAATAAGTACAGCTTGTACCCCACGGCCACTGCAGCCTGAGTACAATTAGCATTTGGTGCCCATCTCAAATTCACCGTCCAGTGCATCGTTGGACAGCTCACTGAATAACTGATCTGCAACGAAAAGTGTCTGAAGAGTCGGTTCAGTTCTGTTTTCCTTCGATGTCTTATAGAATGTCTGTCGCTGCCTTCTTCAAGCTCCCTGCTCCCAAGTTGTCCAGTTCTGTGACTCTGCTTGACCTTCTTATACTGTGACGCTCCCGCTGAGTCACTATGACTCAGCCATAACCATATATAGATCTCCACCGCAGCCACGCCCCAAATATGGCGTGTGACGTCTAACCTACAGTAGCAGTGTCAGCGTGACAGTATAGAGCTCTAAATCATTCACTGCCCAATGTGCCCATATACAGTACTGTATGGAGTTTTGGGTCGACAATTATGTCCAAATATGGAGTCTGTAGGTTCCTTACTCTGATATTGCAAAAATCACATCTAGTGTGAAGTGAGCGGTGACCCATGAGGTCCCGAGTCAGCATATCACAGGTCTCACAGCACATGGTTGGTTCAACAGACTCCAACATTCGCACATGGATAGCTCAGATTTTTCCTACGTTCTTAGCTACTTTCCCTGCTGTTACTTGTACTTGCACGATGTACAGTTGTACGGAATAAAAAAAATTCTGTAGAACCGCCGATCCAACCAATATGCCCATAAAAGGGGACAAGGACTGAGAGATACATAGATCTACATATATGGGCACATATGCGATTAACGTCACACTAATCACACGCACAGACTTAGTCCTACTGATGTCATCACGTATCTCCATATATAGGCATTAAATGGACAAGGACTGACAGAAACTGACACGCACAGACTTTCACATAATGGCCGTTTATGGTAAAACCTACAATCATATGGTGGACATCACGGACACAAGTCAGGTTTTACTGCAAGGGAGCACTAAAAAACAACAACGCTATGTCCATAAAAATAATGTATAAAGACTACAACTTTTGCACAAAGAAAGCTCAGATTTTGATCTTACAGTAGCTGCTTCCCCTACAGTTACTCTACTTGCACGATGTACAGTTGTACGAAACAACATTTTTTAATAGAACCACTGATCATCCAACCAATATGCCCATATGGGCACATATTATGTGATTTACATCACACTGACACACACAGACTTAGTCCTACTGATGTCATCAGGGATCACTGACACCCTCTAAAATCCCTGATCATAACCTCAAGTTGAAAGTAGGAACACCAGTCATGCTGATAAGAAAGGTCCCGACCGCACTCTCAAGAATGGCACCAGAATGGTGGTAATGGACAAAGTAATTGAGTGTGAGATTGTAGTAGGCACAAACGGGTAAAACAATCTTCCTCACAAGAATACCTCACAATGGCCCTCAATTATCAATGAAGTGTAAAAAGCAGTGTATTCCTTTCCTCCAATATTTGCGTAGGCCAACGTTGAAGTGGCATTTATGAAATCATACTACCTGGCCAACCCTGGCGTACATATGATCCCAGCAGATTTTTCTCCCTCTAAAACATGATTATCAACTATTATGATCACTAGGAGGAAGATTTTTTCCAAAAAAGTGTACAGAAGGAGTTAAAATGCAGAGTGAGTAGAAATCTAACAATGAGCATTAGGACCAATTAAATAAAGATAAGGTTGAATATAGATTGTTTTCCTTACAATATAACATTATGAAGAAATGAAAATATACAACTAACTTTAATCGTCATTATAATATTGTTGGACATCATCACCTACCATTTACTGTGTAGGTTGTTGCATATCGTTGTTGTCGGGTGAAAACCTTGTATCCTAATGGGAGTGTTAATATTCGCTCACGTTCAAAGTGTTATTAAATATAGCCTACTAGAAGCTCGGCCGCCCGAAGGGGCAGGCCGACCCGGGAACGATGTAAATAGGGAATGAATGCCCCGCCCTTTAACGCAAACCCCATTATATCTGATGTCAGACGGCAGGTCTGCATACGAAGATTCCGAACCTTTCGCGCCGGTCCCGGAGAACCGCCTATCGGGTCGGGTCGAGGCCATATATGGATATCTCCGTTGCTTTTTGTTTAGGCCCTATTACACTGGGCCGTTTTCGACGACGATCAGATGTCGGGCTGTATTTTATGACCTCCCCGGGAAAAAGAAAGTTCGGCCACGGACTCGGTCTTGGTTTTGAACGGGACCCCGAATGGCTTTTTTATGACCTTGGAGTTTGATTTTCTCGCACTGTCGGGTAGAAATCCTTTGCAATTATTGTCATCTGAATGAGCTCCCGGGAATTCTCCAGACAATATACCAAGCCACCTCCTCCTCTGCCTTTTGCATGCTTGAAACTATAAGCTAATGACAGCGTCGCAGTAGTGTGCGATGATTTTGTCAAGATTGACAATTGTTTTTAATGAGACATACATTGTAATTAGGCTACACTCCCAACTCCATAATATTATCGTCTGTTCAGTGCGTTCAGTGCTGTGCGTTCCGAACACGCACCGAGAGTTGATGATCTACACAGTACACACTGGCGTGACACACAACCCGAAATGGGAAATGTACAGAATGATGTGTAGTTTTTTTTATCTAGCGACTGGCGAGGCCTTCCCTCCTGTCCTGATCTTATGTTGTTCTGGTCCATGGCACACCAACATACTGTATTATTATTATTTAACCTCTCTTTTTTAGATACTTTAGGGGGTTTTATGCCATCATGATAGTATTTAGTGGAGACAGACAGTAAACTGTTAGCCTGACACATTTACATTTCGTTTCACTCCATCAAACATATAATTTTCCGAATGTCTGTCTGTCTGTCTGAGTGAGTGTCTGAGTGAGTGTCTGTCTGTCTGTCTGTCACAGAGTTTCTCCTCAGTGGCTGGAGCAATTGTTCTGAAATCGCATCACCATAAGCATATGAACACACCTGACATAACTGTGAAGCCTGTTTGTCACTTTCACAAATCGTATGCTGTATATTAGCATTTTTATGGTGTATCTACTATCTATTCTGCATCTAGCGAGGCACATCTATTCTGCATCTAGCTTGAGGCAAAATGTTTAACCAGCTCTGTGTGTGTGTGTGTGTGTGTGTGTGTGTGTGTGTGTGTGCAGGCAGGCGGGTGTGTGTGCAGGCGGGTGGGCGGGCGGGCTGGGGGGGGGGGGGGGGGGACAGTATCTCTGTAGCCATTAAACAAAACGGGTTTCTTACATTGATGCTCCTACATCATGCAAGCACCAGTTAAAGTTACTTTCCATCCCTCATATACTGTGTGCACAGTGCACATCCCATAACCCACACACTGCACATCATTTTGGAGCTCATATCTTTGAACGGGTAAGGGCTAGTCAAACATATAATTTTGCGAATGTCTGTCTGTCTGTCTGTCTGTCTGTCTGTCTGAGTGAGTGTCTGAGTGAGTGTCTGTCTGTCTGTCACAGCGTTTCTCCTCAGTGGCTGGAGCAATTGATCTGAAATCGCATCACCATTAGCATATGAACACACCTAACATAACTGTGAAGCCCGTTTGTCACTTTCACAAATCATATGCTGTATATTAGCATTTTTATGGTGTATCTATATCTATTCTGCATCTAGCTTGAGGCATATCTATTCTGCATCTAGCATGAGGCAACATGTTTAACCAGCTCTGTGTGTGTGTGTGTGTGTGTGTGTGTGTGTGTGTGTGTGTGTGTGTGTGTGTGTGTGTGTGTGTGTGTGTGTGTGTGTGTGTGTGTGTGTGAACAGTATCTCTGTAGCCATTAAACGAAACGGGTTTCTTACATTGATGCTCCTACATCATGCAAGCACCAGTTAAAGTTACTTTCCATCCCTCATATACTGTGTGCACAGTGCACATCCCATAACCCACACACTGCACATCATTTTGGAGCTCATATCTTTGAACGGGTAAGGGCTAGTTATTAAACACATTTTTAAAGGGGTGTGGCTAGCGATTCAGGGTCTGGAACCAGGCTAGGAAACAGTGAGAGAGAGAGATGGGAAGTGACACAAGGCAAAGAATCGGAAGTGGGATTTGGACCTGCAGCGCACTGTCAAGCAGCATTAGAGCGCGTCTGGACCGCTAGGCGAGTGGGCTCCCCCATATTATGTGGTATTCTAAGTGGTACACAACATTCACATGCCAATGGTGGGGTAACCATGCAAGGCATCAGTCAACCTGCTCATCTGAGCATTAGAGCTTCTCTTGTTCCAGGATACTTTGACATGCAGTGGTGGAAAAAGTACTCACATGTTTTACTTAAGTAAAAGTATCAATTACTACAATGTGTAAATACTCTGTTAGGGTGCCCTCAGACCAAAATACCTATGAGAGTGGAATCTGCGTTCCGCCAATGCATTTCAATGATTGATTTTGCAAAAATCCTCTGCTGGCATGAAACCACTTCACTCTCATTGAAATGCATTGGCGGAACACGGATTCCACTCTCATAGGTATTTTGGTGTGAGGGCACCCTTTCAAGTAAAAGTCCAGTTCAAAATGTACTTGAGTAAAAGTACAAAAGTATTGGCATTAAAATATAATTAAAGTACCAAAAGTAAAAGTAGAAAATGTTTGAAAATAGCCTAGGTATAAAATAGAACTGAAGTGGTTTATGAATGTTTTATAATGTAATTTAAATCTGCAAAGTAACTAGTAACTTAAGTTTTCAAATAAATGTAGTGGAGTAAAAGTACAATAGCCGATCCAAGATGTAGCGCAGGATAAGTAAAAGTAAAGTAAATAGGAAATACTCAATTAAAGTACAAAATATAAAACAGTTTGAAAAGCGCAGTAACTAAGTAAATGTACTTAGTTACTTTCCACCACTGTTGACATGCCAGGAGGAGCCAGGAATCAAACAGACCATCAAGACACTGTTTTAAAAGTAAAATTAATAAAAAATGAATTATGATTGTTGTGGCCTCAATAGTCTACTCTATAGAGGCATAGTCAGTCCTCAGCTTTTACACATATCAAATTCAAAACCAGTTCTGTGCAGTTCTCTCTCTCTCTCTCTCTCTCTCTCTCTCTCTCTCTCTCTCTCTCTCTCTCTCTCTCTCTCTCTCTCTCTCTCTCTCTCTCTCTCTCTCCCTACCTCTCTCTTATATTAAAAAATACCTGAAATCGAACCCCAGTCTACCACGTGGAAAATCAACATCTTATAACCACTATGTTTTGGTCTTCTAGCTCAGATTTGTCCTTCTATCAATTCTTGTCAGATGAAAACTATTTTTGCAGCTCAACCCTGCTATCTAGTGGTGACAGTATGCCCTTACAACACCCAATCTCAACAACAATGAATCTAACTGACACTGAGAGACTGAGGCTGAAAGAGAGAGAGAGAGAGAGAGAGACTCAGAAAGAGAGAGACTCAGAAAGACAGAGAGAGAGACTGAAAGAGAGACAGAGCCTGAGACCCATTTTGAGCTGTTAATATATGTTAGTTTGTAACTAACATATTACAAAAATGTATACAAATGTTCATCTGAAATGATCAATGATCAATACAATAAGCAAGGCAATACAGCAACAATACATCAAATGCATAGAAATATCACCCTAGAAAAAATAGCGTTGGTAGACCACTCACCTTATGGATGTTCCCTGGATGTGAGAGCAGAACTGGCATCGTCGAGGTCCCCTGGATGTCGAGAGGAGGCGCGTCAACTCTATCACACACTCAGGTGTTGTCGAGGATCCCTGGATCAAAATATGCATTTGAAAACAATACAGTTAATTGGACACAGTTTCATACCTTTCTTACCTAGAGCACACCTACATAAGGAGGGATTAGTTCCCACTTACCTTGTTATCATGTTAGGGGGAGGCATTATAAAAATGTTCGTCTGAAATTATCTTTGGCCTTGGGAACATGTCAGAGATCTGCTTTTAGCTTACCCTTTCTGATGGAGTGAAATTATCTCAATGCCTTAAGTTCTAATCAATAAAGTGTAATTAAAAATGTTCGTCTGAATTTATCGTTGGCCTTGAAAACTTGTAATTCCATCAGCTATGACCTTACCTCCTCTGAAGGAGTGAACTGATCTCAAATGCCTTCAGATCGAACTAATGCTCAACTTCGCTCCATCTTCAAGTTCTCGTCACAATTTCAAGACTCCTCTTCCATCACTCAGCTTCCCTTCTTCGCTATTTCAGCCTCTGCCTGTAAAATGACACACACAATGAAATGATTATGAGAAAACACACAAACAGGCACCACAAGCACAAAACACAATCAAATACAGTAGCCTATAAGCCTACTATTGAAAACAATACAGTTGGAGTGGACATTGTTTCATACCATAGCCTACCTAGATCACACCTACATAAAAATAAAGCATATGTAATACTGTATTGAAAGGAAACGTTTTCATTATTACTAGTTAGGAATCATTATACAAATATGTGTCTAACTTATTGTTGTCTAAAAACAATACAGATAAGAGTTAAGCAGATATTGTTTCCCACTATATTGTTTACCACTTTCAAGCTAGAAGGTGGCATTATAAAATGTTCATCTGAAATTAACTTAGTCATCAGCTTTTATCTTACCTTTTACTGAGGGATTGAAATGATCTCAATGCCTTCAGATCGAACTAATACCACAACTTCTCTCCATCGTCATAAAAGCCAGTAACAACCTTAATATAAACATTACATTACAAGACAAAGATACAAAATTAACACTTACAACATGAAAACCGCTGTTAAAAATGTAATTTTGCATAAATAAAAATGAAATATGACCCAATCAATCTAGCCTCAACAACACATTAACCATGTCAAACAAACAACCAAACGTTAAGAGGATCTCAACCATCCCAAACCTATTTAATCATGTCCAACAACCAACCATTAATAAGATCTTAACCAAAAAGTCTTTTACAGGTTAGGGGAGAACGGGGTAAGATGAACCGCAGGGTAAGATGAACCACCCACTTTATCTTTAAAACTATACACATGAGTTGTCATTTGACCTTAAAATAAGAACACAAACATCATTTCCACCTGGCTGTGGAGTTTACAGACACATGGGCAAAGTGGAAAGAATATTTCTACCCCAAAAAGTGTTTTTTGCTGGTCAAAGTCAATTTTTGACTTTTATGGTATAATGATTTTTATGTTAAAGCAAATGTACCCAGGTCTAAACGTATATAGCATGCATGTTGGTGATAGCCCAATGTATAAAACTATGTGAATCATTTAGCTAAAGATGAGCCTTAAGCATTAAGCTAGCCAGGTTTTGTCAAAATGGTGGCTCTGGGGTAAGATGAACCATATGCCTTGGGGTAAGTTGAATTCACCATTCATATTTTTTATTAGGTCTTTGCTACTCAAATTATGCTGAATTATCTTTCATTTTGATGAATACACTCATTTAAGACAAGTTTTTAATATTATATTAATAATTGCAAATATTAAAAGGTTCTGAATAACAAACGTTATTTAATTGGTTTTAATAATTTTTCTTACAGTTTAAATAACCGTAAGAAAGGAAATAAGACTATTTGCAGAAGGGAAATGTTTCTGATAAGTAAATACATTCTTTGTTCAAGTTTAAACTGTTAAAAGTTTAGAATATCACGTGGGTCAACTTACCCCTTTACTTGGATCAACTTACCCCTCACCTGGGGCAAGTTGAACCACATGACCACTTTTTTTTATAAGTCATATTTTTATGGTCCTTTGTCATAGACACTTACTTATAATTTCAAATGATAGCAGACATCCTGAAATATGTCTAGATGTTTTGAATTTACTGCCATCTCACTTTTTCTTGCTTCCAGGTCAACTTAAGCAAAAAGCATCTTACCCCGTTCTCACAGCACAACAGTTATTAGCATTTTTCTAACTTGACACAAGTCAAGTGATACATTTTGCAATACTTACAGAACTTTACCGCCCTCCACTGGTCAAACGAGCAGATCAAGATACAAATGGAACCAAATGGCATGGGTTAGGGTCCATCCATTTGGTTCCATTTCTAGTGCACTCTCAGAGTTAAATTAACATTGATTTCACAATTTAAATTGGTGTTCAAAGAAATAGAAATTGGCTACCATTAAATGGGAGGCAGTAGCCTAATGCATGTCAAACTGGGGGTCCATGAAATTGAAATAGTTGAGAATCACTGCTAGAGCTGTAAAAGTCTTCTCTTATGGGGGTCCCTGGCTTATCTTTTCACATGGGGGGCTAGTCATTGTCAATTTGGGGGTCCTTGACATGAAACGGTTCAAGAACTAGTGGATTAAATGAGTAGATCCTTAATATTCTGATTATTTTCCCTTCATTAGGTGGCTATCGTAGTCTCAGTGTTGTTTGTTTGAAAATGGGTGGTTCTCTCTTTAAGTGTGTCAGCGAAATGCCTAAATAGTAAATTGAAACACACATTTAGTAAACAGATTTTAAATCACATTTCACTCCACCCAAATTATACAGTAGGCCTATATGATTCCATGAGGCTAATTATTTCTGGATATAACCAGTAAGACTCCCTAATCGGGAGATAAGCGACCGTAGGTCGCTTATCAAATAGGGCAAAAATGTGGGCAAATAGGGCAAAAATGTGTTTTTCCAAAATCTTCTTGATCCATGTTGATGAGATGAGTGTAGACATGCTGTGTAGTGATTTTCGTGATTTTAGGGCAAAATCTGTAGGAGCAGTGTACAAAAATGTGTTTTTTAAAAATCGGCCTGAAGGTGGCGCTATATGGGACAGATTCATGTTGATGGGATGAGTGTAGACATACTGTGTAGCGATTTGCGTGATTTTAGGACAAAAACTGTAGGAGCAGTGTCCAAAAATGTGTTTTAAAAATCGGCCTGAAGGTGGCGCTAGAAGAGGGCCATGTGAGAAATGAGGGGTGGGGTCTCCGCGTTGCCTTGGCGGACGAATAGGTACCAGCCCCGGCTCTCCCGGACGCTCCTAGCCCGAGTTACGGCATTTTATGTGAGCTGCAGTGGAGGGGGTCCTCCACTGGGGGCGCCACCACTTTTGCATCCGTTCTGGAGCACCAGGAGTGGGTGGTCCCCAGGAATTCCCCGTGAGCAGCCCCGTTGGGGTGGTCATTTGGTCATTTTTGCACATTTGGTCATTTTTTACACCTGAGGGTCCCCCAGGGACCTGGGGGTCCCTGGAGCTCTGGGGGTCCTTGGAGGTTGTAGTTTGCCAGGTAAGGAGTGTGTGTGCAAAATGTGGCATGGATGGGGGCAACGGTTGTGGAGATATGAGCAGGGCAAAAGTGTGACGTGTGACGTCTGACTCACGGAGGGACATTTTTTTACACCTGGGGGTCCCCCAGGGACCTGGGGGTCCCTGGAGCTCCGGGGGTCCTTGGAGGTTGTAGTTTGGCAGGTAAGGAGTGTGTGTGCAAAATTAGGCATGGATGGGGGCAACCAGTGGCGGTTGGTATGTATATTGCGCTCTAGGCGAGGTAGTATAGCGCCGCCCTATGGCCGCGCGAAGCGCGGCCCCTCAACGGCGCCGCAAAGCGGCGCCGGAAAAATCGGTTATTTGCGGGCAAATTATGCATTTTTTCAAGTTATTTGCGGGCAAATTATGCATTTTTTCAAGTTATTTGCGGGCAAATTATGCGGTTCGGTTCTACACGGCGGCAGAACCATTTTGGGCTTAATATAATAGGGTTTATAAAAGCATGATCTGACTGTCTTAGTCTTACCTTGGGCTGGTCAGGAGGAAATGGTTCTTTCACAGTCACGCACAGTGAGACAAAGTCCTGGCTGATAGAGCCTGAGGTTTGTGTTTTGTAGAGGAAGTCAGGTACAAAATGATCCTCTCCATGTGATGTTTCAGGGCAAGCAGCTATATTATAATATCTACCGGTAGTCACGTCCATAGTAGTGAAGAGCTCGAACTCCATGCTTTATTTTTAACAGATGTTGTTTTCAATTTCAATACTGGCGCGTGAATATGACATCACATCAGGAGGGGAGGGGGGGGGGCTGCCTGGAGCTGCCAGCCTCTATCACTACCACCAGGGGGTGTTGTTGTATTCGGTCTGAGTGGACTGTTGATCTTACGTCTGCTCTGCAGGGCCGTCACTTTACTTTTTTTTTTCTTTTTCTTCTTCTGGCGCCCCCGCAAAGTGGCGCCCTGTGCAATGGCCCCGCTAGCCCCCCCTGCCGGCCGCCCCTGGGGGCAACGGTTGTGGAGATATGAGCAGGGCAAAAGTGTGACTGACTCACTCACTCACAGACGGACAGCCGGTGGAGGTTTTGGTAGTAAATGCGACCTACGGTCGCAATAACCAGTAAGACTCCCTAATCGGGAGATAAGCGACCGTAGGTGGCTTATCTCAACAAATAGGGCAAAAATGTAATAATCAGGTTTGGGCTGACAGTGAACACAGGTTCAGTGAACCTGTCTGTGGTTAAAATAAAGGATGTAGCAGAGTATTTGTAGTTGTATTTGCAAGCAGTATTTTAAATAGTGTTTGTTTGTTCCAGACTAATAGAGATGCACACGCTGGCTAACTAACTGATGGAGCTGACATTCCTCGACTACCGGCCGTCTGAGATCGTTGCTGCTTCCTTGTTCCTCTCCCAGCTGCTGCTGGATGGCCTGTCATGGGTGAGTTGACTATAGGACCAATGGAGGTACAGGGATATGTTGGCTTATATTATATTAGTACAGATGGCTAGCTGGACACTTTGTCTTTTGGTTCTAGTTGTTTTTGCTTCATGTGTTACAGACTCCTACAGAGCAGTACTACACCACATAATGACCAGGCTCACCTACAGCCAATCATGCAGCACATCACCAAGAAAGTAGAGGTCGTCAATGAGTTGAAAACAGAGCTCCAGGTAAGTTGGAAAATAAAGGCATTTGGAAGTTGATTGACTGATTGTATACTGTACTTTATGAAACTAATACAGTAAACAGACAAAAAAAAACTCTGCCACTCTCTAGCGTTGCGCGACTATAGCGAGACTAAAATAATTGATTTGCATTATGGGGAACAAAAACAATGCAATGCCAACCGGAACTAGAGATGTGCCGATTGATCGGTGAGTGATAGATAGCCGATAATGCCTCTACAAGCTAAATCAGCTATTTTCACAATATTTATCTGTGGGACTGAATGTAACCTCAGCTTCAACCACTACAAGTTGAATAGAATAGCCTACTAAAGGACCTCAGCCTGCAATCTCTTAATGTTTATACTTAAAGATGGGGTGCCATGATTTTCCCCTCTATAAAACATGATTATCTAGTATTATGATTATACTAGGAGGAAGACTCTTTCCAAAAAAGTGTACAGAAAGAGTTAAAATATGTTTTCTATGTGGCCACACCCACCAGTTCATTGGTATGCGTGGTTGTCATGGTGGGTGGTGACCCAGC
This sequence comes from Nannobrachium achirus, assembly GCF_963921795.1. Lineage (NCBI taxonomy): Eukaryota > Metazoa > Chordata > Actinopteri > Myctophiformes > Myctophidae > Nannobrachium > Nannobrachium achirus. The sequence continues at coordinate 39,441,381 of NC_137812.1, read as the reverse complement.
TGAAGTTAGCCACACCCACATGTGTTGGGTGAATGGTAGTTAGGGGAGGGGTTGATTCTATGATGTAATAAGTATGGGTGTTTTGGGAACTGCACGTCTGACCCAACAGGTGGCATCCTCCAGCTAAAAACACAAATAAAAAGAGAATGCATAATTGCTCATAACAACCACACCAGGGGGTCTAACGAAGTACTGTCAACCTCCTAGACACATGAAAACCAGAAAAAGTACAAAACTATGGCACCACCTCTTTAATATACAATGTCAATGTTTTGTAAGAATAATAATTAAATATATAAATGCTGCTACAGTAACACAATAAATAGAAGAATTTATGGATTTGACGGTGTGAGCGGGAATATCGGTATCGGCAGATACTGATTCCAGTTGATCGGTAATTGGTACGGAGCATCTCTAACTCGGAACCAACTACCGGCACCACAATTCCTTTTTTATTTATTTTTGAGCGGTGGTCACAACGCTCCTATACGTGGCCGTGTGTGTGGGTATGCGTGTCTGTAGCCTGCAGTAACCTTTTCTGACCACACATGTTAAGGGAGGGGCACTGTTGTTCAGACTCACATTCACACACACACACACACACACACACACGCACGCACACGCGCACACACACACACACACACACACACACACACACACACACACACACACACACACACACAGCCTCCACCGCTCAGTTCACACGAGTGTGATTTTTTTCTAAACTGGAGCTCACAGACAGTTTTAGAACACTAGGCTACATATACAAGGCTTTCCTCCGCGCAGGTGATGCAAGGTTATTTGGGCATGGCTATGTGATGGGTATGGTATGAATACTAATGCTCATGTTCCTTCTCCTCTAGGTGGTCAAGAGAAGTATTCCGGGAGCAAGCTGATGAACATCTCTGTCCTCTGCAGTCTCCTGCTACTGGACAACGTCCCAGTTGAATACTCATGTTTTTTCCTCCCCATCCATTTGCACCTTACTGTGACACACCGATAATATCAACTAGCAGTGAAACTAGCAAAGGTCTCATATGTAAATAATTAATTCAATTGTGTGATTAACAGTATTTGTTGTAGGTCTGACACTTTTTTGTCTAAATCAGGGGGTCTGGGACTCCTAGGGGGTCCCCAGAGATTATGCAGAGGAGGCGCTAAATCTTTGTGTTTATATTAACCACGTGAACCCTCCCATCCCTGTTCTTGGGGGAACATAAGCCTAAAGTAGCTGATCTCACAACGTGTCTGCGACATGTTGTGAGCTTGTAGAAAAAAGAGCAGACCAAGTCAGACGAGCCAAAGGTCAAGTTTACAACGTATTGAGGGTAGTAGTTAATATGTAGTGGGTCCCTGCTTCATCTCTCTCTCTCTCTCAGCTAAGGGGTCCTTGGCCTGAAAATGTAACTCTAAATTATATGACTTTGTAATGGTGATGAATGTCCATCTATCCAAACCTTAGACATTGTTTGAGATTAACTGACAAAATACCATATGGGTTAACATACAACTACAGTGGGTTTCTGCTGTTCATAATCAACACAAACAAAATCATTATTATTATTTTAGGTATGAGTCTATTTCAAAGTCTGAGGTAAAAGTTGTGTATACAGCATAAGACTCAGATGAAACCATAGTATGACTGTATGTAGTTACTTTATTTTGCCACAAGATGGCGGAATTCACTATCAAACCAGAGAGGATGCCACAATGCACAAACTGCTCATCAACCTCTGCCAACGATCTGAGGAGAAAGATCATGGAAGCTTCACAAGTCACATCATCACATTTAAAATACAAACAGAAATTATTTCTAACAGCAATTTACATTAAAACCTAGTTTTCATGTAAATTGTATTCTTGTAAAGTTATTGTCTCAAGGAACCCATAGATCAGGGGGATTGGACAGTTTTCTGTGATAGGCTGGCTGCTTCCCTCACTATGGTTACGCTGCCTGCATGTATCTATTCTGCATCTAGCTTGAGGCAAGGCCCAAATTCAGAGTGAACGTTTCTATCTCAGATCTTTGCTTCTGGGCTGGGGGTCCGAATACATGTCATTTTGGATAGGGCTGTCACGATTATGACATTTTACATGACAATTAATTGTCACTCAAATAATTGTGATTAAATGATTTAATTGTGTTTTTGTTGCTGACAATTACATTTCTGTTTGGCTTGTAGGCTTATTGAAGTTGCACATGGCAGATATAACATAACCTAAATAATTATAAGAAATGACTGACATATTTGAAAACGTAATACTGAGAAATAACATTGATAGTAGAAATAGCAGATCTACAAGATCGCATCTCGATGCATTGTGAGCTTGTAGATGTGCTATTTCCACTATTTTTTGAAAAAGTTTGAAAATGATTTGGCTGCGGAACCCCATCTCAAAAAAGACTTCCTACATCCTTCTCTAACAATTCAATATTCAAGAACAATTCAATTTTCATATAGGATGCAAAAACATGTTAAAACAGCATATGGAATAGAATAGATTCGAGTCTATTCTATGGTATTTTATTCAATGTTGTTATAACCCTTAGGGGTTTGGGAGTTTGCATGGACAATCATTTATAGGCCTATGTACCAGCAGTACTATCAAAGCTGTGAAGACAGCCAAGATGAACCCATATTTTGGGTGTTCCAAAAATATATACAAGTAACGCATTGTGACGGATTGTGAGCTTGTGTTTATTATCTAAAGTATAAAGTAGGGTTAAAGTGGTTAAACTATTTTTCAGGGGACCCCGTGAAACCCCGTTAGGGACCCCTGGAGGTCAACTTTGAGGACCACTGTGGTTATATCTCTCCTTTAACTCTGGACAGAACATCAGAGATCTCATCATTTTACTGTTTAACATGATAGAAATATCAACACAGTTCAGTTCAGGATTACAACTTTCATTATGTTGAATGCTGTATGCCAGTGGTAGCCTTGATCCAGTCTAGGTAATAGCAGACATCCATAAAGAATGCTTCAGAAGCGCCCACTTCAGCACTGTCTGCAGCATGAACCCCCTACAGCTTTTTGTTCTGCACCACTCCTCCACCTGAGTCACCCTGAGAGGAGGAGAGGAGGCGGGGGGGAATACTGTCAATCAAGTTCCAAGAAACACTATTCTTCTTCTTTCGTGTATCATCGTCCTTGATGATTGGTTGACGACATTTTATTTCACAAGATTTCTTGTTACTTAGGGGAGGCCATGGGGTGGCTGTCGTCTTCTCCCCCTTGTAGCTAAGCAGATTAATGGGTCATTTCATCGAAATCGTTCACTTTGTGATACAAGCGTGAAAACTTGGTACATATACTCTTCAAATCCTGCTCTCTTCAAAAATAGCGCTGGCCACTCAAAATTCCAAGATGGCGGTCCCCAAAATCCAAGATGTCTGCCCAAAAATGATGTTATTCCTTCATAACTCGAATTGCATTCATTTTAAGACCCATAAATGTATTGAAATCGAATATAAAGATGGGCATTGCGGATGTTTTGGTACCGAGTACATGTCTGTATCTATTACGGTTATCGAGATACAGCATATAGTCGGAGCAGATTATTGGCTAATATCATACGAATCGTTCATTTGTAATGCAAGCATGAAATTTGGTACAAATACTCTCTAAGGGCCACTCTTATAGAAAAAGGCACTGGCCACTCAAAATTCCAAGATGGTGACCTTTTTTTTCAAAATGGAAGCCACCTTCTCAGAGAAGATCTTGATATAATAAGAATAAGAATCGTTCACTTTGTGATACAAGGATGACATTTGGTACATTTACTCTGTAAGGGCCACTCTTATGAAAAAAGGCACTGGCCACTGAATCATTTGTTCCTTTTTAAAAATTTGCCTTTAATCTGCTCCGACTATATGCTGTATCTCAAGAACCGTAATAGATACAGACATGTACTTGGTACCAAAACATCCGCAATATCCATCTTTATATTCTACTTCAATACATATATGTGTCTTAAAATGAATGCAACTCGAGTTATAAAGGAAAAACAATATTTTTGGAAAGACATCTTGGATTTCGGGGGCTGCCATATTGGAATTTTGCGTGGCCAGCACCTTTTTCCATAAGAGTGGCCCTTACAGAGTAAATGTGCCAAATGTCATCCTTGTATCACAAAGTGAACGATTCTTATTCTTATTGTGGGCTCGCCTGGAAGGCGAGCACACGTATGTTATCTTCATTATTGTGGGCTCGCCTGGAAGGCGAGCACCGTATGTTATCTTCATTATTTATATACTATACTAGTCAGTATCTCCTCAAAACTTTGGCGCGCTTCATCTCTTAAACGCTTACACCTTTCAACACCATTCAAATTTTTATGTGTTCAGCTTACTGAGGACACGTGTGCTTGTACTTTTGGTTTTGAAATGTTTTGTAGTATAAATATAAAAAAATAAAAATGTTTAACTTTAAGCACCCAATGCATTTCCAATGGGTTTAGTGAGTGGAGAGAAGGATAATAGACCCATGTTTATGTTAAGGCGCTGTGGCTGCAGTGTTCACACTTCAGATATGCTATCTATATCATTGCGTTCACACAGGTCTGCTCTCTGATTTGATCCAAATGTCTAAGCTGTGTGATGTATAAAACTATAGTTATAGTTAAAACTATAAATAAATGTCCCTCTCCACTCTACTGATTACACAGCTGTGATCAAGAATCAAGTCCGGGCGATGGGATGTAAATCCCATAGCCATATATCCTAGAGCCCGCAGGGACAGTCAGCCATATTAGTGGTTGTTGTTGGTTGTCAGGGAGATATCAAAACCAATGCATTTCCAAGTCAGATCCACAAACACAATAAAAGCCATGCTCCACTCCTCAGTCTGGAGTGGCCACATAGAAGAACGCCTTGGTTATAGACATAGTGGAGGACAGATGTGATCTGGGATTGTTAGCCTACAGTATATGCACTCAATATACTCCACTACAGTTGGAGTCCATTTGACAGTTGCTGGTTCCCAAACACAGAATCAAAAATGTAGATCTAGAACACATAGAATATGTACAGTACAGTAAGGTTCAGTAGAGTACAGTAAAAGTACAGTAAGGTTCAGTAGAGTACAGTAAAGTACAGTAAGGTACAGAAAGGTACAGTACAGAAAGGTACAGTAGAGTACAGTACAGTAAGGTACAGTAAAGTACAATACAGTACAGTAAGGTACAGTAGAGTACAGTACAGTAGAGTACAGTAAAGTACAGTATAGTAAGGTACAGTAGAGTACAGTACAGTAAGGTACAGTACGGCACAGTAGAGTACAGTACAGTATAGTACAGTAAGGTACAGTAGAGTACAGTAAAGTACAGTACAGTAAGGTACAGTACAGTAAGGTACAGTAGAGTACAGTAAAGTACAGTAAGGTACAGTACAGTAGAGTAGAGTAAAGTACAGTACAGTAAGGTACAGTAGAGTACAGTAAAGTACAGTAAGGTACAGAAAGGTACAGTACAGAAAGGTACAGTAGAGTACAGTACAGTAAGGTACAGTAAAGTACAATACAGTACAGTAAGGTACAGTAGAGTACAGTACAATACTGTAGGGTACTGTACCTTACAGTACCTTAAAGTATCCTATTTGTTGGGTTGGAATCGAGCCCACACTGTTTCGAAGGAACAGTATTTCTAGTTTATTTATTTATCTATCAGTCAGTCAGTATCTCCTCAAAACTTTGGCGCGCTTCATCTCTTAAACGCTTACACCTTTCAACACCATTCAAATTTTTATGTGTTCAGCTTACTGAGGACACGTGTGCGTGTATTTTTGGTTTTGAAATGTTTTGTAGTATAAATATAAAAAAATAAAAATGTTTAACTTTAAGCACCCAATGCATTTCCAATGGGTTTAGTGAGTGGGGACAGAGTGGAGAGAAGGATAATAGACCCATGTTTATGTTAAGGAGCTGTGGCTGCAGTGTTCACACTTCAGATATGCTATCTATATCATTGCGTTCACACAGGTCTGCTCTCTGATTTGATCCAAATGTCTAAGCTGTGTGATGTATAAAACTATAGTTATAGTTAAAACTATAAATAAATGTCCCTCTCCACTCTACTGATTACACAGCTGTGATCAAGAATCAAGTCCGGGCGATGGGATGTAAATCCCATAGCCATATATCCTAGAGCCCGCAGGGACAGTCAGCCATATTAGTGGTTGTTGTTGGTTGTCAGGGAGATATCAAAACCAATGCATTTCCAAGTCAGATCCACAAACACAATAAAAGCCATGCTCCACTCCTCAGTCTGGAGTGGCCACATAGAAGAACGCCTTGGTTATAGACATAGTGGAGGACAGATGTGATCTGGGATTGTTAGCCTACAGTATATGCACTCAATATACTCCACTACAGTTGGAGTCCATTTGACAGTTGCTGGTTCCCAAACACAGAATCAAAAATGTAGATCTAGAACACATAGAATATGTACAGTACAGTAAGGTTCAGTAGAGTACAGTAAAAGTACAGTAAGGTTCAGTAGAGTACAGTAAAGTACAGTAAGGTACAGTACAGAAAGGTACAGTAGAGTACAGTACAGTAAGGTACAGTAAAGTACAATACAGTACAGTACAGTAAGGTACAGTAGAGTACAGTAAAGTACAATAAAGTACAGTAAAGTAGAATAAAGTACAGTAAGGTACAGTGGAGTACAGTAAAGTACAGTAGAGTACAGTAAAGTACAGTATAGTAAGGTACAGTAGAGTACAGTACAGTAAGGTACAGTACGGTACAGTAGAGTACAGTATAGTATAGTACAGTAAGGTACAGTACAGTACAGTAAGGTACAGTAGAGTACAGTACAGTAAGGTACAGTAGAGTACAGTAAAGTACAGTAAGTTACAGTAGAATACAGTAAAGTACAGTAGAGTACAGTAAAGTACAGTAAGTTACAGTACAGTACAGTACAGTACAGTACAGTACAGTACAGTACAGTACAGTACAGTAAGGTGCAGTACAGTATAGTAAGGTACAGTACAATACTGTAAGGTACTGTACCTTACAGTACCTTAAAGTATCCTATTTGTTGGGTTGGAATCGAGCCCACACTGTTTCGAAGGAACAGTATTTCTAGTTATATAAAGATCTCCTCTGAAAAGGTGGCTTCCATTTTGGAAAAAAAAGGTCACCATCTTGGAATTTTGAGTGGCCAGCGCCTTTTTCCATAAGAGTGGCCCTTAGAGAGTAATTGTACCAAATTTCATGCTTGCATTACAAATGAACGATTCGTATGAAATTAGCCATTAATCTGCTCTGAGTATATGCTGTATCTCAAGAACCATAATAGATACAGACATGTACTTGGTACCAAGACATCCGCAATGCCCATCTTTATATTCAACTTCAATACATTTATGGGTCTTAAAATGAATGCAATTCGAGTTATGAAGGAAAAACATCATTTTTGGGCGGACATCTTGGATTTTGGGGGCCGCCATCTTGGAATTTTGAGTGGCCAGCACTATTTTTGAAGAGAGCAGGATTTGAAGAGTATATGTACCAAGTTTCACGCTTGTATCACAAAGTGAACGATTAAACCATTAATCTGCTTAGCTATTGCTGACGTCAGCTTAGGCAGGGTTTGAACCACTCACCTTCCTGATCAACATGATTACATCTAATTACAGTACTAACACAAATGTTCACTAAAGATTTCACCTCAAATTGATCCCCTTTTTAAATGATTTCCCATTTTCTGCACATAGCCTACTACACTACAGTAATCTCAGACCTGTTTCTGGTATTTAAAACATTTTTGTTAAAGAGCAAAAAATCTGGTGAGAATCAGTGGATGCTGAAATAAAATTCAGATGATACAGTGAAATGTGGTTTTGTACTTTTATGCATAAACTTTCAAAAAGAACATTTTAAATCGTAGGATATGTTAACATGCTCACTTTACATAGATCAGCACTATCGCTTTTGCCACAGAAGAAATGTCTGTGCAATCCATCTTTCAAATCGAGTTGGTCATCTTTAAAGGTGGGATTGGTACAGTCGACAACCTTCATCTCTACACATTGCAGTGTAGGTGAGGCCGGAAAGGGTGTATCAGGCATTGTTGAGAAGCAGAATCTGTTAATGTGTTCAGGACATGAGGACAACTAATGCAAACGGACTCAATGACATGTTCAACAGTGTGTTCAAACAGGGTTTATTTATTTTTTTAACTTATAAAGAGATTCTGAAACAGTTAAAATAGTGTATTTGTAGTAGTGGACAAAGCACTCAATCTACTTGAGTATAGATACTCCTGGTCAAATAGGCCTATTATTCACCTACAATTGGAAGTTGCTCACTGCTCAGTCAATTAATTGTACACCTGAGTTAAACCCTAATATCCATTTATTCTGAAGGGAAGAGGGTAGAGTAGAGTGTAGAGGGGAAAGTAGTCACCCCACCTCACCTGCCCACGACCCCACTTTGGGTCGGGACCCATAGTTTGAGAACCGCTGTTCTAGATGTAAGATTGCTAGTATGCTACACTGTCAAGTCAATCAACAATCCATGTTAGGTCCATTATACTGTAAGCACATTATTCACATGCAAGTAGAACAGCAAATATAGATTATTTTGTTAACAATTATTCTCTATACTTTTTTGATTAATCAAGTAGCACTTTAATATATTTTTTCAACAGATTTACCAAATAAGCCCTATTTTATACCGTGTCCCATAACAGTGTTGTGCAGAAATAGTAGATCTATAAGCTCACAATGCATTGCGATACCTTGTTTATTTTGATGGAATTGGAATTCTAAATTGGAACTTTGAAAATAAATGTTTCTGTAGATTTATTTATCAGATTATGGTCTGTTTTTATGATAAATTTGATTTAAACCAGTGTTAATCTGACAAGAAATCTGACACAACTTTTAAAATGTGTTCCTTTTATTCTGTTGTATTACTGCCTTCCTTGTTTCTTAGTTTTAGTTCGTTTTACTTTAACACTCATGTACCTTTTATTTTGTAGTAGGCCTACCATGTGTTAGTGTCTCCTGGTTTCCTCTGTTGCTAATGTTACCTGTTTTGTCTCACCAGTCCTCTGATTATTATGTTTTGCACCTGTGTCCTTTTAGTTCTAGCCTATCCCTGTGTTGATTGTCAATTAGTTTAACCTGTGTCCTGTTACTTTCTGTCTATATACTCCCCTGTAGTTGGTTCCCAGTTTACTTGTCAGATTGTAGTCACAGTGTTCAGTGTTGCCATCAGAGTGCATTCCTTGCTCCGTGTTTGGTGCCTTTCCTAGTGCTCCTTGTGTTCCCTGTTTTGGTGTTGAACACTTCAAATATTTTTGATTACATTTTTTATAAAGCCCACGGGTGAATATACATAAAAATACAAACTCCTTACCCTATTTAATAAACACTGCGTTTGGGCCCTCTGTTTTTGAACCGTGACAACAGTCACGCCCTCTTTGAAAATATCTCATCAACAACTAGAAATACTGTTCCTTCGAAACAGTGTGGGCTCGATTCCAACCCAACAAATAGGATACTTTAAGGTACTGTAAGGTACAGTACCCTACAGTATTGTACTGTACCTTACTATACTGTACTGCACCTTACTGTACTGTGCTGTACTGTACTGTACTGTACTGTAACTTACTGTACTTTACTGTACTCTACTGTACTTTACCTTACTGTACTTTACTGTACTCTACTGTAACTTACTGTACTTTACTGTACTCTACTGTACCTTACTGTACTGTACTTTACTGTACTCTACTGTACCTTACTGTACTGTACTGTACCTTACTGTACTGTACCTTACTGTACTGTACTTAACTGTACTCTACTGTACCTTACTGTACTATACTGTACTGTACTCTACTATGCCGTACTGTAACTTACTGTACTGTACTCTACTGTACCTTACTATACTGTACTTTACTGTACTCTACTGTACCTTACTGTACTCTACTGTACTTTACTGTACTCTACTGTACCTTACTGTACTGTATTGTACTTTACTGTACTGTACTTTACTGTACACTACTGTATCTTGCTGTACCTTACTGTGCTGTACGTTACTGTACTTTACTGTACTTTACTGTACACTACTGTACTGTACTGTACCTTACAGTACTGTACTTTACTGTACTCTGCTGTACCTTACTGTACTTTACTGTACTCTACTGTAACTTACTGTACCTTACTGTACTGTACTTTACTCTACTCTACTGTACTGTACCTTACTGTACTTTACTGTACTCTACTGTACCTTACTGTACTGTACCTTACTGTACCGTACTTTACTGTACTCTACTGTACCTTACTGTACTATACTGTACTGTACTCTACTGTGCCGTACTGTACCTTACTGTACTGTACTCTACTGTACCTTACTATACTGTACTTTACTGTACTCTACTGTACTTTACTGTACTCTACTGTACCTTACTGTACTGTATTGTACTTTACTGTACCTTACTGTACTGTACTCTACTGTACCTTTCTGTACTGTACCTTTCTGTACCTTACTGTACTTTACTGTACTCTACTGAACCTTACTGTACTTTTAATGTACTCTACTGAACCTTACTGTACTGTACATATTCTATGTGTTCTAGATCTACATTTTTGATTCTGTGTTTGGGAACCAGCAACTGTCAAATGGACTCCAACTGTAGTGGAGTATATTGAGTGCATATACTGTAGGCTAACAATCCCAGATCACATCTGTCCTCCACTATGTCTATAACCAAGGCGTTCTTCTATGTGGCCACTCCAGACTGAGGAGTGGAGCATGGCTTTTATTGTGTTTGTGGATCTGACTTGGAAATGCATTGGTTTTGATATCTCCCTGACAACCAACAACAACCACTAATATGGCTGACTGTCCCTGCGGGCTCTAGGATATATGGCTATGGGATTTACATCCCATCGCCCGGACTTGATTCTTGATCACAGCTGTGTAATCAGTAGAGTGGAGAGGGACATTTATTTATAGTTTTAACTATAACTATAGTTTTATACATCACACAGCTTAGACATTTGGATCAAATCAGAGAGCAGACCTGTGTGAACGCAATGATATAGATAGCATATCTGAAGTGTGAACACTGCAGCCACAGCGCCTTAACATAAACATGGGTCTATTATCCTTCTCTCCACTCACTAAACCCATTGGAAATGCATTGGGTGCTTAAAGTTAAACATTTTTATTTTTTTATATTTATACTACAAAACATTTCAAAACCAAAAGTACAAGCACACGTGTCCTCAGTAAGCTGAACACATAAAAATTTGAATGGTGTTGAAAGGTGTAAGCGTTTAAGAGATGAAGCGCGCCAAAGTTTTGAGGAGATACTGACTGACTGACTGACTGACTGACTATAAATAATGAAGATAACATACGTGTGCTCGCCTTCCAGGCGAGCCCACAATTAGAAGGCAGACAGACTGGACCCTATGTGCTCTTGTCAGGAAGATAAAAAAAAAAATCCTAAAGAGATAAACAAAAGGCCAAGAATCAGACAAGAAGTGTACAAGACTTGCTCAGAACCTCAAGGCATTGAGTGATTAAAGCACCTTACCTTTTGGGATAAACCATTCCAGACTAGATGATCTTGGTTGTGGTATTGCAGAAACCCTTGCAATGCATAATGCCCTGTAATTTGTGTGTAGTCAGGGCTGAATCAAAGGCAAGAAAACGAAATGCAGACTTGAACTTAGCCAAGCAACTTGCACGTCTGTAAAAAAAAAAGACTCAGAGCAAGTCCCACTAGCATAATTATGTTTCTTTTGTGATAGCATTATCCATGAAGAAGTAGTTCACAGGGTAGCAAAAACATTTTTATAACAATGTGTGATGCATGGCAACAGAGTTGAGGGATACAAAAATACTGGCTAAATTGTCGTAGGTGATATGACAGCATCAGATGCTATATATCACAAGAAGTGCATGACGCCTCATGCGATACAGATCATTTGTAAGAAAGAAAGAAGCAAATGAAGTCCAATGAAGATATACAGCCAGAATCGGTAGCTTTGACTGAATTGATATCTTATCTGGAAGAAATTAGGTATAGGCTACAGATGACAGTAACATAACACTGTTTAAGCTGATCTTTGGAAGCTTATGTCTGGAACAACTGGGAGGCGACACCTCAAAGAGGATCAATTCAACTCGCCTGAAAGATAACATTCTCAGTCAGCTTCCGCAACTTGAGGCATATAAGACCGAACATGAAGTTCATTCAAACAGGACATTGGTGAAGCTTTATTGTGTGCTGGTCAAAATATCCCTGATGATGCAGTTATTCTCACGACAACTGCCCAGATTTTGAGCAAAGACATTTTGCAAATCAAGCATAAATTCAAAGGATCCCTGGTTGACAATAACAAATCACCAGCATCATCCAGCTTTGATGCAAATGATCCTTGCTGGTACAAACAAAAATAAACTGACAGATCAACAAGGAAGTAAGCATGCCTGTGAAAACCTTAACTCAACTTATAACATTATTTGTATATATATTTTTTATTGGGGTTTTTAACATACAATACCAACTTATAACATTTAACACTATCAAACAAGGAAGGTCAGAAACTACAGCAGTAGGCCTACATCACAATTTTGGGGGCCCAACTGTATTCTCCATGGTAAAAACGTCATGTTTGTTGCTCTCAGCTCCAGTCATGTGGCCTAGCATGTTAGCCTAGGCTGTTAGCATGTTTACCTTTAGGCTGCTACTGTGGGGTGCCATGTTAGCCTTCAGGCTATTCTTCTCTGAGCTAATAGCAGCAATGAATTTTGGGAGGGATTTGATCACTTTCTAATTTTCAGATCGTGCCACTTAGAATAGTGGTATTAATGTGTCCCTTAAAAACTGATCAAAATTCTGTGCAAAAGACTGCATTTCACCTTAACTCTGTTTAAAGCAGCTTTTCTTAGCTGGGCAATTCAAATGGTTTATATCTAGTTTCATTTCATTGCAGCAGTGTGAACATTGCCTACAGAAAAACGATGGCGCAGCTCGTCTCCACCAGCCTCTGCGCATCTTGGAGGCAGCGGATGAACACCCAGATGGAGTCTGTCCACCCGTGTGTTCCATCTGTGATGAAAACCTGAAATAAATGTATAACTATAGCATACATGCAGGACACATGGCACATTTGCATTTCATTCCCACGTTGCTCAGTGATATTGAAGAAATTAATAATAAAGTCAATAAATCTAAGTTGTTTCTTGGCCCAATGAGCCTCACACTTGGTGTTCAATAAGGGTACCATCTGAAGAAAAAAAAAACTAATGTAACCACCAAAAACTCTTTTATTCTGACATGTAGCCTATGACAGTTACAAGAATTACAAAATGTTAACAAACTGCCGTTATCCTGCTATGGAGGCTTATAAAAAGTACAAACATTGTTTATCCACTGCCTCATTCCCCACCTTTTCGTTTTAATTTATTTTATCCCCGGCTCAGTGTGGATGTGACTTTTTCATTTCCCAACCGTAGATCACTTCTAGGTGATCTTGATGTTTTTAGGTTTTGGGGTGGTATTGGCTCCTACCTGCAAATAAATAAAAACACATCACACCAAAAATTACTACATCAGTTTTTGTATTAGTTACATCTAATTCCAATTTCACTTACTCAAATTACTTTACGTGGCTCTAACAATGCTGGAGACATTTATGTAAAGGAAAAAACATGCGTCCACGTCCAGTTATTGGGGATTCTACACCTTACTGTACATACAACAACCCGAGAAGTCGCCCACCCATTTAGACCTGAGGAGGCCAATTCTAAAAACACCTTCTAAAACCCAACCCGTTTCTGAAAAACTTCAAATTCTCAGTAAAAAAATGTAATAAAAATAATTATCTTGCTATATGTATAGCAAGTACTAATGAGACAGAAGTGACTCCCTCTTCAAAAGGTATAACGTATAGGTAGCACCAGGTCTAAATGGGTTAATTAATTGGTTAACTGGTAACTCTGTCTACTTACTATTTGGCAATAGTCATTTTCAGTTCCTTTGCGTTTTGCAATCAATCAAGGTCATCCAGGGTTGTTGGTCCTTTTCGGGCGCTACCCTTTTTTGGCATCCTTCTCTGTGCCTGTTAGGAGTAGGTCCCAATCGGGAAATGGCCATTTTCACTTCCTTCTCGTTTTCCAATCCATCGAGATCATCAAGTGTTGGTGCTTTTGGGTCGATACCCTTTTTTGGACGGCGCTTCTTTTTGTAGCTCTGCCTCCTCCAATGTCTACTTACTCAATTATGTCCATCCTTTCCAATTTGGCAATAGTCATTTTCAGTTCCTTTGCATTTTGCAATCGATCAAGGTCATCCAGGGTTGTTGGTCCTTTTGGGGCGCTCCCCTTTTTTGGATGCCGCTGCTTCTTTGGCATCCTTCTCTGTGCCTGTTAGGAGTAGGACACATTACAACTTTAGGGTCGATTCATACTCCACTTTTAGAGCCCAATTTATTTTGGTTCGGGTCTGTCTAAACTATGATATGGTGTCATTCAGAGGGATCGGGGGGGGCGGGAAACGTCATTAATTCGGCTCCGAATGACGCCATTATAATAGTTTAGACTGAGCCGAACCGAAATAAATTAGGCTCTAAAAGTGGAGTATGAATCGACCCTTAGAAGGGGGTATTTCTATATTGGTATTTCTACCAATATAGTCATGTGTGGCCGTAAGTCCTGCCTGTATGAAGAAATAAGTTACTTAAATACTACTAATTTCATAAGCACTCAATATAGTAATATATTTTACAAAGAAATTATTTAAAAAAAAAAGTTTCTACCCATGTATGAATGGCTTTTCTTTCTTGAATGAAATGCCTGGATCCTGAGACTACCCTACATCTGATAATGCTTATCTGCAACAGGAGCTTAGGCCTATACCTCGTTCACAATTAGGAATGTGCCGAATGAAGGCCCTATTAAAAAAAGATCACCCCATGACCTTTGCTACAATAACTTTAGCCTGTTTGCCTATTAGCAACCACACTAATTATTATTAATAATAATGTTAATTTTATTCATTTTTTTTTTTTACTATTACTGCCTAAATACCAATAAGTATTTCAAGCAGAATGAAAAAACATGCGTCCACGTCCAGTTATTGGGGATTCAGTTATTGGGGATTCTACACACCTTAATACATACAACCTGATAAGTCGCCAACCAATTTTGGACCAGAGGCAGATTCTAAAAACACCTTCTAAAACCCAAAGGTTTCTGAAAACCTTCAAATTCTTAGTAAGAAAATATATGTATAGCTAATACTAATGAGACAGAAGTGACTTCCTCTTCAAAGGTATAACGTAACGTATAGGTAGCACCAGATCTAAATGGGTTAATTCATTGTCAACTGGTAGCTCTGCTGCTCCAATGTCTACTTACTCAACGATGGCCATCTGACCGAGTCTGGCAACGGTCATTTTCATCTCGTCGTTGAACCCTTCCATGGTTCCACCATGGGGTGGTGGTCCCTTCTTGTTGTGCCGCCTCTTCTTTTCCGGGAACCTTATCTGTGCCTGTTAGGAGTAGGACCCTATATACTCTATGAGTAGGACACATTACAACTTTAGGGTCGTTTCATACTCCACTTTTAGAGCCCAATTTATTTTGGTTCGGCTCTGTCTAAACTATGATATGGTGTCATTAACATCATTAACGCAGCGTCATTAATTCGGCTCCGAATGACGCCATATGATAGTTTACTTTAGACAGAGCCGAACCGAAATACATTAGATAGTGCATCATTCAATGTTGAGTAACATTTTTAGATTTGTATTAATGACACTTGTGACAAATGTATAGGCATTATGCAAAAAGTAACTTACAGGTGTGGCCTTCCCTTTGTTCTTGCGGTAGAGGACCGTCCAAGCGAACTCTTCAGGTCCCGGGGCCTCTTTAGGGTCCTTCTTTTTCTGTGCGAGGCAATGCGCCTCGACCTTGGCATTAAGCATGGGTATGGTCTGATGAAAACAAACAAATGTAACCACCACGGCACTGTAGCGTGTCATGTAATTCACTCCGAATGACGCCATATCATAGTTTACTTTAGACAGAGCCGAACCGAAATACATTAGATAGTGCATCATTCAATGTTGAGTAACATTTTTAGATTTGTATTAATGACACTTGTGACAAATGTATAGGCATTATGCAAAAAGTAACTTACAGGTGTGGCCTTCCCTTTGTTCTTGCGGTAGAGGACCGTCCAAGCGAACTCTTCAGGTCCCGGGGCCTCTTTAGGGTCCTTCTTTTTCTGTGCGAGGCAATGCGCCTCGACCTTGGCATTAAGCATGGGTATGGTCTGATGAAAACAAACAAATGTAACCACCACGGCACTGTAGCGTGTCATGTAATTCACTCCGAATGACGCCATATCATAGTTTACTTTAGACAGAGCCGAACCGAAATACATTAGATAGTGCATCATTCAATGTTGAGTAACATTTTTAGATTTGTATTAATGACACTTGTGACAAAATAGGCATTATGCAAAAAGTAACTTACAGGTGTGGCCTTCCCTTTGTTCTTGCGGTAGAGGACCGTCCAAGCGAACTCTTCAGGTCCCGGGGCCTCTTTAGGGTCCTTCTTTTTCTGTGCGAGGCAATGCGCCTCGACCTTGGCATTAAGCATGGGTATGGTCTGATGAAAACAAACAAATGTAACCACCACGGCACTGTAGCGTGTCATGTAATTCATGACCACCAGATACATTAGCCGCAAATTGCTGAGAAGTCGCCAACCCATTTAGACCAGAGGCAGATTCTAAAAACACCTTCTAAAACCCAAAGGTTTCTGAAAACCTTCAAATTCTTAGTAAAAAATATATGTATAGCTAATACTAATGAGACAGAAGTGACTTCCTCTTCAAAGGTATAACGTAACGTATAGGTAGCACCAGATCTAAATGGGTTAATTCATTGTCAACTGGTAGCTCTGCTGCTCCAATGTCTACTTACTCAACGATGGCCATCTGACAGAGTCTGGCAACGGTCATTTTCATCTCGTCGTTGAACCCTTCCATGGTTCCACCATGGGGTGGTGGTCTCTTCTTGTTGTGCCGCCGCTTCTTTTCCGGGAACCTTATCTGTGCCCGTTAGGAGCAGGACCCTATATACTCTATGAGTAGGACACATTACAACTTTAGGGTCGATTCATACTCCACTTTTAGAGCCCAATTTATTTTGGTTCGGCTCTGTCTAAACTATGATATGGTGTCATTAACATCATTAACGCAGCGTCATTAATTCGGCTCCGAATGACGCCATATCATAGTTTACTTTAGACAGAGCCGAACCGAAATACAATAGATAGTGCATCATTCAATGTTGAGTAACATTTTTAGATTTGTATTAATGACACTTGTGACAAATGTATAGGCATTATGCAAAAAGTAACTTACAGGTGTGGCCTTCCCTTTGTTCTTGCGGTAGAGGACCGTCCAAGCGAACTCTTCAGGTCCCGGGGCCTCTTTAGGGTCCTTCTTTTTCTGTGCGAGGCAATGCGCCTCGACCTTAAGCATGGGTATGGTCTGATGAAAACAAACAAATGTAACCACCACACTGTAGCGTGTCATGTAATTCACTCCGAATGACGCCATATCATAGTTTACTTTAGACAGAGCCGAACCGAAATACATTAGATAGTGCATCATTCAATGTTGAGTAACATTTTTAGATTTGTATTAATGACACTTGTGACAAATGTATAGGCATTATGCAAAAAGTAACTTACAGGTGTGGCCTTCCCTTTGTTCTTGCGGTAGAGGACCGTCCAAGCGAACTCTTCAGGTCCCGGGGCCTCTTTAGGGTCCTTCTTTTTCTGTGCGAGGCAATGCGCCTCGACCTTGGCATTAAGCATGGGTATGGTCTGATGAAAACAAACAAATGTAACCACCACGGCACTGTAGCGTGTCATGTAATTCACTCCGAATGACGCCATATCATAGTTTACTTTGGACAGAGCCGAACCGAAATACATTAGATAGTGCATCATTCAATGTTGAGTAACATTTTTAGATTTGTATTAATGACACTTGTGACAAATGTATAGGCATTATGCAAAAAGTAACTTACAGGTGTGGCCTTCCCTTTGTTCTTGCGGTAGAGGACCGTCCAAGCGAACTCTTCAGGTCCCGGGGCCTCTTTAGGGTCCTTCTTTTTCTGTGCGAGGCAATGCGCCTCGACCTTGGCATTAAGCATGGGTATGGTCTGATGAAAACAAACAAATGTAACCACCACGGCACTGTAGCGTGTCATGTAATTCACTCCGAATGACGCCATATCATAGTTTACTTTAGACAGAGCCGAACCGAAATACATTAGATAGTGCATCATTCAATGTTGAGTAACATTTTTAGATTTGTATTAATGACACTTGTGACAAATGTATAGGCATTATGCAAAAAGTAACTTACAGGTGTGGCCTTCCCTTTGTTCTTGCGGTAGAGGACCGTCCAAGCGAACTCTTCAGGCCCCGGGGCCTCTTTAGGGTCCTTCTTTTTCTGTGCGAGGCAATGCGCCTCGACCTTGGCATTAAGCATGGGTATGGTCTGATGAAAACAAACAAATGTAACCACCACGGCACTGTAGCGTGTCATGTAATTCATGACCACCAGATACATTAGCCGCAAATTGCTGAGAAGTCGCCAACCCATTTAGACCAGAGGCAGATTCTAAAAACACCTTCTAAAACCCAAAGGTTTCTGAAAACCTTCAAATTCTTAGTAAAAAATATATGTATAGCTAATACTAATGAGACAGAAGTGACTTCCTCTTCAAAGGTATAACGTAACGTATAGGTAGCACCAGATCTAAATGGGTTAATTCATTGTCAACTGGTAGCTCTGCTGCTCCAATGTCTACTTACTCAACGATGGCCATCTGACAGAGTCTGGCAACGGTCATTTTCATCTCGTCGTTGAACCCTTCCATGGTTCCACCATGGGGTGGTGGTCTCTTCTTGTTGTGCCGCCGCTTCTTTTCCGGGAACCTTATCTGTGCCTGTTAGGAGCAGGACCCTATATACTCTATGAGTAGGACACATTACAACTTTAGGGTCGATTCATACTCCACTTTTAGAGCCCAATTTATTTTGGTTCGGCTCTGTCTAAACTATGATATGGTGTCATTAACATCATTAACGCAGCGTCATTAATTCGGCTCCGAATGACGCCATATCATAGTTTACTTTAGACAGAGCCGAACCGAAATACAATAGATAGTGCATCATTCAATGTTGAGTAACATTTTTAGATTTGTATTAATGACACTTGTGACAAATGTATAGGCATTATGCAAAAAGTAACTTACAGGTGTGGCCTTTCCCTTTTTCTTTCGGTAGAGGACCGTCCATGGAAACTTTTCAGGTCCCGGGGCCTCTTTTGGGTCCTTCTTCTGCGCGAGGCAATGCGCCTCGACTTTTTTGTTTAGCATGGGTATGGTCTGAAGAAAACAAACAAATGTAACCACCACGGCACTGTAGCGTGTCATGTAATTCATGACCACCAGATACATTAGCCGCAAATAGCCGCAACTTGCTGAGAAGTCGCCAACCCATTTAGACCAGAGGCAGATTCTAAAAACACCTTCTAAAACCCAAAGGTTTCTGAAAACCTTCAAATTCTTAGTAAAAAAATATATGTATAGCTAATACTAATGAGACAGAAGTGACTTCCTCTTCAAAAGTATAACGTAACGTATAGGTAGCACCAGATCTAAATGGGTTAATTCATTGTCAACTGGTAGCTCTGCTGCTCCAATGTCTACTTACTCAACGATGGCCATCTGACCGAGTCTGGCAACGGTCATTTTCATCTCGTAGTTGAACCCTTCCATGGTTCCACCATGGGGTGGTGGTCCCTTCTTGTTGTGCCGCCGCTTCTTTTCCTGGAACCTTATCTGTGCCTGTTAGGAGTAGGACCCTATATACTCTATGAGTAGGACACATTACAACTTTAGGGTCGATTCATACTCCACTTTTAGAGCCCAATTTATTTTGGTTCGGCTCTGTCTAAACTATGATATGGTGTCATTAACATCATTAACGCAGCGTCATTAATTCGGCTCCGAATGACGCCATATCATAGTTTACTTTAGACAGAGCCGAACCGAAATACATTAGATAGTGCATCATTCAATGTTGAGTAACATTTTTAGATTTGTATTAATGACACTTGTGACAAATGTATAGGCATTATGCAAAAAGTAACTTACAGGTGTGGCCTTCCCTTTGTTCTTGCGGTAGAGGACCGTCCAAGCGAACTCTTCAGGTCCCGGGGCCTCTTTAGGGTCCTTCTTTTTCTGTGCGAGGCAATGCGCCTCGACCTTGGCATTAAGCATGGGTATGGTCTGATGAAAACAAACAAATGTAACCACCACACTGTAGCGTGTCATGTAATTCACTCCGAATGACGCCATATCATAGTTTACTTTAGACAGAGCCGAACCGAAATACATTAGATAGTGCATCATTCAATGTTGAGTAACATTTTTAGATTTGTATTAATGACACTTGTGACAAATGTATAGGCATTATGCAAAAAGTAACTTACAGGTGTGGCCTTCCCTTTGTTCTTGCGGTAGAGGACCGTCCAAGCGAACTCTTCAGGTCCCGGGGCCTCTTTAGGGTCCTTCTTTTTCTGTGCGAGGCAATGCGCCTCGACCTTGGCATTAACCATGGGTATGGTCTGATGAAAACAAACAAATGTAACCACCACGGCACTGTAGCGTGTCATGTAATTCACTCCGAATGACGCCATATCATAGTTTACTTTAGACAGAGCCGAACCGAAATACATTAGATAGTGCATCATTCAATGTTGAGTAACATTTTTAGATTTGTATTAATGACACTTGTGACAAATGTATAGGCATTATGCAAAAAGTAACTTACAGGTGTGGCCTTCCCTTTGTTCTTGCGGTAGAGGACCGTCCAAGCGAACTCTTCAGGTCCCGGGGCCTCTTTAGGGTCCTTCTTTTTCTGTGCGAGGCAATGCGCCTCGACCTTGGCATTAAGCATGGGTATGGTCTGATGAAAACAAACAAATGTAACCACCACGGCACTGTAGCGTGTCATGTAATTCACTCCGAATGACGCCATATCATAGTTTACTTTAGACAGAGCCGAACCGAAATACATTAGATAGTGCATCATTCAATGTTGAGTAACATTTTTAGATTTGTATTAATGACACTTGTGACAAATGTATAGGCATTATGCAAAAAGTAACTTACAGGTGTGGCCTTCCCTTTGTTCTTGCGGTAGAGGACCGTCCAAGCGAACTCTTCAGGCCCCGGGGCCTCTTTAGGGTCCTTCTTTTTCTGTGCGAGGCAATGCGCCTCGACCTTGGCATTAAGCATGGGTATGGTCTGATGAAAACAAACAAATGTAACCACCACGGCACTGTAGCGTGTCATGTAATTCACTCCGAATGACGCCATATCATAGTTTACTTTAGACAGAGCCGAACCGAAATACATTAGATAGTGCATCATTCAATGTTGAGTAACATTTTTAGATTTGTATTAATGACACTTGTGACAAATGTATAGGCATTATGCAAAAAGTAACTTACAGGTGTGGCCTTCCCTTTGTTCTTGCGGTAGAGGACCGTCCAAGCGAACTCTTCAGGCCCCGGGGCCTCTTTAGGGTCCTTCTTTTTCTGTGCGAGGCAATGCGCCTCGACCTTGGCATTAAGCATGGGTATGGTCTGATGAAAACAAACAAATGTAACCACCACGGCACTGTAGCGTGTCATGTAATTCATGACCACCAGATACATTAGCCGCAAATTGCTGAGAAGTCGCCAACCCATTTAGACCAGAGGCAGATTCTAAAAACACCTTCTAAAACCCAAAGGTTTCTGAAAACCTTCAAATTCTTAGTAAAAAATATATGTATAGCTAATACTAATGAGACAGAAGTGACTTCCTCTTCAAAGGTATAACGTAACGTATAGGTAGCACCAGATCTAAATGGGTTAATTCATTGTCAACTGGTAGCTCTGCTGCTCCAATGTCTACTTACTCAACGATGGCCATCTGACAGAGTCTGGCAACGGTCATTTTCATCTCGTCGTTGAACCCTTCCATGGTTCCACCATGGGGTGGTGGTCTCTTCTTGTTGTGCCGCCGCTTCTTTTCCGGGAACCTTATCTGTGCCTGTTAGGAGCAGGACCCTATATACTCTATGAGTAGGACACATTACAACTTTAGGGTCGATTCATACTCCACTTTTAGAGCCCAATTTATTTTGGTTCGGCTCTGTCTAAACTATGATATGGTGTCATTAACATCATTAACGCAGCGTCATTAATTCGGCTCCGAATGACGCCATATCATAGTTTACTTTAGACAGAGCCGAACCGAAATACAATAGATAGTGCATCATTCAATGTTGAGTAACATTTTTAGATTTGTATTAATGACACTTGTGACAAATGTATAGGCATTATGCAAAAAGTAACTTACAGGTGTGGCCTTTCCCTTTTTCTTTCGGTAGAGGACCGTCCATGGAAACTTTTCAGGTCCCGGGGCCTCTTTTGGGTCCTTCTTCTGCGCGAGGCAATGCGCCTCGACTTTTTTGTTTAGCATGGGTATGGTCTGAAGAAAACAAACAAATGTAACCACCACGGCACTGTAGCGTGTCATGTAATTCATGACCACCAGATACATTAGCCGCAAATAGCCGCAACTTGCTGAGAAGTCGCCAACCCATTTAGACCAGAGGCAGATTCTAAAAACACCTTCTAAAACCCAAAGGTTTCTGAAAACCTTCAAATTCTTAGTAAAAAAATATATGTATAGCTAATACTAATGAGACAGAAGTGACTTCCTCTTCAAAAGTATAACGTAACGTATAGGTAGCACCAGATCTAAATGGGTTAATTCATTGTCAACTGGTAGCTCTGCTGCTCCAATGTCTACTTACTCAACGATGGCCATCTGACCGAGTCTGGCAACGGTCATTTTCATCTCGTAGTTGAACCCTTCCATGGTTCCACCATGGGGTGGTGGTCCCTTCTTGTTGTGCCGCCGCTTCTTTTCCTGGAACCTTATCTGTGCCTGTTAGGAGTAGGACCCTATATACTCTATGAGTAGGACACATTACAACTTTAGGGTCGATTCATACTCCACTTTTAGAGCCCAATTTATTTTGGTTCGGCTCTGTCTAAACTATGATATGGTGTCATTAACATCATTAACGCAGCGTCATTAATTCGGCTCCGAATGACGCCATATCATAGTTTACTTTAGACAGAGCCGAACCGAAATACATTAGATAGTGCATCATTCAATGTTGAGTAACATTTTTAGATTTGTATTAATGACACTTGTGACAAATGTATAGGCATTATGCAAAAAGTAACTTACAGGTGTGGCCTTCCCTTTGTTCTTGCGGTAGAGGACCGTCCAAGCGAACTCTTCAGGTCCCGGGGCCTCTTTAGGGTCCTTCTTTTTCTGTGCGAGGCAATGCGCCTCGACCTTGGCATTAAGCATGGGTATGGTCTGATGAAAACAAACAAATGTAACCACCACACTGTAGCGTGTCATGTAATTCACTCCGAATGACGCCATATCATAGTTTACTTTAGACAGAGCCGAACCGAAATACATTAGATAGTGCATCATTCAATGTTGAGTAACATTTTTAGATTTGTATTAATGACACTTGTGACAAATGTATAGGCATTATGCAAAAAGTAACTTACAGGTGTGGCCTTCCCTTTGTTCTTGCGGTAGAGGACCGTCCAAGCGAACTCTTCAGGTCCCGGGGCCTCTTTAGGGTCCTTCTTTTTCTGTGCGAGGCAATGCGCCTCGACCTTGGCATTAACCATGGGTATGGTCTGATGAAAACAAACAAATGTAACCACCACGGCACTGTAGCGTGTCATGTAATTCACTCCGAATGACGCCATATCATAGTTTACTTTAGACAGAGCCGAACCGAAATACATTAGATAGTGCATCATTCAATGTTGAGTAACATTTTTAGATTTGTATTAATGACACTTGTGACAAATGTATAGGCATTATGCAAAAAGTAACTTACAGGTGTGGCCTTCCCTTTGTTCTTGCGGTAGAGGACCGTCCAAGCGAACTCTTCAGGTCCCGGGGCCTCTTTAGGGTCCTTCTTTTTCTGTGCGAGGCAATGCGCCTCGACCTTGGCATTAAGCATGGGTATGGTCTGATGAAAACAAACAAATGTAACCACCACGGCACTGTAGCGTGTCATGTAATTCACTCCGAATGACGCCATATCATAGTTTACTTTAGACAGAGCCGAACCGAAATACATTAGATAGTGCATCATTCAATGTTGAGTAACATTTTTAGATTTGTATTAATGACACTTGTGACAAATGTATAGGCATTATGCAAAAAGTAACTTACAGGTGTGGCCTTCCCTTTGTTCTTGCGGTAGAGGACCGTCCAAGCGAACTCTTCAGGCCCCGGGGCCTCTTTAGGGTCCTTCTTTTTCTGTGCGAGGCAATGCGCCTCGACCTTGGCATTAAGCATGGGTATGGTCTGATGAAAACAAACAAATGTAACCACCACGGCACTGTAGCGTGTCATGTAATTCATGACCACCAGATACATTAGCCGCAAATTGCTGAGAAGTCGCCAACCCATTTAGACCAGAGGCAGATTCTAAAAACACCTTCTAAAACCCAAAGGTTTCTGAAAACCTTCAAATTCTTAGTAAAAAATATATGTATAGCTAATACTAATGAGACAGAAGTGACTTCCTCTTCAAAGGTATAACGTAACGTATAGGTAGCACCAGATCTAAATGGGTTAATTCATTGTCAACTGGTAGCTCTGCTGCTCCAATGTCTACTTACTCAACGATGGCCATCTGACCGAGTCTGGCAACGGTCATTTTCATCTCGTCGTTGAACCCTTCCATGGTTCCACCATGGGGTGGTGGTCTCTTCTTGTTGTGCCGCCGCTTCTTTTCCGGGAACCTTATCTGTGCCTGTTAGGAGCAGGACCCTATATACTCTATGAGTAGGACACATTACAACTTTAGGGTCGATTCATACTCCACTTTTAGAGCCCAATTTATTTTGGTTCAGCTCTGTCTAAACTATGATATGGTGTCATTAACATCATTAACGCAGCGTCATTAATTCGGCTCCGAATGACGCCATATCATAGTTTACTTTAGACAGAGCCGAACCGAAATACAATAGATAGTGCATCATTCAATGTTGAGTAACATTTTTAGATTTGTATTAATGACACTTGTGACAAATGTATAGGCATTATGCAAAAAGTAACTTACAGGTGTGGCCTTCCCTTTGTTCTTGCGGTAGAGGACCGTCCAAGCGAACTCTTCAGGCCCCGGGGCCTCTTTAGGGTCCTTCTTTTTCTGTGCGAGGCAATGCGCCTCGACCTTGGCATTAAGCATGGGTATGGTCTGATGAAAACAAACAAATGTAACCACCACGGCACTGTAGCGTGTCATGTAATTCATGACCACCAGATACATTAGCCGCAAATTGCTGAGAAGTCGCCAACCCATTTAGACCAGAGGCAGATTCTAAAAACACCTTCTAAAACCCAAAGGTTTCTGAAAACCTTCAAATTCTTAGTAAAAAATATATGTATAGCTAATACTAATGAGACAGAAGTGACTTCCTCTTCAAAGGTATAACGTAACGTATAGGTAGCACCAGATCTAAATGGGTTAATTCATTGTCAACTGGTAGCTCTGCTGCTCCAATGTCTACTTACTCAACGATGGCCATCTGACAGAGTCTGGCAACGGTCATTTTCATCTCGTCGTTGAACCCTTCCATGGTTCCACCATGGGGTGGTGGTCTCTTCTTTTTGTGCCGCCGCTTCTTTTCCGGGAACCTTATCTGTGCCTGTTAGGAGCAGGACCCTATACACTCTATGAGTAGGACACATTACAACTTTAGTGTCGATTCATACTCCACTTTTAGAGCCCAATTTATTTTGGTTCGGCTCTGTCTAAACTATGATATGGTGTCATTAACATCATTAACGCAGCGTCATTAATTCGGCTCCGAATGACGCCATATCATAGTTTACTTTAGACAGAGCCGAAACGAAATACAATAGATAGTGCATCATTCAATGTTGAGTAACATTTTTAGATTTGTATTAATGACACTTGTGACAAATGTATAGGCATTATGCAAAAAGTAACTTACAGGTGTGGCCTTTCCCTTTTTCTTTCGGTAGAAGACCGTCCATGGAAACTTTTCAGGTCCCGGGGCCTCTTTTGGGTCCTTCTGCGCGAGGCAATGCGCCTCGACTTTTTTGTTTAGCATGGGTATGGTCTGAAGAAAACAAACAAATGTAACCACCACGGCACTGTAGCGTGTCATGTAATTCATGACCACCAGATACATTAGCCGCAAATTGCTGAGAAGTCGCCAACCCATTTAGACCAGAGGCAGATTCTAAAAACACCTTCTAAAACCCAAAGGTTTCTGAAAACCTTCAAATTCTTAGTAAGAAAATATAGGTATAGCTAATACTAATGAGACAGAAGTGACTTCCTCTTCAAAGGTATAACGTAACGTATAGGTAGCACCAGATCTAAATGGGTTAATTCATTGTCAACTGGTAGCTCTGCTGCTCCAATGTCTACTTACTCAACGATGGCCATCTGACCGAGTCTGGCAACGGTCATTTTCATCTCGTCGTTGAACCCTTCCATGGTTCCACCATGGGGTGGTGGTCCCTTCTTGTTGTGCCGCCGCTTCTTTTCCGGGAACCTTATCTGTGCCTGTTAGGAGTAGGACCCTATATACTCTATGAGTAGGACACATTACAACTTTAGGGTCGATTCATACTCCACTTTTAGAGCCCAATTTATTTTGGTTCGGCTCTGTCTAAACTATGATATGGTGTCATTAACATCATTAACGCAGCGTCATTAATTCGGCTCCGAATGACGCCATATCATAGTTTACTTTAGACAGAGCCGAACCGAAATACAATAGATAGTGCATCATTCAATGTTGAGTAACATTTTTAGATTTGTATTAATGACACTTGTGACAAATGTATAGGCATTATGCAAAAAGTAACTTACAGGTGTGGCCTTTCCCTTTTTCTTTCGGTAGAGGACCGTCCATGGAAACTTTTCAGGTCCCGGGGCCTCTTTTGGGTCCTTCTTCTGCGCGAGGCAATGCGCCTCGACTTTTTTGTTTAGCATGGGTATGGTCTGAAGAAAACAAACAAATGTAACCACCACGGCACTGTAGCGTGTCATGTAATTCATGACCACCAGATACATTAGCCGCAAATTGCTGAGAAGTCGCCAACCCATTTAGACCAGAGGCAGATTCTAAAAACACCTTCTAAAACCCAAAGGTTTCTGAAAACCTTCAAATTCTTAGTAAAAAAATATATGTATAGCTAATACTAATGAGACAGAAGTGACTTCCTCTTCAAAAGTATAACGTAACGTATAGGTAGCACCAGATCTAAATGGGTTAATTCATTGTCAACTGGTAGCTCTGCTGCTCCAATGTCTACTTACTCAACGATGGCCATCTGACCGAGTCTGGCAACGGTCATTTTCATCTCGTCGTTGAACCCTTCCATGGTTCCACCATGGGGTGGTGGTCCCTTCTTGTTGTGCCGCCGCTTCTTTTCCGGGAACCTTATCTGTGCCTGATAGGAGTAGGACCCTATATACTCTATGAGTAGGACACATTACAACTTTAGGGTCGATTCATACTCCACTTTTAGAGCCCAATTTATTTTGGTTCGGCTCTGTCTAAACTATGATATGGTGTCATTAACATCATTAACGCAGCGTCATTAATTCGGCTCCGAATGACGCCATATCATAGTTTACTTTAGACAGAGCCGAACCGAAATACATTAGATAGTGCATCATTCAATGTCCAGTAACATTTTTAGATTTGTATTAATGACACTTGTGCATCATTCAATGTTGAGTAACATTTTTAGATTTGTATTAATGACACTTGTGACAAATGTATAGGCATTATGCAAAAAGTAACTTACAGGTGTGGCCTTCCCTTTGTTCTTGCGGTAGAGGACCGTCCAAGCGAACTCTTCAGGTCCCGGGGCCTCTTTAGGGTCCTTCTTTTTCTGTGCGAGGCAATGCGCCTCGACCTTGGCATTAAGCATGGGTATGGTCTGATGAAAACAAACAAATGTAACCACCACGGCACTGTAGCGTGTCATGTAATTCATGACCACCAGATACATTAGCCGCAAATTGCTGAGAAGTCGCCAACCCATTTAGACCAGAGGCAGATTCTAAAAACACCTTCTAAAACCCAAAGGTTTCTGAAAACCTTCAAATTCTTAGTAAAAAATATATGTATAGCTAATACTAATGAGACAGAAGTGACTTCCTCTTCAAAGGTATAACGTAACGTATAGGTAGCACCAGATCTAAATGGGTTAATTCATTGTCAACTGGTAGCTCTGCTGCTCCAATGTCTACTTACTCAACGATGGCCATCTGACAGAGTCTGGCAACGGTCATTTTCATCTCGTCGTTGAACCCTTCCATGGTTCCACCATGGGGTGGTGGTCTCTTCTTTTTGTGCCGCCGCTTCTTTTCCGGGAACCTTATCTGTGCCTGTTAGGAGCAGGACCCTATACACTCTATGAGTAGGACACATTACAACTTTAGTGTCGATTCATACTCCACTTTTAGAGCCCAATTTATTTTGGTTCGGCTCTGTCTAAACTATGATATGGTGTCATTAACATCATTAACGCAGCGTCATTAATTCGGCTCCGAATGACGCCATATCATAGTTTACTTTAGACAGAGCCGAAACGAAATACAATAGATAGTGCATCATTCAATGTTGAGTAACATTTTTAGATTTGTATTAATGACACTTGTGACAAATGTATAGGCATTATGCAAAAAGTAACTTACAGGTGTGGCCTTTCCCTTTTTCTTTCGGTAGAGGACCGTCCATGGAAACTTTTCAGGTCCCGGGGCCTCTTTTGGGTCCTTCTGCGCGAGGCAATGCGCCTCGACTTTTTTGTTTAGCATGGGTATGGTCTGAAGAAAACAAACAAATGTAACCACCACGGCACTGTAGCGTGTCATGTAATTCATGACCACCAGATACATTAGCCGCAAATTGCTGAGAAGTCGCCAACCCATTTAGACCAGAGGCAGATTCTAAAAACACCTTCTAAAACCCAAAGGTTTCTGAAAACCTTCAAATTCTTAGTAAGAAAATATAGGTATAGCTAATACTAATGAGACAGAAGTGACTTCCTCTTCAAAGGTATAACGTAACGTATAGGTAGCACCAGATCTAAATGGGTTAATTCATTGTCAACTGGTAGCTCTGCTGCTCCAATGTCTACTTACTCAACGATGGCCATCTGACCGAGTCTGGCAACGGTCATTTTCATCTCGTCGTTGAACCCTTCCATGGTTCCACCATGGGGTGGTGGTCCCTTCTTGTTGTGCCGCCGCTTCTTTTCCGGGAACCTTATCTGTGCCTGTTAGGAGTAGGACCCTATATACTCTATGAGTAGGACACATTACAACTTTAGGGTCGATTCATACTCCACTTTTAGAGCCCAATTTATTTTGGTTCGGCTCTGTCTAAACTATGATATGGTGTCATTAACATCATTAACGCAGCGTCATTAATTCGGCTCCGAATGACGCCATATCATAGTTTACTTTAGACAGAGCCGAACCGAAATACAATAGATAGTGCATCATTCAATGTTGAGTAACATTTTTAGATTTGTATTAATGACACTTGTGACAAATGTATAGGCATTATGCAAAAAGTAACTTACAGGTGTGGCCTTTCCCTTTTTCTTTCGGTAGAGGACCGTCCATGGAAACTTTTCAGGTCCCGGGGCCTCTTTTGGGTCCTTCTTCTGCGCGAGGCAATGCGCCTCGACTTTTTTGTTTAGCATGGGTATGGTCTGAAGAAAACAAACAAATGTAACCACCACGGCACTGTAGCGTGTCATGTAATTCATGACCACCAGATACATTAGCCGCAAATTGCTGAGAAGTCGCCAACCCATTTAGACCAGAGGCAGATTCTAAAAACACCTTCTAAAACCCAAAGGTTTCTGAAAACCTTCAAATTCTTAGTAAAAAAATATATGTATAGCTAATACTAATGAGACAGAAGTGACTTCCTCTTCAAAAGTATAACGTAACGTATAGGTAGCACCAGATCTAAATGGGTTAATTCATTGTCAACTGGTAGCTCTGCTGCTCCAATGTCTACTTACTCAACGATGGCCATCTGACCGAGTCTGGCAACGGTCATTTTCATCTCGTCGTTGAACCCTTCCATGGTTCCACCATGGGGTGGTGGTCCCTTCTTGTTGTGCCGCCGCTTCTTTTCCGGGAACCTTATCTGTGCCTGATAGGAGTAGGACCCTATATACTCTATGAGTAGGACACATTACAACTTTAGGGTCGATTCATACTCCACTTTTAGAGCCCAATTTATTTTGGTTCGGCTCTGTCTAAACTATGATATGGTGTCATTAACATCATTAACGCAGCGTCATTAATTCGGCTCCGAATGACGCCATATCATAGTTTACTTTAGACAGAGCCGAACCGAAATACATTAGATAGTGCATCATTCAATGTCCAGTAACATTTTTAGATTTGTATTAATGACACTTGTGCATCATTCAATGTTGAGTAACATTTTTAGATTTGTATTAATGACACTTGTGACAAATGTATAGGCATTATGCAAAAAGTAACTTACAGGTGTGGCCTTCCCTTTGTTCTTGCGGTAGAGGACCGTCCAAGCGAACTCTTCAGGTCCCGGGGCCTCTTTAGGGTCCTTCTTTTTCTGTGCGAGGCAATGCGCCTCGACCTTGGCATTAAGCATGGGTATGGTCTGATGAAAACAAACAAATGTAACCACCACGGCACTGTAGCGTGTCATGTAATTCATGACCACCAGATACATTAGCCGCAAATTGCTGAGAAGTCGCCAACCCATTTAGACCAGAGGCAGATTCTAAAAACACCTTCTAAAACCCAAAGGTTTCTGAAAACCTTCAAATTCTTAGTAAAAAATATATGTATAGCTAATACTAATGAGACAGAAGTGACTTCCTCTTCAAAGGTATAACGTAACGTATAGGTAGCACCAGATCTAAATGGGTTAATTCATTGTCAACTGGTAGCTCTGCTGCTCCAATGTCTACTTACTCAACGATGGCCATCTGACAGAGTCTGGCAACGGTCATTTTCATCTCGTCGTTGAACCCTTCCATGGTTCCACCATGGGGTGGTGGTCTCTTCTTGTTGTGCCGCCGCTTCTTTTCCGGGAACCTTATCTGTGCCTGTTAGGAGCAGGACCCTATATACTCTATGAGTAGGACACATTACAACTTTAGGGTCGATTCATACTCCACTTTTAGAGCCCAATTTATTTTGGTTCGGCTCCGTCTAAACTATGATATGGTGTCATTGACATCATTAACGCAGCGTCATTAATTCGGCTCCGAATGACGCCATATCATAGTTTACTTTAGACAGAGCCGAACCGAAATACAATAGATAGTGCATCATTCAATGTTGAGTAACATTTTTAGATTTGTATTAATGACACTTGTGACAAATGTATAGGCATTATGCAAAAAGTAACTTACAGGTGTGGCCTTTCCCTTTTTCTTTCGGTAGAGGACCGTCCATGGAAACTTTTCAGGTCCCGGGCCCTCTTTTGGGTCCTTCTGCGCGAGGCAATGCGCCTCGACTTTTTTGTTTAGCATGGGTATGGTCTGAAGAAAACAAACAAATGTATGTAACCACCACGGCACTGTAGCGTGTCATGTAATTCATGACCACCAGATACATTAGCCGCAAATTGCTGAGAAGTCGCCAACCCATTTAGACCAGAGGCAGATTCTAAAAACACCTTCTAAAACCCAAAGGTTTCTGAAAACCTTCAAATTCTTAGTAAGAAAATATATGTATAGCTAATACTAATGAGACAGAAGTGACTTCCTCTTCAAAGGTATAACGTAACGTATAGGTAGCACCAGATCTAAATGGGTTAATTCATTGTCAACTGGTAGCTCTGCTGCTCCAATGTCTACTTACTCAACGATGGCCATCTGACCGAGTCTGGCAACGGTCATTTTCATCTCGTCGTTGAACCTTTCCATGGTTCCACCATGGGGTGGTGGTCCCTTCTTGTTGTGCCGCCGCTTCTTTTCCGGGAACCTTATCTGTGCCCGTTAGGAGTAGGACCCGTGGGAAGTCACTCAATGGTCCTGTGTACCAGCTGGTTCTAAATGACACAATGCAGGAGGCAGTTGCGGTATCAAAAGACAAATGCTTCCAAAGTTCAACACTTAGAAAAATAAAACATGTCTGCTCGGATTGATCTTGACATAATAATCTCATAATGTCCATGGTGGATCTTTCTGAAACAATAGAGCAGCCCCGAGACCTGATGGATCCGATCCGAACGGCCTCGCCTGTTATTAGAAAAATTAGATCCGATACCCGAACCCGAGCAGAATGAGAGATCCGAGACCCGAACCTGTGGCCCCGAAATGAAAGAATGCCAACGTTATTATATTAAGAGTTGTATGAGACGTATTTCTTACCCAACGACGTCGCCATGGTTGCAGCTGCATCAGCGCTGAGGCGCTGTGCCTCTTGTCAAAAAATTATCTTTTCCCAGACCAGTAAGTCAATGCGGACAGTTTGTAAATACAAATAAATCCATGTTTTTATTCCTTCTTCTTTGGCTAGCCAATGCTAATGCTATCGTTTTCTGTCGCATGTGTTGTTCATTATATCTTTCTGCCTTGAGTGTCCATTTTCCTCTGCAGAGCATGACAACACGCAATGACAACTCCATTGTAAACCATTAACCAAAACGTTAATATCAACAATCTTTGATAATAATAACAATCCAACTGAGTGTTGTTGTGACTGAGTGAGTTCTAAACTTATCACAACCAATGCATCAGATTACATGCTGCATCTTTAGTGCCATAGTGTGGCGTTATCTATTTGGTGCAGTTGTTGCGTTCTCTTTCATTCAATCTCGGCCTAACTCGGCTCCACTCGGGTAACAGGAACCGGCGACTTCACTATCAGATACCCGGGAAGCTATTATTCCAACCGTAGGAGACTTCGTTTGAAGGAGCGCTCGTTTTATGGTTAGATGTCACAGTTATGGTCCACGACATTGCAAGCGGCGCGAAGGCCAGCTTCGCGCCGCTTGCAATGCCTGCGGCGCTCGGGCGCGAAGAGCGGGCCAGGAAGCCGTGGTGAACGCAATCTTTATATTTATGCCCAGGCCGTAAGGCCTGGGCAAGCCCACGATAAACACATTCACACCCGCCCGCGCAGTCCAAGTGACCACAGCCGAGCGCTCCAGACCTCCGCTCCACCCAATCACAAGCCGCGCCTTCTAATTTATGTAACCAACTCTCCTATGGTAGGAATACTCGCACCCGGGAACCGGGGCAGACGGCCCCGGCCCGGGCCCGGCCCGCGGTAAATGCTCGGAAATGGCCCCGTTACCCGGCTCGGGGCGGGTCGGATCGCGGGTAATTTCGGATCTAAAAAGTAACTTACAGGCGTGGCTTTTCCCTTCTTGCCTCTGTACAGGAGAGTCCAGGCAAAGCTTTCCGGAAACTATAACACTGGTCCTGGGGCCTCTTTAGGATCCTTATTTTTTTTGACAAGGCAATGAGCCTCACACTTGCTGTTCAACATGGGTATCTGTAACATCCCCAATAGGCAATAGGTGGTCTATAGGGTTTAAAGGGACAATAACATATCCAGTGAAAAGGAGGAAACTAATGTATAAAATGAATATTCAGTGTTTTATTTACAATGGTCTGAACCAACACAGGGAAACTCACTGGTGAGTGCCAAATCAAAATACCAAAAACCCAAACCCTACTAACTCTAGAACAAATGGAAATGACAAACAAAACCTAACCTAACGAACTATCCAAAAATACAGATACACTCACCCCTAAACTAATGTGTTTAACAGAAAATAACTATGTGATGGAAATGTACAGGGCACCCCAAATCTTACCTAATGTTTCCCTGATAGAAACAATACAGACACTCAACAGAAGGCACATGAACATGCCTGAGTTTGACACAAGATGTAGGTGACTAAAACAGAACTGTCTTTCAGCATGGTGGAAGGGAGAAGGGACTGATTGCAAACACACAGGTGTAATTATAGGAACTAAAAATGGAGATGATTGGTGGACTGATTATTAGAGGACCAATAGAATGGTGAGGCGGAGTTTAGCGATGATTATTCAGTGATGAGCTGGACCTGGGTTTGAGGACAGAAGGAGAATCAGTAGAGGAGGAGAGAAATACAGAAAATAGTGCATGCTCTAAGCATACACGTAACAGTATCATCTGAAGAAAACAAACAAATGTAACCACCACAGCACTGTAGCATGACAAGTAATTTATGAACACCAGATACATGTGCATGCTATTTCATTAACAGCAGTTACTAATGACCTAAATACAATGTTGGGGCAATTAATAATAATAATAATAATAACAACAACAATCATAATAATATAGTATATACATCTAAGTTGTTACCATCCACCCGTTATTCCTGCGATTGTCGGAGCGACGGCGATGGACGCTCCACACTGCCCGTGGGAACAGTGCCTGCTCCCCCACGTATGTCTCCTCCAAATATTGTAGGAAATAATCTATTGTGCGGTAGAGCCGGAGCAGCTGGTGGGTCTGTCTGCTCCTGCAAAAGGCCCTGAAATTTTGCCTCAAGACGATAGATAGATAGATAGATAGATAGATAGATAGATAGATAGATAGATACCTTTATTATCCCAAGGGGGAAAATCAGTTGCCCAGAGGCAGCACAGCAGTATAAGGTTATTTACAAAGTTACAGAGAAGTATGAAAAAGATAAAAGATAAAACAAGAGGGATTAAATAAATCTTAGTTTAGGGTTAATCAAGGGTTTGTTGATCTAGGTTTTATTTTAAATTGAGGTGTGTTGCACCACTTAAATGTAAGCATTGCTTAACAAATCTGTGATTAAACCCTTAACCTGTGATTAAAACCATAAACTGTGATTAATTCATGGATTAAATGTCCTCCATCTTGGATTTCGATGTAAACAAACTGGAATATGCTATTCTCTTGAGCCTAATATCATTAGCGTTACTCTTTTATTCACTTCTAGGAGAATGTGGACAGGCCTATGTTAAGAAGAGCGCATGCAGCCAAAACAAAACAAAACAAAATATATAACGCTCCGTCATACGACGGTGACGTTTGGACGCTACACAGTGCGGTGCGGCGCAGCGATGCGCGGCTATCTAGGAAGCAAGAAAAGACCACCGTTTTGATCATATTCACATTTGAGTCAATTATGAAGCAGAAGCGATTTCGAAAATGAAAACGTCTCCATGTTGCTTGGGAAGTCCACAAGCTTCCATGACAAATGTCTGTATTATGTCCCTGTAAATATTTAAATGTTCGCTAATTTAAAATAGCCGATGTACAGTAGGCCTACTAGAAGGATGTATTGAAGACAACAATATGATGAGATGTTTGTTTTCAGCTGTGAAACGCTGTCCGCGGCTTACAGTTGCAAGCCTGCAGGGCTTGCTGTGATTGCCTGGTAAATAAACCACACTACCGCCAGGGGGTGGTGTTGAGTGCAGTCTGGTTTATTAACCAGGCAATTGCTGTGAGGCTTCCCTCACAGGAGGGGGACCCCCATTCATGTCAATGGCATGTTTGCATTTAAACCACCTCTACAGCAGGTTTAAAATTAATCCCTTACTGATGTTTAAATCAAAGTTTAAAGTAGTGGTGCAACAGGATTAACAGTAATCCAGGTTTACAGTGAAATTCAAACCAAGATTAAAAGGGTGGTTTAAAACTAAACCTGATTAATGAAAACTAGGTTTAAGGTTTGGTGCAAGCTGATTAAAAGATAAACCTTGATTTAAACCAGTTTAAGGCTTAAACCGTGTTGGTGCAAGCCGCCCAAAGTGTCCTAAAGCACAACTATAATACAGTGCCCAAATCAAAGTGACCATAACAGTCAAAGCTAGTTAGTGTAACAAGTATCTCAACATCATGTCAAACACAATCAGAAATACAAAAAAAAAAAAAAAAAAACACAAACTAATAGTGCAGTGTCCAACGGTCAGAGCGATAAAAACAACTAGCAAAAGAAAAAAAACAAGGACGGCAACGGGCAGGTAGCCTGTGGCCATCGCCTTCCTGATCCATGCTCTCAGGTGCCTGTCCTGCCTGTATGGACCTGCAAAAGTTACTTAAATACTATTCCTTTCATAAGCACTCAACACTCAATATAGTAATATCTTTTACAAAAAAATGTTATATATATATATATATATATATATATATATATATATATATATATATAAATAAAACCTTCTACCAATGAATGGTATTATATCAATCACAATTATAATTCTACATCTGATTATCTGATACTGCTATATCTGTAACAGGAGCTTAGGCCTATACCTCGTTCACAATTAGGAATGTGCCAAATAAAGGCCCTATTAAAAAAAATCACCCCATGACCTTTGCTACAATAACTCTAGTCGGTTTGCCTATCAGCAACCACACTAATCTTACTATAAATGCGAGAAATCTCTGTGAGTATGTATGTATGTATGTGCCCCGCCGCGTATCTCGAGAACCGTTCGTCCCACCGGCTTCAGATTCGGCACGCGCGTTCCCCGCCGCGGTGCGGAGGGCAGTTCCGGGCCTCGGCCCGACCCGACATGTGGTTTTTCCCGAACCGGCGCGAAACGTTCGGAATCTCCGTATGTGGAGATGATTGTTGACATCAGGCTATTTCTGAGGAAACCGGCAAAATCGCTGACTCACTTGTGACATCACTTCATAAAAGGCTCTGACATCACGTACGCCACATGAGTCAACAAAAAATCTCTGTGAGTGTGTATGTATGTATGTAATCCACGTATCTCGAGAACCGTTCGTCCCACCGGCTTCAAATTCGGCACGTGCGTTCCCCGCCACGGGTATGATGGGTATTGCCTATATCTCTATATATGGGCATAAATGGACACATGCAAACAGATAAATGGGGTTTGCGTTAAAGGGTGGGGCATTCATTCCCTCTTTACATAATTCCCGAGTAGGCCGGTCCCCGACTAGACGATTGGCCACCCGAAGGGCAGAGATCTCCATATATGGGCATAAAAGGGACACAGACAGACAGATACAGAGATCTCCATATATGGGCATAAAATGGACGCAGACAGACAGATATCTCCATATATGGGCATGATATCTTCATATATGGGCATAAATGGACACAGGCAAACAGATGGTCAAAACGGGCCACCCGAAGGGCAGAGATCTCCATATATGGGCATAAAAGGGACACAGACAGACACATACAGAGATCTCCATATATGGGCATAAAATGGATGCAGACAGACATATATCTCCATATATGGGCATGATATCTTCATATATGGGCATAAATGGACACATGCAAACAGATGGTCAAAACGGGTCCTACGACAACAGGTATAATGGGGTTTGCATTAAAGGGTGGGGCATTCATTCCCTATTTACTGTACATCGTTCCCGAGTAGGCCAGTCCTCGAATAGACGCTCGGCCGCCCGTCAGGCAGATACAGGGATCTCCATATATGAGCATAAAATGGACGCAAACAGACAGATATCTCCATATATGGACAAAGGCAAACAGATGGTCAAAACGGGTCCTATGGCTATGGCAACAGGTATAATGGGGTTTGCATTAAAGGGCGGGGCATTCATTCCCTATACATCGTTCCCGAGTTGGCCAGGTCGCCAACTAGACGTTGAGCAAAATGCCTACCCTAAATCGCCCAGCAAAAAATATCACTACAAATTTTAAATACTTGATGGTGGGTGAGCTGCTGGGGGCGGCAGCAGCAAGGAAGGTCCTAGCGCTGGTCCGGGCGGCACCAAGGTCTTGCTGGCGGCGGTGAAATGGGGAGCGTTTCGCTGTTACTACATGTCATCTTTTCGACACCCAAACCCAACCCTTACCCTAACCCTAACCTCAGTAAAACTATGCCTAAACCTAACCCTAACCTCAGTAAAACTATGCCTAAACCTATAACCCTAACCTCAGTAACCCTGACGCTGGCGAGTATCCGACGCTGGTGAACGGAAAAGAAGCGCTCCTTCCGCCACTGTCTCCTACGGTAGGCTATTATTCCAAACGTAGGAGGCGGTAGTTGAAGGAGCGCTTCTTTTCCTTTCACGCACGCCAAGGTTAGAGTTAGGTTTAGGTTTAGGCATAATTCTACTGAGGTTAGGGTTAGAGTTAGGCATAGTTTTACTGAGGTTAAGGTTAGGGTTAGGGTTAGAGTTAGGCATAGCTTTTGGGGTTAGGTTTAGGCATAGAGGTTAACATTCACACCCGCGCGGTCCAAGTGACCACAGCCGAGCGCTCCAGACCTCCGCTCCAGCCAATCACAAGCCGCGCCTTCTAATTTATGTAACACCGTCTCCTACGGTAGGAATAATCGCCTACGGTAGCGTGCCGGTGATGGCCCAAATCCCCCACCCACTCCTGCCACCCCATAAAGACAAAAGCCTCATGCCTCCACCGAGGCTCCACGATGACTACACCACTGATTAAGTCCATATCTGGGAATGGGCATATAATGCCCTACTCTGTGCCGGGCACCGAACATGGCCCAATCTACAAGCTCACAACACGTCGCACCTTCCACACGCTGCGCTGTGAGCTTGTAGATCGACCATATCGGGCCCTCGACACCGCAGTATGAGGAGGTATAGCCTACTAGTACTTGCCTGGCTCCAGCCAATAGACCCGCCCACTCTCTGAGTGGACTGCTTCTCTTGGTCTGGTTTTGTCATATGACGCG
Source organism: Nannobrachium achirus (assembly GCF_963921795.1). Classification (NCBI taxonomy): domain Eukaryota; kingdom Metazoa; phylum Chordata; class Actinopteri; order Myctophiformes; family Myctophidae; genus Nannobrachium; species Nannobrachium achirus. The sequence continues at coordinate 39,402,460 of NC_137812.1, read as the reverse complement.
TCTCTTTCTATCGGTGTCTTGGCGCACCGACCAATGAAGGAGGGGTGCGTCTAACTTTTGAAAATCAACAGAAACAGTGGAGGGAGGGGTGGCTCACCAGAGCTCTTAATTGCTCCCTTTGAACTTCAAAGGGGTTCTGAACTGCAGTCATTAGGCGCATTTCCACTGCAGGGCCAAGCCAGAACCAGAACCAGAACTTTCCAGAACCAAGAACTTTCAAGAACCTGTTAAGTTCCAGAACCAAGTTCTGCTTTTGTTTCCATATAACCAGACCCAACCGGGAAGCTCCACTGGTCAGCCTGATTTGGCTGAGACAAAACAGCTGGTCATTTTAACAGCAGCACATTCGGGAATCTAAAATCTAAAATAACAGCTGTATGTAAATAGAAATACGTATATTATTAATTACTACTTTCTGAATATAAAAAAATAAAAAAAAAACAATAGAACGTTCAAACAAGCTGCTGACTGAGCGTTTGGTCGGTACGCTGCCTTTGCTCTAGGGAGGGGAAAAAAGTGTCTCCCTCTCTCTCTCTCACACACACACACGCACAGGCACGGCACGGCACGGCTCGGCTGCTGCCTCGGGAGTCTGTAGAAATGCGTATCTCCACCGTAGTTTGTTGTCTGTCTATCGACGTACATTTTCTTTATTTTTGCTTGGCACCGTGTCTGTCTGCTTGTGCACTCGACGCTCATTTCAGAAAGACGGCGACGGAATTCGTTTGAAAATCCTTTCATTTAGAACGGATGCTTCTAGCTCCTTCTGGATATGGCGTCGCGTCCATAGTGTTTCTGTGTTTCTGTCTGTCGGAATAGGATTTTAAAAATGACGCTGTTGTGTTGTGAGAGATTTCTCCCCGTTCTCCTCGGTGTCGTTACCTCCGCTCGACCAATCAAGAGCAGTAGCGCTGCTAGCCCCGCCCATAGGTTCCCAGAACTCAAGTTTAGTTCTACATCAGGAGCAGGACCTAAAAAAGGTTCCAGGAGGTTCCAGGAACCTTGTCTGGAACCGGGCCGTTCGCAATGGAAACAAAACCAGAACCAAAAAAATAGGTTCTGGTTCCTGAAAGTTCTGGTTCCACCTTGCAGTGGAAAAGCGCCTATTGATTGAGCCATACAAGTGTAAATAGCTCGAGTCATTCCACGAAACCGGTACGATTTGGACATTTTTTTCGGGAAAATTTGATCGAAATGAATTACTTTTCTGAATAGCCTACACCATTAAGGACATATTTAACATGCAGAAAAACATATTTTCCCATCTCAGGCATTAAATTAATATTTTTATATGGAATAATCCATTCAACAGGGTTGACATTGATAACGGGGTTGAGTGGAACGGGGTTGAGATTTTTTACTCAAGATGGCAATTACTCTACCTGTGGTGATTAAGAGGAGACCACATGACATGCATGACATTAAGAAATCAGATACATTGTTGAAATAACAAAGATAGTTTTCACAAATGATTGTTTTCTATCTTTATTTCATGTAACGGGGTTGAGTTGTTAAGCTTTACGACCACACTATGAAAGTATAAATGACTATAAATAGGTGTAAAAAGTTGGGAAATGTCCTCTTTCTGCAGCATCTTGGTCAGAAGACTTGTAGAATGCCATTGCATGTTGTTGATGTCACTAAAGGAGCAGTTCATACTTTTTACAGAGAGGAGAATGACTTTGTAACGGGGTTGAGTGCGATTGGGGGACGGAGCTATATTATGTGATTTTAATGATAAATCATCTATCTATTAAAATACTAAACATGACCAGCAATAGAGTACATTGCTGGTTTTATGTGAATACCATAATTTATGGATTATTTTACATTTTTATTAGTTATATCTCAAGTCCACTTTCCTTAGCAGCCATCGGGGACATGAGAAAATGGACAAAATAGGTGGTGTCTACTAAAAAAAGGGAAGATAATTTCTGGAATTAAGATAAAATGTATGTAAGTTTTACACAATATTAAAGGGAACATTTCAATTAATGATAAAAGCTTTTAAAAATCAATTTTGGTGACCAAATAGATAAAATACAGCTAAAAGGATTAGAGGGACCTCAAATCGTACCGGTTTCGTGGAATGACTCCGTTAGTGCTTCTCTCTAATCAATGAAACATCAAAGACAACAACTTGATTCCTGTCATACAGGGGGAGGGGGAATGTTTTGTGTACACAAGTCAAACACAACCCCTCCCACCAGATCTCTTGTGATTGGGAATTTAACATTTTAAATCCCCTCCCCTTTTAAATCAAATAGAATAGGGAGTGGGACAACTTCAGACTCAAGCTCCAGCGCAGAGTCTGACATCAGGCTATACTAGTACTACATCAGGGCAGACTTGAAAGACCTAAAAGTCTGGTTAAAAGTTTGTGAAACCTTTCAGTCGAGATCCAAGATTAAATGTTAGCCTGGGACCCAAACTAGAGAATTAGTGAACTAAGCACTGCGTTGTGAGCTTGTAGATCTGCTGTTTTCACTAGTCTACTTCTTAAATGTTTGTGTTCTAATTTATGGAATTTCTTTGATTTTAATTGTATTTATTTATTAAATTACAGAAACATTTAATTATTTTTATTCATGAAAAAAATAGCTTTTTGGGGAATGTTTTTTTATGTATTCAAATAATGATAATTAAAAACCAAATGGAGGAAACCCATAAGAATGTGTCCGCGACCCACAAATGGGTCCTGAGTCTGACCCAACTCTATGGTCCTGACTCCAGTCCTGACCCATGCCATGCATCATCAGAGCGCTCCGTCCTACGCCGTTTACGTACTGTCCGGTAGTTATGAAACTTTCCACCTCAACGTTTTGTAATCGAGACGTGTTGTCCAATCAAAGCGCCGCTCCGGGTGATCACATGACGTGACGCCATGTTTTTTTTTATGTAATGGTTGGAATGGGTGTCCTACTGTGCTACAGTAAATCCTCACTATACCGCTGCTGTCTGTGTCAACGCACATATAGAACATCTATACAAATGTCTAGACAGACACACAGAGGACAATTGAAGCTGAGATAGTAGCAGCCAGCCAGCCATGTCTCTCCAACGACCTGAGCCGAAGAAGGACGCGCCGCCGGATAAAAAAAGAGGCGGATTTTTCATTGAAACCGATTCGTCGGAAAGCGACTGCTGCTGGGGTGGACCGCCGCCGCCATACGCCATGGACCACCACCACCATGACGCCGACCACCACAAACTCATACTGCAGAAGGCGGACGCGCTGGCGGCGGAAAACCGCCTCAAAGAGGCCGTCGACTGCTTCTCGATGGCGATGCGTTACGGCTCCGTCCGCCCGGAGCACCTGAGCACTTTAGTGGACTGCATCCTGCACAACTTCAAGAAGAAGCAGCAGCAGCGCGCTGGTCCACCTCGCCATGCCTTCTCCTCCAGCCTGGAGGGTGCTAAAGGTGATGATGATATGTTTGACTGTCCGAGTTGTCGTCGCTTTTTAGCCCATCCTGTGACCGTGGCTTGTGGACACTCGTACTGCAGGCGGTGTTTGGAACGGAGGATGTTGTCCAGATGCAAGGTGTGCAACGAGACAGTGGGGGAGACATCACCACCACCGGCATCCTCATCATCATCATCATCATCATCCACCACCGGGGAGGACATTATTAGAGTCAACGTGGTGCTGTGTGGACTGTTGGAGAAATGGTTCCCCAGCGAGACGGACGCGTGTAAAGTTATTAGCGAAATAGAGGAGTTCTCCAGAAGAAAACACCACGAAAAGGCTGTGTCGTTAGCGTCGCAGGTTGTAGCGTCTGGTAAGTAGCCTATAGGCTACCATGTTGTCACTTTTCAAAAGGAACAGGTCTATAAGCTAGATATGTGCTTTTTTGTTCAGCTTTACATCACTATATTCACATTTCCAGTTCCACTGACCAACATTATGTAAAATGCCAGCTGTGTAGCAGTAGATCTCACACTACAGCAGCTCTTGGTTGTCAGTCATGTAACTCTCTCATGCGACCCCATTATGAAATTAGCAGGAGCGTGACATGCGCAGTACGCGCGCATTGCATAAGGCAGGTCGTGACACTTACTGTACCAGGGAATGTTCTGTAACTTATTATTATTATTATTATTGGGGGTCAGTCAGGCAGCGGGTTTATTTATTAGTAGTTTGCAAGACGTTTTAGTGATCCACTATTCTATGCATCCACAGTGCCACGGTTGGGTCTGTTAATTGTGCCTCTTTAGGCAGCAGAATCAACGGGTTCAAGAGTGTAGGACTGGTCCTGGTCTGCATAACATGATGCATTCAGTGAATAATATGATGCATTCATGCATGCAAATGCAAACGGGCTTTTGTAACAGCCTAGCGTGCAGGGCATGGAGGATGTAGGTGCAGACAACATTGTGCATCGGATTCATCTTTCCAGAATAAACCAGTTATAACATTGTTATAAAACTGAGCAGCAGGTGTGGCACTGACTTCTCTGTATGGCCTTTAGAGGCTAGCCTTTTACATTTTTTTCATGTACACCAAGTATATGAAACATCAATTCACTAAGTATATGAAACATGAATTCACTCACTAAGTATATGAAACTTTAATTCACTAAGTATATGAAACGAGTCTTTTCACATATCCCTCCTAGTTACACACATCATATGTAGCCTAATACAAAACTCAAACTTTAACATTTCAAGGACCACCATAACTCTTACGAGTGTACAAATGGAACCAAATTTGGTTCCATTTGTACACTCTCAGAGTTACAGACCAGTGGGGCGCACGCTGGCCTAGTGGTCCAGGTGCATGCCACATAGGCTCTGATGCCTGACAGTGTGTCGCGCATTCGAGTCCCGATCCTGGCGACCTTTGCTGCGTGTCAATCCCAATCTCTTTCCCTGTTTCCTTTCTACCGACTGTACAATGAAGAAAGTCAGAAAAGCCCCAGAAAATATCTTAAACTAGAAAGAAGGCAATTCTGGGAAATTGCGAGTGTGGTTGTCTGGATAGCCAAATTGTCCTGTGAAGCTCAACCAATCCCACTCCCCTATTGAACTCAATGTACTTACTATTTATAGCATGAATTGTTTATCTAGAATAAAAATAAAGCTACACTAAATACAAAGTTACAGACCTGTAACTTAAGGGTCCATTTGGAATCCCATATAGCAGTGAACTTGAAGGTATTCCTGTTGATCCCCATGTAAATGATGGAGAGTTGATAACCAAATGGACCCTTATAGATCTTTAACTCTTGGAGTGTAAAATGAAACCAAATGGGTCCATGTAGTTTCATTTTACGCTTTCAGCTTCTCAAGAGTTACATTATTGTAGAAGAATTGTTATTTTGATCAACGTTTAACTTTGCTTGTTATCGCTCCTATGGCACCTCATCAATACAGTGGACAAAATGTTATCCAATGGCAACAAAATATCCTAACATTTTGTCATCAAATGGTGGTCTGTGGCTCAAATGCAGAATAATTAATGGACCTTGATATAAGCTGGGTTGAAAACCACTGCCCCTATAGGCGTCGTTAAGGGGAATGGTGGGATTCGTTAAGGTACTCTTTAAAATCCTAAAGGATCCCAACCCTACACACATACTGCAGTACACCGCAGTTGCCAATGGCACGTTTAGTCTTTGTCTACATACACACAATTCATGTGCTGATCATCACTCAATGGTTGACATACAGCTCAGTAGGTGTAATTAGATGCCAATTTATTGTGGGTGATGTAGAATGAGTATCTATCTATTATACTTCTTAAAAGTGTAACTTAATTATACAGTAAAAAGTCAATTCATCAGGAGGACCTAAAGCCTTACACCTGTACCTTTTGGAGGCATGCTTAGGTATGCATGAAGAGTGTCCACCGCGCCTCTAGCCTAGTTCAGGGGGTGGGCCACCCCCTGAGGGGTCCATGTCATGTAATGACTTTGACCATGGCCTACACAAGATTAGCATATGGAAGACTAGCCTGCAAACAGTTCACCTCGCATCGTGCAAATTGCTGACACTTATACAACAAGTAACAACCGTTCTACACAGTATGTGCTCTTATCTCGGTACAGGACAACTTTGGAATTAGGTCAGTGGAATATGTGACGATACAGTACATGCTGTTCATTCACAGAGCATCACTTCTTCATGCACTCTCATGCATTGCACATGCCTTGTGTAATGCAGATATATTTACAATCTAGGCCTGTCACTATTATTACATAGTCTATATAATCGCAATTATTTGTATGACAATGAATCATCAAGTCAGTTGAACTAATTTTGTCGGGTTGTTGTCATGACCTTGACTGCAGCAATCCATACTTGTTTTGAAAGAATGTTAAAGTGGCATGTCTGGCACCTTGAGGAAAGCCTTTGCAATAATTTGCAAAGGATTTAGGTAATACTGACAAGATTGGGAGAGTTATGCCAGCAGCATTGACAGTGGGTTTTATCTCTAATGTTGCAGATAAGTACAGCAACCACAAAAAAAGGGTTTTAGACATTCAGGTTGTTTGTGTCATGCATTTGTCTTAATACATGACCTTGGGGCAACAGTTGATAACTGTCTAGATTGCATCAAAAGGTTGCATCATGGTTGTTGATTGCCCCTATTGCAAGCACAAAAGGACTAGATTTTCTCTGGCAAATGATAATAACATCATTATATGTAATAACAATATTCAAAATGTTACTTTTTATATTATCCCAAAGCTTGCTTGTACATCTGCTATTTCTTTAAGATCTTGAAAGATTACGAATTCCTTTACACAAATGTTCTCCCTGGCTCAGAAGGGGGTCCATGGCCAAATACATATCAATTTAGAAGTCCTTGACGAGGAAAAAGTGTGTGAACCACTGCACTAAAACACTCCTTTTCATTTTCAATGTTGAATAAAAAGTCTAACTTTTAGCATCTCTTTCCTATCTCCCAGCAGAGCCAGGGCCTGCGGCAGTGGCACGGTTATCTCGTGCAGAAGCGTACATGGCTCTGAGACAGTACCGTCTGGCTCTGGAGGACACAGAAGTTTATCTCTCGTCTAGACAGTCTGCGGAGGTAGGTCACTGGAGCAGAGACACTATGGCATTGCATTGATGCCCCAAAGCCCCAAGTAGCTTGGTGTAGCTGGTCTGGCTAGTATTAGTATACTAGTATTTTTAGTTGACTATGGGCGATATGAAATTCCTAGCCGATATCGATATTCGATATAATTAATTGCTGTTATGGCCGATAACGTTAAACCGATTGATATGATCCCATTCTGTATTAAAAACATTTTAAAATCATTTTGTCATTATATGACTTTCTGAAAAAGTCATACAAACACACTGAATTCCAACATAAACAGCTTGAATGTAGTATTTTTATTTAAAAATGTTCCAACTTGTAGATCCTGTGGAAATCGTCCCCAGAAAACACTGATAGTAGTATTAGTATGTGGTTAGGCTGCACAGGAACAGAACCATTCCATCCCTTTGCCTTAATGGTTTAATGTGCAATCACAACAGAACAAGGAGCATTTTTTTAAGTTACAGGTTACCTTAGAAGTCTATAATGTTTCCCTAGAACTATAATGTGTTGCCCTGTCAGGCAACCACAGTAACAAGAACATGGCTCCTAGTTTCCAGAATCGGGAACACAGGCAACATGTATGTAACATCCAACTGCATAAACTCCATCTTGTATGTTATATTTCTATTTTCAGCTATGTTTGATACAGTGACCTATTTAAGCTTATTGGGAACAAACAATTGCACAAGCCAGTTATAGAGAGAACTATTTCATCCATGGCTTTCTGTCTGATCCTCTCCAAGGGATTCAGCTTGACTCTAAATGCAGACGTTCGCTCAGACTGACTGGGGCAGATAAACCCATCTGACCTGTTTATTGAGTAGCTATGTTATAATAAGTAGGAAGTTGGGAACAGCCAAAGCCATGCCAAAATACACGAATTTAAATGTATTTCACAGATATGTTCCAAAACGAAATTTGAATAGTTGAAAATATATTTTGAGCTGATGCAGATCAAGCTTACCCAGTTAAATAAAAAGTACTTTCTCTCTCTGTGTATTCTCTCACTTTCAGGGTTTATATCAGAAGGCTATTGTTCTCCAGACGATGGGCCGAGTGGATGAGTCTCTCCAGGTGTTCCTCCACTGCCTGGCTGTAGACAAGGACTTCCCCCATGCTAGACGACAGGTTCAAATGGTGAGGAAATTGAACTACTTGAGTCCTAGCATCCCTATTATGCGGGACCATTCTCTGATAATAGACGATGACGCATTGTGTGAGCTTGTAGATTGTCTATTTTCAGCCAAAAAGACTGGACCAAGTACAGAGCAAACCCCAGTCAACTTAGTATTTGTTAACAAGTATAGAGGGTTACGTCTTTAAAGGAATTGTTTTGAAAGTTTAAAGGTAGCTCCCTACTGCACCAACCTCAGTGGCAGACACGTCTTGGAATGCTATTGAATGGGTGGTGGTGGGTACACTGTTAAATCTGCTGTTGAATGCGGAGACGAGGTAGAGCTCTCTGGTTGGCTGCTAGGAGGGGTAGCGGGCCGAAGACCCTTTCTAAAATGCAATACAGAAGTATGCACTCGCCTTTTATGTATTTTGTCTGAATACAGCGCATTTCCATGGTAAATGCGGGCACAAAGCATGGGGCGGTGCGCACACGCATGTGGCTCGTCTCATTCAAAGTAAACATCAGCTGTCAGCTGGTGTTTGCCCTAGGCACCGTGCTGTGCAGTAGTTATCTTTATAATTTCTGAAATGATTTACGTATGCTATGCACATGTTGTTGAAAAAATACTTCAAGCCATTGGCTATTTTTAGCACCATGGTAGACGCCTGTCGATGTGGCTCTCAGGTGCATTCAGCAACTTTGTTTCACACCTTTCAACTGACATCAATGAATCAATGAATCGACTGCCAGTCTGTTGTAGTCTGTACTAGTCTGTTGTGTGGCGAGCACGCTTAAAGAATCTTATTTAGGTGGAAGAATGAGCTTCCATTACCTTTTAAGCCAAGTGTTATTTAACTATTACTGTATGTGGATATGGCTATCTCTAAAGCACAGATAACTCTGTGCTTTAGAGTTAGTTATTCAGTTATTTAAAAAAGCTCAGTTCACCTGAGCTTTTTTAATCCATTTTATACGATGGTAGGGATCTTTGAAGTGCCTCTCTGTTGGTTCTTTCTTGAGCCTGAACCATACAAGACTGCTGCTTTGTATCCAGAAAGGGAACCGATTGCCTGTCGTCATAGTTACACAGTAGTTAGCATATGCTGTCATGCCAGAACTGTTTCTTAAAAGTAAGGGAATCAGTCTGTTTTGCACCATAGGATGGCCATCAGGATGCCACGAAGGGGCTTTTAAGCCGTGACATCATTTTGTAGGCAGAGGAGAACTCTGCCCCCAGAGCATTTTCTGTCCCTCGCTATTTCAACAGATCCGAGACAAAAATAACGACTAAAGTATAATTCTAACACTTTCCTTTCAACAACAAAGAGAAGAAAAATGTGTAAATATTAAAAATAGTAAAAAGATTCACGGAAACTGGGGGCAGAAATTCTCCTCTGCCTACAAAATGATGTCATACTTAACAGCCGTCAACACAGTCTTACACAGGTGTTCTGATTGGAGTAGAGCATTAGTTCTATGCAATCAAGCAATTGAAACACCTGTGTTTTGACCCAAAATATGGCTATAAGGACTACAATTGCGTCACCGTTGGCACACACTATAGCTAAATTGAATAATTAAAGTGACGACATAGCAATTGTGTTGTTTTACGTTGGTGTGCTGCACAATCCTTGTATCCTCAATGTGTGTACAAATTATATTTTCTTTACTTGTAGAACATGTTTCATGACCACATGAGTAAGGCAAAGCAGTGATAATGAAGAATAAAATATCAAAATCAAACCAGTGCTTCGAGGTGGAGCGGTGAATTTGAGCAGCTAAACCCTGTGTGTGTGTGTGTGTGTGTGTGTGTGTCTAGGCTGCGCAACAGTGGCCATCTATCCAAAAATAAATGGTGCCAATTTTTGCCAACACATATGTACATGTTCATTTAATCCATTTTGGGCGGGCACCCCTTTTGGTGTTTTTACCCCTTTTGGGGTTACTTCAGTATGTGTGACAGCATAAAGTTTCTCAGAAAACTTGGGTCATGATTTAGAAGGCGTTTTTAGAATCGGCCTCAGTCCTAAATGGGTTAATGAAATAAATTTAAAGCAGCAGAAATAGAGAATAAAACATTTTTTATATATTTTGATAACACATTGAATAATATTTTGTATTTGCATGTTTTCTTCTCTGGTTGCATCTTGGCTAGGAAAATGTTTCAGATAAGCATGAACGTCATCTTAACCAGGAACTGCCAGTGGATCGGTGGGTACACTGGCATGGGTTGAATGGGTGGTGGGTACGAAAGTTGTAGGGAAGCGTCGAAAGCCGACAAGCTTGCCGTCAGGTTGGCGGAGAGGAGGTAGAGCTCTCTGGTTGGCTGCCAGGAGGGGTAGCGGACCGAAGACCCTTTTCTAAAATGCAATACAGAAGTATGCACTCGCCGTTAATGTATTTTGTCTGAATAGAGCGCATTTCCATCGTAAATGCGGGCACAAAGCGTGGGGCGGTACGCACACGCATGTGGCTCGTCTCATTCAAAGTAAACATCAGCTGTCAACTGGTGTTTGCCCTAGGCACCCTGCTGTGCAGTAGTTATCTTTATAATTTCTGAAATGATTCACGTATGCTATGCACATGTTGTTGAAAAAAGACTTCAAGCCATTGGCTATTTTTAGCACCATGGTAGCCGCCTGTCGATGTTGGCTCTCAGGTGCATTCAGCAACTTTGTTTCACACCTTTCAACTGACATCAATGAATCAACTGCCAGTCTGTTGTAGTCTGTACTAGACTGTTGGGTGGGGAGCAAGCTTAAAGAATCTTATTTGGGCATTGAATAAGATTTTGTAGTGGCCAGTTTTCTTCTCTGGTTGCATGTTAGCTAGGAACATGTTTCAGATAAGCATGAACGTCATCTTAACCAGGAACTGCTAGTGGATCTTGTGACTGCTCGCTCGCAGTTAATCCCATTTGTAAGGCAATCTGTGCAGTACATGTTCAAATGTTACATAAGTGAAACACTGAAGATCTCTGTTCAATCGGCAGCATGTACCTTCAACACTGTTAACACTGTTGTAATATTGTGCTTCAGCCACAACCATTTTTTTATACTTGCTAATGTTGCTTAGCCTTTACTTGTGTTGTTGTGACATTTATACATGAATCGGTGTGCCATTTAGGCAGTGTATATTCTTTCTAGCAGTTAGGCCACGTTTACTCGATTCGTTCTCACTTGTTATTCTGCGTCTATATGGAAACGCATCAGCATTGAAAATGATGTTATGTGCATGTCATGTCGCTAAGTGGCGGTGACGCACAGATAGACGAGTCAGTGTGCTTTGTCTATCTGAAATTGTACTTCCTTGTTTACATTCACCATGGTAGCGTCTAGCGTGGCTGCACATAGTCTGCACCTGAGCCATGACATCACACGTTTTGTCGTTTCCTGCGTTTCTCCTGTTCAGATGGAGACACGAGGTAGAGCGTCTTCAAAGATTTCCACCCTAAAAAGAGGTTTCACTTTGTTGCGTTTTCAACCCCCAAAATCGCCGTTGTCGTCTAAACGGATGGCATATCTGAATTTTCTGAAAATGTATTTTGCTGGTTTTCTTTTTTATATATATAAAAAACTGCGGCGTCTTGACTCTGAACAGCGCCTTAGAAAGGTTTGCTGAATAATCCAGGATTGACTTTCTGAATAGAATTTCTCTCTGACGACAGTGTTGACCTGCAATTAAGACATTTGGAGATTGCCCCAGCACTGGAAGACATATACTGTTTATAGGTCTAACAAAGTGTTCTTTACAGATACTGTTTGACCTGCTGTCTCCTGCGGGGGAGAATGTCAAAGTTGGCCTGAGGGAAACGGCACAGAGCACCTCTCCTCACCTGCGGAGTAAAACCCTTGTGGTTGATGCTCAGGCTGAGAACTCAGTCCAACACCAGAATCAAGTGCGTGCTGCCTCGGCACATCACTCTCCTGACAACCACAAGGTAGGTCTACTGAGACTCGACCCCAAAGCAAGTGTTTAACCCATTTAGACCTGGAACTATTAACTATTATATATACAAGCTCGCGGACTTTCTAGATCTGCTATTTCTTTTTCTTTTTCTTTGCAAATCTTCATATATTCTTTTAAAAGTGAACATTTGTGACTCAAATATTTGCTTCTGGGGGGGTCCCTGGAACAAGATATTTTGAGATGGGGCTCCGCGGCCAAATACATGTAATTTTGGGGGTCCTTGACATGAAAAGGTTTGAGAACCACTGATTTAGAAGAAGGATTTCGAAGACATTTATAGAATCGGGTCAAAATATTCAAAGACTTGTGCAAATGTTCACGATTCTACAGATCTATAATGGTTAAAGTAATAATGCGTAAGAATGCGTTCCAGGTCTCTGTACATGACTGGATGCTACGTTGAACACATAGATTCTGGCTGGCTCTGTTGCTTATGTCCGTGGCTTCCGGTCTCTACTGTCCTGTCTAAATGAAACAATTAAAATTGGAAACTGGAATAACTGTGTTTGTAATAGTGTGATAATCAACCATCTTTCTTTCTCTCCATTTCTTGTTTTCTCAGAGATCTGGACGGTCTGAGAGCCTGGAGCGTCCGGCACTGAGCCGAGCTCATTCGCTACGAACCCACGGCTTCAGCGGTGGGGAGGAGGGACTGAAGAGAGTCTGCTCCGCCCCTCAGCTTGGGGACCAGGAAAAGGGGAGTCTGCTGAAGAGGAAGCTCTCCGTGTCAGACTCGGGACCCTGTGTTGTGAATAGCGGAGGCAGCAAAAAAAAGCAAGGAGGTAAGTCTTCACCCACGACACACTACCTATAGCATACATGGGCAACTGGCGGCCCGGGGGCCACATGTGGCCACCACCTTCACTTAATGCGGCCCGCAGGTTAATACCGGAATACTGATATATTACTGATTTCAGCTGTTACAATTCCAAACATGACCTGCTTTAATTACGTCAGTCTATATTAGTAGCTTAATGACTAGTATAGTAGTATTAAAATGTATTTTTTTATGTCCAATGTATTTGTATTTAGATTCATAAATTTAACATGAGTATATAACTAAATGCCTTTGAAATTAAATCAAAATGTTACATTTTAGAATTCCAATTCAAAATGGCCAAAACATTATTCAGGATTCCAATTCAAAAGAAGCAAAAATAGCCGATCTTCAAGCTCAAAACGCATCGCAGCGCAATGCGTTTTGAGCTTGTAGATCTGCTATTTGAAATTAAATCAAAATGTTACATTTTAGAATTCCAATTCAAAATGGCCAAAACATTATTCAGGATTCCAATTCAAAAGAAGCAAAAATAGCCGATCTTCAAGCTCAAAACGCATCGCAGCGCAATGCGTTTTGAGCTTGTAGATCTGCTATTTTTGCTTCTTTTGTAAAAGATACTAGAATGGCAAAGTAGGACGTAGCAATATGCAATGTGGCCCTCTGGAGTGAAGGTGGAAATATAGTGGCTCTCGCCATCATCAAAGTTGCCCACCCCTGACCTACAGGTATAAGCCATCTCGGTTCCTGCTGCGTTCTGTTAGTCCAGCGGTTCTCAGACCTAAACAACCAAAATAAATTGTGCTGTCACCTAGAGATGGTAACCCTGTTTTCCTTTGTCTGTCTATGATGTTAAACCTTCTGCACCTTCACCCTCCCCCGTTGTCCCCTCACCTCCCACCTGTGGGGTAGCCGGTGCCTCCTGCCAACCTGCTGCTATAGCCAAAACGTGTAGAACAGTTCCCAAGGACATGTTGAATGCCAATGATTTGGAGTGCTCCCTCTGCATGAGGTAAGAACATGTACTCACTCACTTAAATTGATGTTTAACAACTTTATACTTAGTTGACCGGAGTCCCCCATGGATCTATAATATGCAAAAGCAAAGCAATGTTTAGTTTTTTACCAGCCTACGGTACTGACTTTCTCAACATTCCAGGTTGTTCTATGAGCCAGTGACGACGACATGTGGCCACACCTTCTGCAAGAGCTGTCTGGAACGCTGCTTGGACCATACACCCCAATGTCCCCTCTGCAAAGACAGCCTCAAAGAAGTAAGAGACCGGAGTCATGGAATCAATTATTTTATTTTTCCTAACCCATTTAGACCTGGAACACCTCAGAATACTGTATATACCTCAGAAGACTGTATGTAGTGAGTTGTGTTTGGTTCAACTGATACTGAGTTCTTCTACTTTTCTCCTGTCTGCATCTTGTTCTCTACAGTATCTAGCATCCAGAAAGTACATGGTAACACACATCCTCGATAAACTTATCAAGCAATATCTGAGACAGGAGCATGAACAGAGGACTAAGATTCACCAGGAAGAGAAACAGGAGCTTTCAGAGTGAGTGATCTTATTCTCTCTCTCTCTCTCTCCTCTCTCTCTCTCTCTCTCTCTCTCTCTCTGATTGAAATCTTATTTTCATTTAGCTCATTTTTTATGAAGGGTTCAAACGTAACTTCTGTCTCCGTCTCTGCTCCTCACTTGGTATAGTTTGACGAAGAATGTGCCTATCTTTGTGTGTACTATGGCGTACCCCACCGTGCCTTGCCCACTGCACGTCTTTGAGCCGCGCTACCGCCTGATGATTCGCCGGTGCATGGACACGGGCACACGGCAGTTTGGGATGTGCATCAGCGATCCAGAGAAAGGGTACGCACGCACACACAGCACTTTTCTGTTCTGCACCAATGCTTTTTGTCCAGGAGAATTCATTTAAAAAATGGGTTGCCCTCTGCTAGAACGAGATAAAGTTAGAAAGAGCTTAACTGTAGCAATTATAACCAACAGGATTTCAAAATCAATATGTTAGGTTTTGTGGTGAGCTGAATGAAGCTTTGGACAAACATTAGAAAAAGTACGATGTAATATCCCCAACCCTTTCCCAAAGTTATTTATAATTGCTGTCCCATTTCTTCACTGAATAACAAGAAAAAAAACATATGACAACACATTATTTATTTGCTTTGCATGTGAACCTTTGCGTGACCTTATACCTTGCAGCATTTGACTCACTACTTAAACTTTGAACCTTTTTAGTATTGTCATGGAACCCAAAGTATCATAATTAAAAATGTAAATGAACACACACACACCCTCTCTCCCCCTCTCTTTTGGGAGATCCTATTCATTTAGCCACAGTAATATAGAATGGTCCAGCTAATTAGTCATAAATCTCGGTTCCAGTGTGACAAACTGCCACCACGTCTCCACACTATTCTAACTGAACTGATCTCTGTTTCCAGGTTTGTGGATCACGGTTGCATGTTAATCATTCGGTCAGTGCACTTCCTCCCTGATGGGCGGTCAATAGTCGACACTGTCGGAGGGAAGCGCTTCCAGGTTGTGTCCCGAGGAATGAGGGATGGCTACAGCATCGCTGACATAGAGCACCTGCAGGATACTCGGGTAAGGATGTGTCCCGCACCGAAAACAGCATACCGTACTTACTTATACACGTTGCATTGTATTTGTGGAGCGGGTGTTGCCTGGTTTATACCTCTATAAGTGGGTTCCAGGGAACTCAGGGTTTCACCTCTACAGGTTTGTAACTCTGAGAGTGAACCAAATAGGCCCTTCGATTCGTACGCTCTCAGAGTTGTGGGCGGCCGTTGAAATGTAAAAGTTTGAGAACCACTCATCCAATAAATCAGTGTTTCTCAAATGGGGGTACGTGTACCCCTCGGGGTACGCGGAGGTACTGCAGGGGGTACTCAAGACATTTTCCCCCAAAAAGAAAAATAGAAATATAAATCATGCTAATATTGTTCATCATTAAATAATTGACTACAATTGAATTTAATGATGACACATGGAGTAACTTGATATGAGCCTGAGTTGCTAACCCAAATTACATGGTACCAGGCAACTGGGATGTGTTTTAAAGTTGTTTGAATGTATTGAAGTTATTGACATGAAAACCGTTTTAAACTCTTTCACTCCATTTTTTATTTGTGATTTTTGAAATGGGTTATAGCTGTAGCATAATTACAGTTTTATAAGCAAAATGTTGTTTCCGGGTAAAGGGGGTACTTGGATTCAGAAATCAGGCAAAGGGGGTACTCAAGCCAAGAAAGATTGAGAAACACTGCAATAAATCATTCTGATAGTAACTCTTTGAAATGATGTTGACGGGCCAATCAGGTGGAGGATGAGGAGGAGCTGTTGGAACTGCAGGAGCTGCATGACGCGGTGTATGAGCAGGCCCGCACCTGGTTCCAGAACCTCAAGGTCCGCTTCCATAAGCAGATCCTGCAGCACTTTGGACCCATGCCAGAGAGGGAAGACGACATTCAGGTACGCACTGTACTGTACACTAGGGATGCCACGATATGAGATTTTGCACTACGATATGGTATGGAACAAAATACTGTGTTGTACGGTTTCTACGGTATTTAGTGGTGTTAGCCCTGCAAGGCCCACTGTCGCTTTTTGGACACATTTATATTTGATAAAAAATGCTACAATATTGTTGTAAGACAAAGGAAGTTATTCTGCCAAGCAGTAGGGGGAGCGAGAGAGCTAGTGGGGGAGAGAGAGAAGTTTTACTGTAATTTGCCTAAGCTCTGCAGAGAGGTGTGCTGCGGTCCGCCTATTGAGGAATAGACTGTTAAAAACCATATGACTAACAAAACTGTTTTGGTTGGACGTGTTCTCCCAGCTCTTCTAGACATTAAGCCCCTGAAGTATTACATGAAGCTCAAAGCGTAATATCTCAGACGGCCTTCAGCAGTAGAAACACTGAGACATAACATTTTAGGGATAGCAGCTTTACGGCCACTGTGAGGAGACACTGTTTTGTGGTGACACCCCTCAGTGTTGTCCTGCGGCGTCCCCACAGGAAGCAGCAGTGCTAATCCAGTTGTCTAAAGGGATTACAGCTTCCCTCCAGCACTGTGGAATAGAGAGGCCAGTCAGTGGGTGGCATCTATTGGCAATGTAGGTTAAAGACCATTATGTGTGCTACTTAGCTAATCTCCCTGACCATGTTGCGTCACAATTTACAGTGTCATAATGAGAAAAACTACAACACCGCGTGCCAATCGTCCATACAGTACATACATGCTTAGGGGTAGAGCTTGGCAACCGGAAGGTTTCCAGTTCGATCCCGGGCTCCCCCAAAGTTACTCAAAGTGTCCTTGAGCAAGACTCTGAACCCCTCCAGATGAATAGGTTGGTGCCTTGCATGGTGTATGAATGTGTGTATGAATGGGTGGGTGAATGTAATGCACAATCTCTGTAAAGCACCTTGGATAAAGCCGCTATTTAAACACACCATTTACCATTGTGAATGTAAATGCCACGCCACACTGAGATCGTCACTGACGCATAGAAGCCATTGTTATTGCATTGGTAAAACATAAAAATAAATAATCTGGTTTGAAATGACCAAACCAAAAACTCTTCAGAAACCTGCCTACCAGTGATGTAATTGGAAGGAACCAATGATGTCACTGGTAGGCAGGTTTCTGAACGGTCCACAGCTCTCTTCGACACAGACTGAATGGACAGAAATGGTACCAACTTACATTGGGCATTAAGTGAGGACCAATTATATGAAGATAGGTTGAAAATAAGTGAAGTGGTCCTTTATTTGCTATGCCATTATTGATAATGCTTGCTCCAGCATTAAATGATATTGATTGAATGGTTTTGATCCTATTATGTGGTAAATTATGTGGTTTGGCATAGACTGCCATGCTCTCCAATACCGGTACCAGCATTTTAGACGCTACCATCAGCTTTTCCGATACTGGTATCGGAACAACTCTACCAATTGTACAAGTTATGTTGTATTAACTTACTCATTACATTGCTCATTACATTGTATTCACGAAAAAGGTGACATTGTGTAGCTAAAGACCTGAGCCAGGGAAATGCAGAGAATGTTAGAGAGGCAGGGGCTGAAACTTCTAAAAGGGCCTTTTGGTGAAAATATCGAAAATAGCAGACCCCCAAGAGGTCGGCTATTTTCGGTACTTCGGATAGAGTTTGGACAAGGCAATTCTCTTGACTGCTGCCTTCAGGTATGTCACGGAAAGAGGGCATTTGCATTTTCGCCATAGTAAAAACTGCATTCATGGTCTGTAGAGGGCACTTCTTTTACAGACGGGTAAAAGGGCAGTGGCTCAAGCCCCCTTTGATGTAGCCTCGCGTAGCCAGGCTTACTCATCTGCGAAGAGAACAGCCTGGTGACAATAGAAGGCAGAAACCAGTCTAGGAGGTGGGGCTGAATTTTCCCGGAAGCTGTATTTTTTTCACAGTGCGGTGTTCCTGCAAACGTATTCCCTGCACGAAAAACTCTGGTCTATGTCTCCTGCTCCGTCGGTTGCGCTCGCAATAAACAATATACAAACAAAAACATTGATTCAAGCAATGTTACACCTATTAACTCATTGAGTGCCAATCCCGAACTAGTTCGGCTTTATTAGCGTATCGTAGTGTGCCGATCCCGAACAAGTTCGGCTTTAAAAAAAAAAAAAAAAAAAAAAAAAAAATTTGAAAAAAAATTTTTTGATTTTTTTTTTTTTTTTTTTTTTGGACCCCATCAAATCTGGTGAACATGATTTCAATCGCGATTTTGCATGTTCCACCCCCATACAACCCCATCTAACATACAGGGCAGCCATTTTTGTTTACATTACATGTAAAACATAATGGCGATTATCTCAAGAATGCCTGAACGGATTTCCAATCGGATTTTTTTGTTTGAAAGCTGTGAACAAACTGCACAAATCCACTCCAATGCAATCCAGGATTGCATTGGATTTTTTAGAGCTCATTCTTCTCTGTTTTTTTCCCATGCATGAGGTGTGCAAGGTTTAATCATGGCTAAGTTGACGAAAATAAGGCTTCTAAAATGCTTGGTAGCCAATAGCTAACTTCAAGCTAACTTCATCCTCTTCCTGTACATGCACAAAGGAAAGTGTCCTTTCCTTTGTAAAAAAAGTCATGGCTCCAGGGCTTGGGCATGCATTACCAGCATATCTCTATTATTCTCTGGTCACTGGGCGCCCTCTAGTGGTGATAGGCTGGCACTCAATGAGTTAAGAGCGAGTTAAGAGCTACAATCTATTTTAGTTTTTTCGCTGGGGAATGTAAACAGACCCGCACCGCATGACGTAATGTCCGTTAAACGCAGACTTCCGCTAGAAATCTTGGAACCTACCGGAAGGCATATTGTCTACAGGGTGCCTTTGATGTCTATGTGTGCTCGTGCCTGACCTGAGCTGTGTGGAAGCATCCATCCATCCATCCGTCTCACACTGTTTCCTCCTCTCCTCCAGGCCACTCCTAATGGCCCAGCATGCTGCTGGTGGCTCCTGGCCGTCCTGCCTGTTGACCCGCGCTACCAGCTGTCTGTCCTCTCCATGACGTCCCTGAGAGAGCGGCTGGTCAAGATCCAGCACATCCTCACCTACCTGCAAAGCATCCCCGACGACTAAGGGCTTCCTCCTTCCTCTCTTCCCTCCCGGCCAGCATCCCAGAGCTTCAGAACTTTGCGACGACGTTAAGCCAACCGTCTTTTTTTTTTTTTTTTTTTAACCCATTTAGAACGGGTACACATTATTGTGTATCATTGTTTTATGCTTTAACTATTGAAAAATCGCAGATATACAAGCTCACAGCCGCGCTGCGAGCTTGTAGATCTGCTATTTTTGAAAAATCGTGAAAATTTCAATTTTGACCCGATTCTATGTGTCTTTTGAATTTTTTTTTTTTTTTTTCTAAACTGTGTTTCTATGTCAGCAATCTGGCCAGCCATCGTCAAGGAAAAGGTCCTTTTCACTTAACTGGAGCTCAGTTAGTCTGTTCTTGAGAGACTACTATGTCAGTGGTTCTCAAACCTTTTCATGTGAAGGACCCCCAAAATGATATGCATTTGGCCACAGACCCCCCATCTCAAAATATTTAGTTCCAGGGACCCCCCAGAAGCAAAATTTGAGTTACAAACGTTCACTTTGAAAATACATATATTCAAAGATTTGCACATATTTTCACGACTTTTTCAAAAATAGCAGATCTACAAGCTCGCAGCGAGGCACTCGGTGCCACGCTGTGAGCTTGTATATCTGCTATTTTTCACTAGTTAAAGCATTCAATAATTCTAGGCCTAAATGGGTTAATAGCAGATGTACAATCTTGTACAAGCTTGTATATCTGCTATTTTTTGAATTAGCCAACGCTGAAATCTAAAAAGACACAGAAGCCTTCCCGGTCTTAATGGGTTCAGATGTTCGCCTACTTCCGAGTTTTTACTGGCGAATTCCGTCAGAAACACTCCTTTTTACAGCTTCCAACAGCTCTGCTGAGCTCTCTCCTCGGCGCTGTCCAAGGTACAGATAAAACATTCTTTTTATGTTGTAAAGACATCCAATGCAAGATCAGAGAAAAACGCTGAAATGGCAACGTTGCAGCTGATGTTCAACAACACAGAACAGAAACCAGGGAGATGAAAGAAACGCCTCAGGGAACAAAGTGACACCTGTTCTTAGTTCAGAAGCAGCTTGAATACAAGTCGTTTGGCTTCTTGTGTCTGTGAAAAGGGCTGCTGTTGTACAAAAATGGATTTTAATGATCCATATCTCCTGTACTTATTTCCGGGATGGGGGGGGCTTACTAATGCAGTAATTGTGCCGGTTTCACCATTCAGGATAAAGTCTTCTTACTAATAATACTGGACAGCAGCCAGTGAAAAGTCTAAATCGATTTCAGTAGCTTGCACCCATGTTGGAATGGCAAATCCCGCCTACATAAGGTGATGTTTGGATCTGGCACTTGCAGTCCTGGACTTGCTTTTAACATAACTGCAGTATTGTATTCTGATTAAAAAAAAAAAGAAAACTGTTGCTTTGTTTGTGCATGTCAAAATGCGTGATTTGTATTTTATTTTTATTTATTTTTACTTTTTCAACACTCATCTAACTGCAATTTTTAATTTAACTTAAATTTTAATTGAAATTGGCTCATGTTATCATGGTTGACAAGGCACATATCCGATTCTGAATCAGTTTGGGTTGCAGTGTGTCAATGACTGTAGTTACATAAGGTCTGTCCTAATTCTGTATGGCCATCTAGTCTGGGATATTGGTGGCCCACTTAATTTGTATTTATTATTGTTTGTTTTGAATAATTCTATCTCTAAACTAAATGAAATCAAATTAACCATTTGAATAATATTTCCTGTATAGGCTCGTTCTGTGTTGCTGCAGAAGTGCTAGACAGGATATTAGGGAAAGAAGCAATCGATTGGACATGTACAATAATGAGGAGATGATTGAGACGTCAAGATTCTTCAGGAGTGATTTATTTGAACTTATTTAAGAGCTGTCATCGCAATTGTGTTGGATGACAATACAGCATTGTCTGCTTTGCAGGCAGCGTGTTCCTTTGCCGGCTGTACAGCTTTATTCATCTTCGTATTCTCGATGTACGTGAAATTGCCTTTCTTTTTCTTAGCCACAGTCGTGTGGGCTTACACAAGGATGCTCATCGCTAACAACACCAGCCATGGTTGTGACCAGGCTTAAGTTTGATTCAGTGTAAGCAACGTGAGGTCTGCTCTAAAGATAAAATTGGCCCCTGGTCTTGTTCATGTTGTGGATGATGGTGGAAATGACCAGACTATTATGTGCAAGAATAACGGTGTACAGCATATGGCACTTCAGTTGTGGCAGGTTATGGAAAGCAATGTTATAGAGTTTAGATGACTTATTTATGATCGTGTTTATTTGTATCATCTCCACTTGAGATAATAGTCTGTCCGTGAAATTATATCCTTCCTGATTGCTGAAAGACTTAGAAAGGTGGACACTGAAAAGGCTATTTGAAGCTGAGAAAGTGGGAGTTTGAAGACTGGACTCCAAAATAATAGGCAGGCAGGAGAACTAAAAAAAACTAAAACTAAATGATGAATCTTCCTCTAGTGAGCAGTGAGCCTCTTCATCAAGCACCTATATGCTGTGAAACATTCACTATGACCCAGGCCACCCAACAGTGGTCTCATTGTCCTCAATGCTTTTCCATTTTCAGTTTCTTCCAAACTGTCATGTAATTTAAGCCAGGGGTCTTCAACAGGGGGTCCAGGACCCCTAGGTTACTTTTTAACATGGAACACTTAACTGTTCTGCTGCCCTTGACGACGCTCACTGTCAGTGAAAGGGTTAATACCATGACGCTGTTGACGGCGAGGACTGTCAATCTTACTGTATATACAGTAAAGATATTATTACTTACTGTACGTCGCTCCGGTCCCGCCCGCATCGGTAATGTCCGCGATTTGTTTACAACGCACGTCGGGCATGCACGCGAAGTTAACGTCCTCCATAGTAAATCCATTGAGAGGCCCATAAAGAGACTTTCTCCAAAAGGGACATTCTTATACAAAGGATGGTCTCCACTCTCCATACTTGTACACAAAAGCTGGGCGCAGCCATGTTCTCTTCTGGGCTCACACTGTCATGTGACTAGATGACGTAATCGTTGCCGTCAAGTGATAATCCAAAAAAACAAAAACAACCCCCTTCCGGCCCTTCAAAATAATAGCGGCGGCCTATGGAGGAAACGGCGTGGCACCGAGGCACCAAGCAAACCTTCAGATTAAGAGGCAGTAGTTGTGTTAAACCCTAGCATCCCTATTCTGTGGCAAACATTAGCTGAAAATAACAGATCTACAAGTTCACAACAACTTGCACTGAGAGGCGCTGTGAGCTTGTAGATCGGCTATTTTCAGCAAAGAGTTTGGGGGGGGGGGAGCAAATCAAGTACATGTACTGTAGTATTGAGGGTTTAATTGTCTGAAAATACACATTAACATGAATCAAACAGCGCTTGTACATTGATAGTAAACAAGTCTCTTGGAAATCTTTGAAAAAGTTGAATCTGCAACACACTTTAATACAATGTGTAGTGGGGGTCCCTGCTTCATCTCTCTCTCAGCTAAGGGGTCCCTGGCCTGAAAAACGTTGAAGACCCTGATGGAAGCCATTGTGTCTCTAATGAACCTACTGTTTAAGGAATAGTAGTGGCCTCAAAATATGTGAGATGACGCTAACAACCGGTCATGACTTTAAACTTCCTTTTTTTGTTGTAAATGTAGATCCTCTAAAAAGGTATTGTACATTAAAGCTTGATGATTTTTGCAGTGGAAATGCAGGTATTACAGATTTGAGAGAGCTCTAAACATGTATTAACCATCTGTGTTTGAAGCCAAAAGTTCCAGCTAGCACTTAATCCAATGTTAATAGAAGTAATTTAAGATTTTTCTCTTTTCTTTTTCTTTTTTTTGTCTCAATAAATTGTGTGTAAATAATAAACGAAGGGGAACTTGCAATACTATGACAAATCAAAAGGAAATACATAATATACTATTGTACTGTACATCAGTTCAGGAAACCACTCTGCTATATTTCATTAGAAGGTACACTACTTGGAGAACAAAGACACTACAGCCAGTGGGTCATTTTTGCCTTATATCATTTTTGAATTATTTTATTTAAACAGCACGACTCATTAGGTTGGTTACCATTCCTCTTGCCATAGAAATGAGTATGTTTTGTTCGTTCAGTCAGTTCACCTAGTTCAGCGCACAAACTGTTCAATGTAAATAAAAAAAAAGACAAATCGAAGACAACGCTGTTTCATGTAAATCATTTGTAAAAAAAAAAAGAAAAGAAAAGAAAAACACTTTTTTTGAGCTTCTCTTTTTGCCTACATGTTTTAAGTTATCAATTTTTGAATAATAAATCCTCTTTTTCAACTCAAGTCTCAATGTATTCATTGTTTAAGTAATGCAAAATGTTAAGAGTTAAGTAACATGACATTATGTCACCAGTCTCCTCAGAACAGTGTGTTCTGACATTGCTGTGCAGCTTGTAACCACTGGGCGGCAGTACTTCCACATTGTTGCTAATATGTAACAAAGGTTTCATAACTCACCCTTTGCCCTCTGCAGTTACTCAACCACTTTTATTACGAAAAATAAACAAATCTGTTTGTTTAGCTTATCTTAAAACATGCAGCCATTTCACAAAGTACCGTGGTATCACAGAACAACAAGAAGACAACTCGCTTATGAATGAATCACAGTAGTCTACATGTACACATACTGTATGCTCCTCCATTGTATTTGAATGATAAGGTCACCGTGTAGACAGCATCATGATGAATTCTGTAGGGGGAGACAGAGACAAATGCTGAACCATTATTTAAGATTTTAGCATGTTATTCCAATATCCCTAATTTAACGTAGGCATAACCTGCCTGAATTCTATTGCACTCGGAACCAATAAAGATCACATTGATATATATAGCTCGTTTTACAATGCTCTTTTCTTTCATACCAAGATAATAAAACTAAACACAAGAAGGGAGTGGGCTATAAATAAAAGCACAGAAAAGTGTATAATTAAATGACAGACTTTTCAATTTAATCAACTTTGAAAGTTATCGACTCCTTAATGTTCAGCTCAGTGGCCTCGTGGTTAAGAGTGTCCGCCCGGGGATTGGGAGGTCAGGGTTCAATCCCCCTGCCGCTGGACCAGGTCATAACAAAGACTGTAAAATGTATGGATCTCGCTGTCTTTCAAAAATGGAATGGAACCCAATGCTTCCCTGCTTGTCACTAAGCATCAAGGGTTGTACTGGGGGTAATATAAGTGCCTGCAACATACATGCGTCCTGTCCATGGGGTGTACTTGTATACCGCGCCGTCTCACACTACAGAAACAGGAGATATGTGCTCCTGCCCTATATTGGCCACATATAGGCTACTTTCCTTTTAATGTACTGTAGGCCTACATACACACACACTGCTGTGATAGTATCGCCAGAGTTGAGCACATCTGTCTATACTTGAATCAAAACAGTCAGATTCTCAAAGCAAAAAAAAAAGTAAGTTAGTTAGTATGATGACCTACCTATCTAGAAATAAAAGATAGCTATTGATCTCCTAGTCAATGAGAACGTTGCTGTGCTAACTGCTTGTTGCTTGAGGCAGATTAATCAAGGCCATTCAGTCAGTCACTTGTTTCATTCCCCATTCTTTTCTCTGAGATAACAGTGAAACTGCTGTGAAAGACGCTTGCGGCTGTAGGAGTGAAGCCATTGATTGATCCAGCTCTAAAACTTAATTCCACACTAACCCACTCTCCTCAAAGCACTGCTGCACATATCCAGGTTAACAAGAGATAAACCAACCAGCCTCATATCATAGGAATCCTTGATGTTGAGCTCGTGATTGAATATCTTTCACAAAGGTTCCGTTTCCTCGCTTATCTGCTGGCTTCAGTTGAATGCCTGTTAGCCATGTGGAGCAGTGTTTGGCATTCCAGCCGTGCAGCTAAGCTAGATGGATAAGCCAGCTGTGTAGCCCTGGGGGCTAATTGGAGATAATGTGGGGCATATGCTTATTGATCCCTGCTCAAACTGGCACGCCCATTTGTGTGTTTCTGATAATTGTAATTGATTGGATCAATGGGACAAGGCGAAGAGGATCAGATCTCCAGAGTTTACAGGATCACATCATTCAGCCCTCGATGGTCTGCTGCCTGTAATCACTGCCACATTCTGCCACTCGTGCGGGTGGGCATGATTGCGCGCGGCCGCACGTGCGTGCGCGCGTGTGTACTGTATGTGTGTTGGCATGCAGTCATCTGTCCCACTATGCATGTGCTGATGAATTATTAATGTCCTCCCTGTGGTTATATGTGTTAGTTTAATTTCTGTAAAACGACGGACGTCCTTGAACCGTCCAGCGGTGGGTGTCATGCCTCGGGCGTCCAGGCATGTGTATTGATTGCCTTAATGTGCTGCTGATTGGATTGGCCCTTCAAACCCACCTTGACTTCCCATCCCATCCCATCTTGCACCTTTTTGCTTCATATCATCCCTCGGTGTCTCCTGTTCTGTCTATCAACCCAACTCATTCTCCAATGACATTTGTTGACCTTTTCTTCAGCACTCTTCAACTGCTCGTCTTACTGGACCACTTAAACTCTTATATACTTAGTTGGCAGGAGTCCCCCAGCCAGGCTCTATAAACAGTTCCTTCCTTTTTCCCCCTGTACACGAAATATCCTGGCCAAAAATAGCATATCTACAAGCTCGCATCGCATCGCAACGCAACACATTGTGAGCTTCTAGATCTGCTATTTTTGCTGAATGTCACCCCAGAATAAGGACAATACCAGGGTTTATGTGGTTAACACAATTATCTCTCCTCCTGTCCCCTCTCATTCATTCATCCATTAAAAAATCATTCAGGGTATGCCTGGCCCCTTCTGTCTGTTCTCACTCCTCCACTCTGTATTCACACCCTCTTTGACACATGCAGAAGGATCCAGCTCTCTGTCATACATCCCGGCCCCAGCATCTCCACACCTCTACTCTCGCTATTTCTCCCTGTCCCCTCACATTCACTCATATTTTGTCTATCTTAAGATAACTTAAGATACTTAACATATTTACCTTGACTGACTTTTGACTGGCTTTTCATTTAGAGACTCTTTGTCAGCAAATGACTTTATATCTCTCTGTAATGAAAATATCTATACCTATACTCTAGCCCAGGTGTTTTCAAAGTGGATGACGGGTGCCATGACAGCAGTCCAGGGGTGCCGCGAGATAATTTGATAATAGTTGGAATTTATTTGGGCACTTAAGAAATATATTTAGTATCATTTTAAACTTGAAATACAATGATATTTGCAGTTCTAACCAAAATGTCTATTATCTCAACGTTTTCCTTGCAACATAACCGCTAAAATATGCTATAAATATAAAGGTGCTGGAAGTGAAAATTATGATTTAGTAGGGGTGCCTCGGATGAAAGATACATTTCTAGGGGTGCCTTGAGCCCAAAATGTTTGGGAACCCCTGCTCTAGCCTATACCTATCTATCCACAACTTTCCAACGTCCCATCATGCATTGCGCACAAGTTGTGCGGCAGCTTCCGGCGCCGCAGACGAGTGTGATCTACAAGCTCACAACGGCTGCATCCGCGAACGTGACGTGAGCTTGTATGTCTGCTGTTCTCCGGAAGTGTCCCACAGATAATGCTACAGTAAATTCTCGTGGAAACAGGTGGATAGCCTCTCTGTCTTCAAGTTTGTTGACTGAAGAAGATAGTAACATTTGGGTCAGTGGTGGCCTGACATTCAGAGGGGTGTCCCTGTTGCCAGAAGATTGCCGGTTCAAACGTCCAGACAGGCAGGGAAATATCAGGTTGGGGAAGTGAATAAGCAACATTCACCTATCCCTCAATACCTGCCGGTGTTGTGTTCTTGAGCAAGGCACTTAACCCCAACTACTACATTTAATTGTTCAGTGGCCAACAGTATAAGACGTTGGTTGTACTTGGCAGCTCCCAGGTTTGAATATTATGTCTAACTGTATACTGTATAGATTTTGAATCAGGGCGTTGCTGAAAAACTGCTTTTGTGGTCTGTGGATAACCTGGATAAATAAAGTTTATCCACTTACAACCTGGCATCATTATGGTAAAGAATTTTGTAAACAAGCAAAAAATTGCATAACTACAAGCTCACAATAAGCTCACAAAGTAGATCAGCTTTGCCCTACGATGTGCCCTTTGGTTATCACTTTGGGCGTCACAAGGGGGGCGAAAGTGGGACTGAGTTACTAGGGCCCAAGGTGGAGGGGCCTTAATTATTTTATACTGAAAAATAGCAGATCTACAAGCTTGCATGAGCTTGTATATCTGCTATTTTTCGATAGTTAAAGTAGGCCTACCCAGGGCCCAGAATTTGGTGCGACACCCCTCACCACTTCTCTTTGTCATTATCCCAGTGCAGGGGCGTCACAAGGGGTAGGAAAGTGGGACTGAGTTACTGGGGCCCAAGGTGGAGAGGCCCTAATAACTTTATCTATTGAAAAATAGCAGATATACAAGCTCACAGCGCGGCACCGAGTGCCGCGCTGCGAGCTTGTAGATCTGCTATTTTTGAAAAGTTGTGAAAATGTGTGAAAATCTTTGAATATATGTATTTTTTAAGCGAACATTTCTACTCAAATTTTGCTTCTGGGGGTCCCTGGAACTAAATATTTTGAGATCGGGGTCCGTGGCCAAATACATATCATCTTGGGGGTCCTTGACATAGGTTTCTTCAACCCATTCTCACTCCCTTTGCTTCACCCTCCCGACGCCGTGTCTTTCTTTCCTTTGCTTCACCCCTGTGAAGTTTTGGGAGTGACTATTGCGTCTAGGGTGCAACGGAGACGGAGAGTTTTTGGACGAGACAGAGTCTTAGTACGCATGCGCCGACATGTGTTTACTGGAAGATTTTTCACTGACGGCCGTCACGGGGAATCGAATCCCGGTCTCTGGATTTGTATCTCCATGCTCTACCGACTGAGCTAACGAGAGTGACTGGGAAGTACCTTTTTTTTTGTGCTTTTATCTTTGACAAAACGTGAAATGATAACGTAGTCCCTTCTTTGAGCCACATTCGGAGGCGGAAGCAGTCCCCTGGTCAAGATTTACTATTCTGTCCATAACGGCACGTAATTCGGTAACGCGGCTGAGTCGGCTCATGCGGCGTTCCCACCGCTCGTCGCGGCAACTCGGCTCGCTATCGCTCGCCTCGGTGGCGACTCACGGGGGTCATCGCCGCCTGAGACGGCGCCGCTCCGTCGTTTATAGTGGCGTGAACGGTAGCGACGGGTGGCTGGTAAACCAAGAAGCCTTCAGAGCGTATCGAATCCCGCATCAGGAACTACTTTTTTTTCTTTCTTCTTAGACCACCCAATGCGTCTAACCCTTGAGACATTAGGCAATCCGTCCGCGTCTATGGTGAGAAGCATTCGGTATTTAAGATCGCGTCGGTTGTATGACGCAATAGGGGTGAGAACCTGTTGGTTTCTTGCACACAGATATACAAGCTCGCAGCGCGGCACTCGGTGCCGCGCTGTGAGCTTGTATATCTGCTATTTTTCAATAGTTAACATTCTTGGGGGGCCCGCAGTGAATCCTTGTACCCAGGGCCCAGAATTTGGTGTGACGCCCCTGTCCCAGTGTGCTCACCGTCAAAGTCGATGGTGCCGTCCTTATTGAAGTCCATGTCGGCGTGGACCTCCTCCAACTCGCCTTTCTTCAGTTTCTCCCCTAGGAGTGTCTTCATGGCCTCCTTCATCTCCTCTAGCGTGATCTTTCCATCACCGTTAGAGTCAAACTGAGAGAGAGAGAGAGAACAAGGATGAAAAGTCATGGTGACCGGGACATAGTATCAGTGGTGTAAACTAAAGTAACCAAGTACATTTACTTAAGTAATGTACTCAAGTACAATTTTGAGATACTTTACTTGAGTATTTCCAATACTTTTACTTCTACTCCACTACATCTCGGATCCAAATATTGCACTTTTACTTCACTAAATGTATTTGACAACTTTAATTACTAGTTACTTTGCAGGTATAAATTATAATATTAAAAAACATACATAAACCACTTTAGCCCTATTTTATACCTTGGCTATTTGAAAAAAGCAGATCTACAAGCTACGAGCTATTTTCAAACATTTTGTACTTTTACTTTTGATACTTGAAGTACATTTTGATGCCAACACTTTCATACTTTGAATTCTGGACTTTTACGAGTATTTCTATATTGCAGTATTGATACTTTTACTTAAGTAAAATATGTGAGTACTTTTTCCACCACTGCATAGTATGGAGAAAAAGAAATGGGGGGGGGGATAATTAGAGGTGACAAAATACATCAAAGAATTGACAAAGAGAAGAGTCCGGGGTCATGGAAGGCCTGGGCAAAGTCAATACTTCGAGGGGGGAGGAGGGGAGGGTGTGAAGGAACAGACAGACAGACACAAATAGAGGCAGACAGAGGAGTTTAGGCGATCATGGCATGCCAAAACCGTTTAACAAAAGATGCCTGCAATTAACACAAGTGGCTAAGTGCATCACTGATAAAGGCTCCAACGCGACTAGCAGAGGTCTTTGAGGTCAGAGTATACTGTTCAGGATTGCTGATGGTCTGATGCCGACTCAGAAGGTATTAGGATTGAAGCGACAACTAAGAAAGATGTCAACAAGCAGACAGGCTTCACTAACTCCTTTCAGAGGAAAACACAATCCAATTAATTGGCAGTGATTATGAGCATGAGCTGACTGGGAATGCTTAGTGATATCTTGACCTCACTAATGGAATTCCTCATTTGTTTATATAGTTAGTCTGCAGTGCAAGCAATACATATTAATGAGACATTAAGAAGTGAATGTATTCTTTCTGTCCTGAAGCAGTGTTGCGTGTTTAGCAAATGAGACAACTCCACTCCTTCGCCTTCATAATGAAGGCGAAGCAGTGGAGTTGTCTCCTCTTTGATATTGAATGAAGGCTTCATTCAATATCAAAGATGACCTCTTCAATTAACTCTTTATTAGTTTTTGCAAACTGACTCAAAAGTACATTTCTTGGAAAAACTGTTCTCTGCTTGGCACATAAACTATTCAGGGTGATTATGATATGAAAACTTCCTCTGAAGAAGTCAGGAATGATTTGCTGTATTTCTGCAGGGTCTTCAAAGATACAGAATATAATTCCCAATGGTCTTAATTTTCAGTTCAAAAGTGCATTTCCTAGGTGGTGTTACCATTCTCTGGGGTGTGTCATTGGGCAATGTGAATAAGTACTATTTCACACTAGCAAAGTTCACTTTGTATAACGTGTGAAAACTGTTATTTTCTGTCAATTTATTTATTTTCCAGTGAAACCTACGTACCAACTACTACCTAATTGACACATTTTCTTTTTTATACATTTGGAAGTGAAGGTGTTTTGTTCCCTCACTGTTGTCAGTACAGCATAACAGTGAGTCCGGCACAAGCTGCGCTTAGAGTGTGTGGGTATACTTCTGAAGAGTCCACACGTTATGGTCTCACCTGGGGCGGCATAGCTCAGGGGTAGAGAAACCGTTATTAGAGCACGAAGGGTTCCCGAAGGGTTCCCAGTTCGAATCCGGGCTCCCCCTGAGTTAATGTCAAAGGGTCCTTGGGCAAGACTCTGAACCCCACATTGCTCCTGGTGAGCTGGTTGGTGTCTTGCATGGTTTCCTCCGCCACCGGTGTATGAATGTGCGCGTGAATGGGTGAATGTAATGCACAATCTCTGTAAAGCGCTTTGGATAAAAGCGCTATATAAATGCACCATTTACCATTTACCTGTCTGAAGGCACTCTGGAGCTCTTTCAGCCCAAACATACCAGCTGTCTCAGTTGTCATCCTTGGACGCATGAGCTCCAAGAAATCGTCAAAGTCCACATGACCGCCCCCTACAGAAGGACATAAGAGAACACACACACACACACACACACACATGCACGCATTCATGCACACATGTACAAAGACTAGTTGCAAGCACATTCAAAGTTATACTCCGCCTAAGCACTTTCTAGGCACCACCTCAAAAACTCAAAAAAGTTGCATATTCATATACAGTAGGAATGCAGGGTTAAGTGGTTAATGAGATTAATAGATTTAGTCTATTATAACTGTAAAACTGTTAAGAAACCTTGCTTCTCGATTGAAGTCAGTTATTGTTTTTTTAAATATCGGTTTTGATATATTTTTGGTTAATTGCCCCCCCCCCCCCCCCCCCCCCCCCCCCCCCCCCCCCCCCCCCCCCCCACACACACACACACACACACACACACACACACACACACACACACACACACACATACATGTTTGTATACATCACTTTTGGGGACATTACATACAGGGCTGTATTAACCATTGGGCCGGTGGGGCCGTTGCCAGGGGCCCTTTGCTCTCAGGGGCCCTTGGGGGAACTGGGCCGCGTAGTCATTGACAACTTACTAAAATTAAATGCATATGTTAATTCAAAATCAAATGTTATGGGGACCTACTATTTTGTCCCCACAATGTAGGTGGTCCCCTGCATGTGACTGTGTGAACATGTTTTTAGTACCCAAAAGTGATGAAAACAAACACACACACACACACACACTTGCAGGTGTACGCACATCTCATCTTTACTTGCTGAATGATCTCAATGAGTTCCATCTCAGTGGGCATGTATCCCATGGTTCTCATACAGTCGGCTATATCGTGGTAATGGATGAATCCGTCACAGTCATAGTCAAACTCTTTAAAGGCAAAGTGCAGTTCTGAAATTCATTAGAACACACACACACACACACACACACACACACACACACACACACACACACACACACACACACACACACACACACACATTTGTATTACTATGCTTTTAAGGTGGCATTGAAAATAGCTGACAAAATATACAAGTACACGCCCACACACACACACACGCACAAACCGAAAGTTGAGCCGCTGTAATGCAAGTTCTGAGTTTTTTATTGACTTTGTCACTGGCATAAAAATTCTGAAACGTTTGATGATGACAAAATGTGTGAAAAGTGCTGTGCTGTGCTGGCCTGTGTGAGTCATAAAGGACAGGAAGCTCATGAAATATCAACACAATGCAAAAGACCTGTGATTTATTATGCTCCAGTAACAGTTATTACCCAAATGAGGGCTTACCATCCAACTCCTCTGCCGACAGCTCTCGTTCCTGTGCAAGAAAGAGTGTGAGAGAGAGAGAACAAAAGGGAGAGAGAGATGGAGATAGGGAGAGAGAGGGGGAGGAATACAGAGAAGTTTAAGAACAAAGGCCGAGAAGGTTAGAACAGATTAAACCCTCGTACTTCAGTGAAACGGAACTGAATTACAAAACTCTGTATGCCAATTTTTCACCCAACACCAAATCTCTTCGCCAAAAACAGCCGATCTACAAGCTCACAACATGTTTCAACGCATTGTTAGCTAGCTTGTGGATCTGCTCTTTTTGGCAAATGTTCCCCCCAGAATAGGGGGGTTCAATGGCCATAAGAGAGTCTGATGATTAGCTGTAAAATCACACAGTCTTTTAAAACACTCAGTGGTAATCTTTTTTTTTTTACTGCAGCATTAGAATAACATGCATATCTTGTCAACACTGCAGCGTGCTGGCAGCGAGCTGTAATGGATTTTCACCCAACTACATGCTCTTCTAATTTGCACAATGACATAATACTACAGTACACACACACACACACACACACACACACACACACACACACACACACACACACACACACACACACACACACACACACACACACACACACACACACACTGCAGTTGCAGCATCCACAGGGAGACAAGAGCTTAAGGATTGGGAGTTTCATTGTCACACTCACAAACGCGCGCGCACGCACACACACACACACACACACACACACACACACACACACACACACACACACGCATGCATGCATGCAGGCACAAACATACACACGCGTGCGCACACACTCAGATTATAAATATACCGTATAACCCAATGCACTGTTTGGCACCATGCTCAGGATGACTTTGCGACGGTTACATGCGTTCTCGCTCTGTCCCTCATTCTCTCTCTCTCTCTCTCATCACCATTTAAAGTGGGCTCAGAGAGGTTGAGGTGAGGAGAGCTTGGAAGTTAATGTTTAGATATCACAGTAAATGTAATGGATCTGAGTGGGACTGAGGAGCACTAGTGGATAAAAACAGATTAACAGAAACATAGTACAATTGGGCTGGAGTCACCGGGGAGACACATTGTGAACATTGGTTCTCAATGTTCTCCAAAAATTGGTTCCCAGGGGCAGCAGTGGCTCAGGAGGAGCGGCCACTTGGGAACCGAAAGGTTCCCAGTTAAATTCCGGGCTTCCCCATAGTTAGACTTTAAAAGGTTGGAGAATTTGGAGATGGAGAAAGGTTACAGAATTTCTGTGGATTATTGGCCTGTTATAACATGCCCATTAGGGACACTATATGGGGAGGGGTTCTTAATGACTTGGAAAGAAACTATTTGCACAAAGATAGCTTCAAGCAAAATAACAACAACCAAAACTAACCAAAAAACACTTGGGCATATGTAGCCTATATTATGTGATACACCACATGCTGTTCATAATGTGTATACAGTATTATAATTATATATATAAAAGGACCAATAGGGCAACAAGTAGCCCTATCAGTAGACCAAGTAGACCAATCAGTGCAAGATAAAGTACCAATGTGTGGTGAATTGACTTTGCTGCAGAGAGAACGAATATCTTTCTATATATTTCTATAAATGCAGACTCTCTCTCTGTCTCTCTCTCTCTCTCTCTCTCTCTCTCTCTCTCTCTCTCTCTCTCTCTCTCTCTCTGTCTGTCTGTCTGTCCTCCCTTTTCATATCTCGAGAACGGTTTCATCCGATAGACTTCACATGGGACCCAAGGGATGAGAAGGGCTGCCTGGAGCACATACAGGCAGATTTATGGCACAGGCAGTTTCATAAACATGCTGCCCCTGAAGTCTGTGTATCAGAAAATAGTTTCTGATTGCATTTTAGCTAGTTTATAAACAATATACAGAAGCAGAAATGGACATGGAACCAACGTAGTCCTATGGGCAATTAAAAACAAACATCAGTACACAACTTGGACAGTGCTGATGAATAGACATCAGGGCCATTAACTCGCTTGGCTTATGCGGCTCACTTTGGATGCTGCACGGGGCTCAAGCCCCCTTTTGTCGGCGCATCTGCCTTGCTTTCAATACAATCCAAATGTTCTCAGAAACTGTTTTTGTAGTACTATACTGTAGGAGAAATAGATTCACGATAGAGGACTGATGGTCCTTCCGGTTTCTCTTTGGAGCTGGTTATTTTGATCTGGGTCGTGAAACTGCTTGGGCTGTATACTAACAAAGGCCACATATCTGCCTGAGCTCCAGAACTGCAGGTTCCCTATAAAAGCCTATAAAGTAGGAGAGACAGCCGCTGGCCGCCGCGTCCACGTCCATGGACGCGACCGTGGACGCGTCCATGGACGCGGCCGCGAAAAAAACGTCCGTGGACGCGAGGCCGCGTCCACGGACGCAAACGGCCGGCCGTCCCGGCCGTGGACGCGACCGTGGACGCGGCCGTGGACGCAGACGGCCGGGGACGCGGCCGTGGACGCGGCCGTGGACGAGGCCGCGGCCGTGGACGCAAACGGCCGGCCGTGGACGCAAACGGCCGGCCGTGGACGGGTCCATGGACGAGGTCGCGAAAAAAAGGCAGCGAAAAAGAAAAAAAAAGGTGTCTATTGTATGTATTTTTTGATGGAGAATTCAAATATGACCTTCTTTTTTGCATAGGACAACTCTAACCTGCATCAATTGGTATTTTATAATTGCCAATTGTACCCTATCCATCTAAAAAACAAATTGGATGTCTATTGTATGTATTTTTTGATGGGGAATTCAAATGTTACCTTCTTTTTTAGATATGACAACTCTGACCTGCATCAATTGGTGCATCAACCTACTTACTATCTATCTATCTATCTATCTATCTATCTATCTATCTATCTATCTATCTATCTATCTATCTATCCATCTATCCATCTATCTATCCATCTATTTATTTATACTTCACCTTTAGTCCAGAAGAGAGTTCAGCCTCAGGAACTTGCACACATGGAACTGTGTCATGACTGTGTCATGGAGCTAAAACAGAGCCATGTTAAATACTCACAATGACTCTGATGGACCAATCAGGGTGGTGGTGGGGGGAGGGATCAACAATAGACAGAAACTGGATAATGCTTTGTTAACTGTCCCACCTAAGTCCCTGCTAGTCTGAACAAACATCACCTTCCCTCTCATAACACTACTACTACTACATTTATATAAAGCTGCTCTTGCATTTGAATTCAAGTCTGACACAAGTTAAGGTTAACTTAGGTAGTATTTCATTTTGCTGGCTTTTAGGGTCTGTGTGAGTGTGTAGGCTCACAAATTATTATAATTGTCATTAAGTGACTCTGAGATCTATCCATCCATCCATCCATCCATCCATCCATCCATCCATCCATTTATTTATACTTACTGTTTACATTTTCTATAAATATTTATTTCTATATAAAACTCAGTTGTGTGGAGTTATTGTGTGCCTTTTCTTGTTGCTAAAGAGTCCATTTGTTTACTAGACATTAAGTCAAGGTTACTATTTTGAGTTGAAGCTAAGTGTTTTATTGCTTTGTGGTTTAACATGATTTAAAAGGCAAATTCATTGTTATGGTTACTTTAGAAGACTGCTTTTGCATTCATGAGTTAAGAGAGCCAAGCTAATTCAAAGAGTTAGGTTAAAGGAACACAAAACATGACCTAACTCACAGCTGCCATTGGACAGACAGTTACAACATACTCTTATCTTTCACAGAACAGACAATTATCATTTATTTGATCTATTTGAGACTATGTAGCTGCTCTAGGGGAAATAGAGCATTATATCAGCCTATTCAATTGATAATGACCAATGGGTGCCAGTTTCTAAGTAGTTAAAGCATATTAACATAACAATATATGTGGCCTAGACATGGACATTGCCCAATCAACTCGTAATCTACAGAAATGTCCACCACATCACACAGTATAAAACCTAGTAGGCTTAGTGGATTACCTATGTTAAATCATGTCAGGTTAGTTTGGTTCAAGATTCAAGTATAATAATTTATGAGACAAAAATGTAAACAGCACAAATGTACAATCACATCTAGGCTAGAATGATAACATAAAGTCCTGACTACTCCTTGTTATTGTGGTCCTAAATACTACAATGATTAGTTTGGATGCATTGCTTCTATCATGTCCAATTAAAAATAAATACATGACATACATACAGAAATCTGCCTTCTCCTGTATTGTATTAGTGACATTCATTATAAATAGTAAAATAACAGGACAGAGCAAAAAAGGCCTCTGTTGTGTCTTTATCTGATCACATGCAATCAGACACTCACACTGCACAGCAATACTTTATTACAGGCTCAAGGCCCACAGGGTAAGAAGACCATACATTACAAAGATAATAATTAAAAAAACAACAACAGAGTACATTCACCAAGCCCCAACAGAGCTAAAAAGGCACTCATGCCAGTGGCCTCTAACGGTAGACATGTACCTGACAGAGTTTTCCCCACATTGGTTACAGATATAAGGTTTCTCTCCGGTGTGAATTTGTTGGTGTATTTTGATATGTTCCAGTCTAGGAAAGCTCTTTCCACACTGGTCACAGCAATAAGGTTTCTTTCCAGTGTGATTTTTCTGGTGTGCTTTGAGATGATGAATATCACTGAACCTTTTCTCACACTGGACACAGCAGTATATGGCTTCTCACCAGTGTGGATTTTCAGGTGTCTTTTCAGAGCCGTCTTCAGAGTGAACCATTTCCCACATTGGTGACAGCAGTAAGGTCTCTCTCAAGTGTGAATCTTCTTGTGTTGTACGAGGCTAGATTTTACAGTGAAACGTTTGCCACAGTGTTCACAGCAGTAAGGCTTTTCTTCGGTGTGAAATCTCTGGTGTACTTTCAGAGCAGCCGTTAAACTGAACTTTTCCCCACATTGGACACAGCTGTACGGTTTCTCTCCTGTGTGAATTCGTTCATGTATTTTGAGATAAGACAATCGAGTAAAGCTTTTCCCACACTGGTCACAGCAATAGGGCTTCTCTCTAGTGTGAATTCTCTGGTGTTCTTTTAAAATCCCCTTTTGAACAAATCTTTTCCCACACTGGTCACAACAATAAGGTTTCTCTCCAGTATGTGAACGCTTATGATCTTTTAATTGTCCAGACGAGCAAAATACTTCCCACATTGTTCACAGCTGAATGGCTTCACTCCGGTATGAATTCTCTGGTCTACTTTGAGATAATAAATTGAGCTGAAGGCTTTTTCCACATTGGTCACAACAGTACTGTCTTGGTTTAACTGAGGACAGCACAGGACAGGGAGAGAAAACACACACCTGATAAGAGCCAGATTCACACATTGATCAGCATTTAAGTAACATCATCATTATTATTGTTGAGTCTGAAAAGAACAATACAATGTGATAGATCTTTACACATCTGACCCATAACATTATTAGCAATTCACATGGTTACTATAATAGGTGAGTCTTCTAGCTTTTAAAAAAAATATATGTCATTAATTCTTTCTCTTACTAAGTGGAACATCCCACTTCTTAATTGTATATTATTTGGAAAGGGTTGAGTAGCAAAATGTTTGCCATAAATTCAATGCTGAGTTGCATTTGTTTTCCTACATTTCCCCTTCAATGTATTATTACAATGTATTTACTATTTCTTACTTAGGTCTACTTAACTTTGTATTTTTACATTATTATATTGATCAACATTAACACATAGTGTGTGTTAGGTTAGGTTAGTTGCAGAGGCCTTTTTTGCAGAGGCCTTTTTTGCTCTGTCCTGTTATTTTACTATTTATAATGAATGTCACTAATACAATACAGGAGAAGGCAGATTTCTGTATATGTAATGTATTTATTTTTAATTGGACATGATAGAAGCAATGCATCCAAACTAATCATTGTAGTATTTAGGACCACAATAACAAGGAGTAGTCAGGACTTTATGTTATCATTCTAGCCTAGATGTGATTGTACATTTGTGCACATTTTTGGCTCATAAATTATTATACTTGAACCTTGAACCAAACTAACCTGACATGATTTAACATAGGTAATCCACTAAGCCTACTAGGTTTTATACTGTGTGATGTGGTGGACATTTCTGTAGATTACGAGTTGATTGGGCAATATCCATGTCTAGGCCACATATATTGTTATGTTAACTCATTGAATGCCATTTCAAGATGGCCCCCAAGTACCAGACTGCCACTATCCTAGATTTCTAGTGCACGGATCAATCTTTAGTGCACGGATCGTGCACGCCCATGCACCATATATGCATCATATGTGTAGTACTTTTTAACAGCTTTCAAACAAAAAAATCCGCTTGGAAATCCGTTCAGGCATTCATGAGTTACAAGCCTTCAAAGTCAGACAAAACAACACTGCCACCTTCCTAAATTTCTAGTGCACGGATACATTTTTAGTGCACGGATCGTGCACGCCCATGCCTAGATCATGCACCATATGTGTAGTACTTTTTAACAGCTTTCAAACAAAAAAATCCGCTTGGAAATCCGTTCAGGCATTCATGAGATACAAGCCTTCAAAGTCAGACAAAACAGCCATTTTTGACATTTTGAAAGATATGTTTGTTATGGGGCTAAACATGCAATTTCGCAATTGCGATCATGCCTAATACATTTGAGGCATTTTTAGAAATTTTTTTATAAAAAAAAATTTTGAAAAAAAAAAAAAAAAAAAAAAAAAAATTTTTTTTTTTCAAAATGGCTTCCAACTCGGGAAACTCGGGCTGTGGCAGCCTGGGACTACTGTAATAACTCGTGAAACTCGTGCCTTGGCAGTCAATGAGTTAATATGCTTTAACTACTTAGAAACTGGCACCCATTGGTCATTATCAATTGAATAGGCTGATATAATGCTCTATTTCCCCTAGAGCAGCTACATAGTCTCAAATAGATAAAATAAATGATAATTGTCTGTTCTGTGAAAGATAAGAGTATGTTGTAACTGTCTGTCCAATGGCAGCTGTGAGTTAGGTCATGTTTTGTGTTCCTTTAACCTAACTCTTTGAATTAGCTTGGCTCTCTTAACTCATGAATGCAAAAGCAGTCTTCTAAAGTAACCATAACAATGAATTTGCCTTTTAAATCATGTTAAACCACAAAGCAATAAAACACTTAGCTTCAACTCAAAATAGTAACCTTGACTTAATGTCTAGTGAACAAATGGACTCTTTAGCAACAAGAAAGGGCACACAATAACTCCACACAACTGAGTTTTATATAGAAATAAATATTTATAGAAAATGTAAACAGTAAGTATAAATAAATAGATGGATGGATGGATGGATGGATGGATAGATCTCAGAGTCACTTAATGACAATTATAATAATTTGTGAGCCTACACACTCACACAGACCCTAAAAGCCAGCGAAATGAAATACTACCTAAGTTAACCTTAACTTGTGTCAGACTTGAATTCAAATGCAAGAGCAGCTTTATATAAATGTAGTAGTAGTAGTGTTATGAGAGGGAAGGTGATGTTTGTTCAGACTAGCAGGGACTTAGGTGGGACAGTTAACAAAGCATTATCCAGTTTCTGTCTATTGTTGATCCCTCCCCCCACCACCACCCTGATTGGTCCATCAGAGTCATTGTGAGTATTTAACATAGCTCTGTTTTAGCTCCATGACACAGTCATGACACAGTTCCATGTGTGCAAGTTCCTGAGGCTGAACTCTCTTCTGGACTAAAGGTGAAGTATAGATAGATAGATAGATAGATAGATAGATAGATAGATAGATAGATAGATAGATAGATAGATAGATAGACAGACAGATAGATAGATAGATAGTAAGTAGGTTGATGCACCAATTGATTTAGGTTAGAGTTGTCATATCTAAAAAAGAAGGTAACATTTGAATTCCCCATCAAAAAATACATACAATAGACATCCAATTTGTTTTTGAGATGGATAGGGTACAATTGGCAATTATAAAATACCAATTGATGCAGGTTAGAGTTGTCCTATCCCAAAAAGAAATTAATATTTGAATTCTCCATCAAAAAATACATACAATAGACATCCAATTTGTTTTTTAGATGGATGGGGTACAATTGGCAATTATAAAATACCAATTGATGCAGGTTAGAGTTGTCCTATGCAAAAAAGAAGGTCATATTTGAAATCTCCATCAAAAAATACATACAATAGCCACCTTTTTTTTTCTTTTTCGCTGCCTTTTTTTCGCGGCCTCGTCCATGGACCCGTCCACGGCCGGCCGTTTGCGTCCACGGCCGGCCGTTTGCTTCCACGGCCGCGGCCTCGTCCACGGCCGCGTCCACGGCCGCGTCCCCGGCCGTCTGCGTCCACGGCCGCGTCCACGGCCGGGACGGCCGGCCGTTTGCGTCCGTGGACGCGGCCTCGCGTCCACGGACGTTTTTTTCGCGGCCGCGTCCATGGACGCGTCCACGGCCGCGTCCATGGACGTGGACGCGGCGGCCAACGGCTCTTGCTGGAGAGTAGAAGGCAATAAAACTGTTAGAATAGCTCACCTACAAGCTCACAATGCCTCCTAGCAGTGTGCTTATGGAACTGATACTTTTGTTATTTTTTGGGGGGAAAAAATGAAATTTCAGAAAATGTTTTCCTACAATGTGCATCACTTTGAAATCGGCTAATGAATAGCAGACAAGAAAATAAGTATATAATGTGTGTTACACGTGTCTGTAACTTGCGTGTCACATCTCACACATAGATGGCAGTACAAGGATTGAGATCGCCGCAAAATTGGTCAGAGTTGTAGAAAATATTCATAGAATAAATTAATTTGATGTTAAATGTGGATTATGATGGAAGTAGCCATCCCCTGGGCCTCAGTCCAAATAATGCCCCTGCCTATAGCAAGTGGGAGCACAGTGTGAAGTCGATCGGATGAGCGGTTTTCAAGAACGCTGCAAGAAGCACTTCGGGGGCCAAACAATCTGGCCACTCCAAACAGCCAGACACTGTGAACGGCCGTGCCCCGAACGGGCACTGCATTAGTCTACTCTAAACAACGGAGTGCTACTGTTTGTACTCCTAAATGCCAGTTTGTGATGGGTTCCCCATAAGGACACAAGATCTGTACAGAGCTTAACGTTTTGTTCTGCAACATAAAACTGCAATTAACATGGCAACTATGATTTTTTTGAGCTGTTAAGTGCTCTTTAAAACATATTATGAATTCCCTGTGTGGTTAAAACATTAATAAAAATGTGATGATTTGTGGAGATTATCTTAATGAACAAAATGTGTTGTCTCCAGATTCCCACAGTTTAGATAGGATTAATGCAGAGCCAAGCCTCTCAGTAAAGCAACTGAGCCTGACATGATACAATACGGAGACATCTTTTAACACAAAGATGCAATGAGCCTGGAAGCCTTAAGCCTGGCTATAGACTGAGCCTTGCACACAAACAGCATTCATCAAAAGAAAAGCCACGTCGACATTCAGGCATGCAAGCAATGTGCAATTTATCCTTTCCTAAATTAAACAAGTGATATTAATTAAAACATCAGTATTCCAACTTATATTTCAAAAGGTAGATGCAAAATGTTGGTAAACAAAGTCATTGCATTAATATGCAAGACTTAGTTATTTTCCGTTGAACATAATTAGCATTCATGGTCCTCCATCACTCGAAAAACACAGGATAAGTCATGTACAGTATACAGGAAATAATTCTAATTATCATTCACTCCCACACTGATGATATATCCTGCAACGAGCATAGGGTTAGAAATGCTGGAACTCCATTAACCCAAAAGTCAGCTCTTTGCATGATTACTGTGGCAAAAATAATAAGATTTCCATTATTTATTTATTTAGTGTCTTTAATACACTTTACAAAATAAAAGAACAGTTTTCGCGCAGAGCCCGCCACCACCCCTGTTTACTCTGCAGAGAATTCCGCCTACAAGGGCATATTTAGACAGTAACAAGGTCAACACATTAATTGGATTTTTTCCCCACTCCCTGCACCCTTAAAGGGTTAGGCAGCATGTCATTGCAGTCTCAAATGATTAGTCAATCTGTTCCCATTAACAGTTAATTTCATTCTGTCTGCTCTCACTTGGGGCATTGAGCAGTCTGGTGCCTCGTAAGCAAGATACAGCACTTGCAAGCCCAAGAGATACAGTATATGGATGCTGCACGCACGCGCGCAAATGGAGTTCAGATTGGAAACATTATGACACATTCTGATTCACATAGAAACACGCCCATGCTTATTGTGCTTGTGCACTGATTAGTGCAATCCATTGTGCTTCACATCCACCCCATGGTGTTGCAATAATTATCTGACATAAAAAATATAGCAGTCATTTTTCTCTTTGGGTATTTGTCTCTCCCTCCATGTCCCATCGGAACTAATGAGGGATGACTGAAGCGTGCCAAGGGGGTTATTAATACTTGTGTCACAGCAGAGATTAGGAATACTGTAGGGTGGAGTAACTCACTATAATAGGCTCAGGGCAGCAGCCCAAACACGCAGCGCTGCGTCATACGGTATATGACGCAGC
The DNA here is from genome assembly GCF_963921795.1 of Nannobrachium achirus. Classification (NCBI taxonomy): domain Eukaryota; kingdom Metazoa; phylum Chordata; class Actinopteri; order Myctophiformes; family Myctophidae; genus Nannobrachium; species Nannobrachium achirus. The sequence goes on along the minus strand of NC_137812.1, from coordinate 39,359,233 downwards.
CAGTTTTTTTCTTTCTTTTTTTACCTCACTGGGACTGGTGAATTAAAGTCGCGTGATTCCTAAACCCACCAGGATTGAGTTAAGACCCGCCTCGCGGAAACGCGAGGACGACTTCCAGGAGTGGCTGAAATCCCTGAAGTCAGAGGCATGAAGACTTGTACTTGAGAAAAGCCTGCATTTGCACAATGCACAACTATTAATTTCTCACTACAGTGCTCAAAATTAACTGTGCTAAAAAAAACTTGAAACTGACTTAATTGTACTGTAAAGGGAAAACTTTGTAACTTTGCTAAAGAGAAAAACGTACTGAGAAAGCTATTAATTTGTCACTACTGTGCTCAAAATAAAAACTCTTACTGATTATCAGTTAAATTGTTATGGTTAGGATATGGCTTTGGGCCTATTATGCTGCGTGTATTATTGTAATGGATCAGTAGGTAGTAGGAACTTTGCACTTGAGCGAGCAGCACTAACGTTCATGGGCACTTTCACACTTAAGATTATCGAGAGGAGGCGGGTCTTAACTCAATCCTGGTGGGTTTAGGAATCACGCATTAAAGTCACATCAGATCACCCAGTTCAGTGCAATGTAGAGCACTCTGCCATGACTGCTAAGGACGTGCCAAGGAAAGTAGAGTAGGACACGGCATGTCACATCACAGGGGACTCCCTAAAAAAAACAGGTGTTTCACCTGGATGGGCAGAGTTTTACAGGACAATGCAGGCCATGTCGACTCAATAAGAAAGTTTATCATTTAAAAAAAGGCAGACAGAAAGTGGACCTCAAAATGTGTTTGGGGTTCAGAAACATTGACATTGACAACTAGTATCCGTTGTTTGCAGAAAAGTAAAATGTAAAACATTTTTTGCTCTGTCGAACAGGCTGCAGCAGTACAAGGAGAAAGAGCAGATATCCTAAATCTGTGCTCACAAAATAAAACTAAAATCATCTCCGTTTAAGTTACAATTAGGCATGAGGTCTCGTGTAGGTCTAACCTCAGGGTTTAGGCAAACTTTAGGTCCACAAACAACTTTTTAGGTGTTTAGGTTCAGCTATAGCGCATCCAAAAAGTGACTGACAAGACAAGCTGATGCGAGCTGACAGGAGCGCTCGTCTATCAGGCATACAGCGCTCTGTGTGACACAGGATGCAGGATAGACAGCGGCCCTGGATGAGGCACTCTATACATCACAAGTGGTACGAGGCTGTGGTGCAGGCTGCAGGTCACACAAGGTAAAGGTAGAGCAGGAACAATTTGCACCGATGTTCCCTTCTTATAAAGTGCATTAATTGATGAAAGGCATCCATATCTATATATAATCATGCGTTTTGTTTTCTTCTGAGGCTTAATGCTAATCCTGTGGGTTCCATTTGATGTTTTCCTTTTTTCTTTGCTGACCCATTTAGAAATGCCTGTGGCTCTGCTTTACAATAAGTTGGCCAGGACCCAGGATGAAAAGGATTCATTATACATCGCCTCCTAAGAGCTTGTATCTTATGTGAATAGGCTGTATAGGATATTAACCAGGGAGTCAATTAGCAGTGGTAGGGAGTGGGACTATATCTATACAGCCTCAGATAGATGTGTGTAGAATCCAGTGACGTCCCGCTTGGGCAGGCAACAGACTGTTCTCCTCCCGGGTGACACATTTCTAGCATCCCTTGTGCAAAAGACACAAGGGATGCTAAGTAGTAACCTTGGGCGTGGGCGTGTGTTACGTACATATCTGGAAGCACTCGCTGTTATAACACAAGGCTATAGAACTAGCCAAAAACTGGCCAAACAAAAGTTTAAATGAATGTATCAGTGTCGTGACTAAAGTCTTTTCAAACCCTGTGCTTTGAGGACGCGGCGATGATTATGTAAGGCAGAGCAACACCTGAGCCAAAGGATTTAAGAGCCAGAAGAATACTCAGAGTTTTCATCCGGAGTGTCTGCGTGGGTTGAGCCGGTTCAATCTTTATAGTCATAGAAAAAATAGAAGAATGGATTTCATCTTCAAAGTAAGTATGCCCCCATATATATTTCCCCCTGTTGCTGGTAGGTTTTTTTTGGGCACTGTCGTCTAATTCAGAGTGGATTCCCTCCGAATGGAGTGGTCTGGTTATGGTGCACTGACATGATGCTGTTATGGTTTGTGACTGTCACTGGGCTGCTTTGGCATGTTGTCACTCTGTAGCTGCTGTTGTCACTCTTTGGGCTGCAGGTCTGTCAGACTGAATGAATCCATACTGTGCTCATACATATTCTAACCTCGCTGCAGTTTCCCATAGCTATGGTGCTCCTTCAGGACAAATCTAGTTTTGTGGTGTCAGATTGTTTTGTAAAGACTGTTCTGAGACGAGTGGTAATGGTTTGATACACAATCATACTGATTAGTCTTATTAGATAAAATAAATTAACAAACAAACAAATAAATAAAACATGGTTTGACATTTTGATTTATTTTTTAATTTCAGCAATATACTGAAGATACTGTATTAGACCTATTCTACTATTTGCATTACCTGGCACAGTATCAGGCACGACAGCATTTTTGCATTAAAACTTTGGTTGCCTGCCTAATACCTCCCATATCGCTGATAAAATGAAGACGTAAAATAAATTGGGAATGTGTCGTTCTTTTTCCTCACTAAATAGAATGACTTTGGAGTACTTAAATGAGGTACTAAAATCAATTACCTCATCAGCCCGAACACCTACATTGCACCGCCCATTTCCAACCAATATGTCTGAGTCATAGTGTCGGGGGCGATGCCAGGCCGTCTCCTGGTTCAAGCCAGCACAGACTGATAGAATTAGAACTCTGCCAGTGTCTAAACCAGGGGTGTCAAATCATTGTAAGGTCACGACTCACAAACCAGACTGGACAAAAAACATGTGGGCCGGAACAGTTGTGCATGAACAAACCTGCTCCCCACAGCTTCCATGTCCTGCATTTTTGTGTCTCTCTGATAAAACTGCAAAATGTGTCACCCCACGAATTCCATTTCTTATGAAGAAGGTTGCCTAGAAAGAGTTGCTTTTATACATTTTTAGGTGCCAACCTAACAACAGCACGTTGGCAAAGCACAAGCTCTAAGCTATGTTACACGCAGTGCATACACAAAATCTATCATAGAGAGAGAGACCCACGCGAAAGGCATGAAAACCCTGCAGTCATAAAAATGCTTGCATAAAGCTGTCTGAACGGAAATATGCAAATGTGTTTGTTTCTCTCAGGTTTATGATCTGCTTTTATAAATTGTGAAGTTGGCCCCAGCCTGCAACAGCCCAAATGCATGTTTCGTTTGTATGAAAAGGATAGAAACACTATTAAATTAAACAGACAATCGAATATTTCTAGAACTTATGCCGGCTCCACCACTCATTATACCTGTCAATGAGGAGAACGGCAAAGAAGAAGTGCAATTTCACAGATTTTGTTGCATAGGCACAGCACGAGAACAGCTGTGATTACGCACGGCCATTTCACACTGTGAATATTTATAGCTCCCATGCCATTAATCACGTTGAATGAAGAGACTTTTCGGCCATATTTAAGCCCTTGGGAGCGGAATGTGCTGGCACTAGTGAAAATATTGGTAAGAAATGTTGTCATAATATCCCGTAACAACTTTGTTGGGGCCTTGCATATTAATATTAACATTAAACACCTCATTGAGGCACAACAAACTGTAAGGCAAGGAAAGAGCAAGAACACATATATAGATGGTCATGAATATTGTTTTATTCTTCCCAAAATCACCCTGCGGGCTGCCAGTTTAACATCCCTGGTCTAGACTGTTGAAGTTTCTGACACTTGTATTAAAGATAACAAATATTTTATCATGATTGGACAGACCCTCGTTCATTTAAGGCCACATTTGCTGCAGGCCAAGCCGGTCAATTTTTCGAAAACATTTTGGGGACGGGGGACATGTTTCAATAACGTAATAAAAAATAATATCCAGCAGCAAGTGTGGTGACATTTGGACAAACTGCGATTGATTTAAGGCCAAATTTGTACCAGACCCATGTAAAATAAATTCTTCTCCGCTGTTAAATTGATGGTTTTGATGGATTATATGACACGTTTTGATGCAGCAATTATTAAATGGACAAGATGCCAGTTGACTTAAAGTTTAATATAATCGCTTTTCTCTGCCCAGTACTACTCACCCCTAGCAGTTTCTACCCTAGCTGTTTGAACAAGCTCATTTCCAGCTGTACTGCCCCAGATATCTCATGACGCCCCGTGGCAATCTTGGCAGGCAGACAGATTTGTGTAGCGTAATGGGAACTGACCCCTAATGTCCAGACACTGTGTAACTTGTGAAGTGGAGTCACGGGTGTCACTTCCCAATGAGGATATTTTTTTGAGAGTGCAACTGGTGGTTAAATCTACAGGAGACTCTCCTGAAGATTAGATGAGGAATTGTAGCATCAATCTACTCTGGCAAGACTGTCATTTTCCAATATTTCCAGGTCATGATTCATTCCTATATGTTGCCAGCCCATCGAGGGTATTTAATATCAGGTCATGATAGCACACCAGGGGTACCAATACAGTAGCAGTGCCACACTTTATCACTGCCCACAGTTACAGCGTAGCACAACTAAAAAGTAGGACAGTGTAGAATCCCCTGAGAGCAGACTGAGCGGCCATGCGCCCAACACTGTGCGCACTAAACCAAGGACTGTATTGAGGTTGGAACCACTTGTTTTAACTTGCGAAACCAAACCAGTATGTGAAGCAAAGCTTTGAGCGGTAGCTGACCTGTCCGAAGAGTTTGTTGAGATAGGAGACTTGAGCAGCGGCCACGGCCGAGCCGTGGCTGAGCTTACGGCGTGGCTGGCCCTCGGCGCTGCCTTGGCTCTTCAGAGCTGGTTTGGCCGCGGTGGACCTTGCGCTGTAAAAGTGCATTTAGAGCAAAGAGAGTTTAGTTCATCAAAGCCGGACGACCAGGTCCATCATCTTCACAACATGCCACTTAAGTGCCTTGTTGTTAGTGATATTCTTAGAAGGTATCCTAACCCCCCCCCCCATACCCCCATACACAAGCGCGCGTGTGCACGTGCACGCACACACGCCTCCTCCCTCCTTTGTAATGATTGCCAAGCTTGAGCGGTGTAATTGATGAAAGCAATGAGGCTCAAAGAAAGCGATCCAAACAGGTTACCTCAGCTATTACTTCAAGGGAGATAAATGATGCGAGCTTTTTAAGCAAACAGGCTTATTGCTGAGGTCTATTTTCAACCAATCAATGATACTGACTGTATAGCGTACCAATTTTTTTTTTTTATTCTGCATATTCTGAGTCAGTCCTGATTAAACACAGAGAAAAGTAGTCACCCCAATTTCTGTACGAGGGTGATCTGAGCAGCCTTTTTCTGGAATCTTCCTGCAGGTGCGGCGGCTAGTTTGGTGGCTGTGGGCGGCGGTCCTCCTCCCCTCCCCACTTTGGGTGACAGGCTAGAAGAGAGATGTTCTGTTCAGTTGAAATGATTCAACCACATGAACCCTAGCATCCCTATTCTGAGCATAAGACAGTGGTTCTCAACCTGTGGGTTAGGACCCCCAGGGGAGTCTCCACAGATGACAGTAACAATTTAAGGACTTTTACAGCCTTTTTTAATACCTAAGAAAAGAAAGAAAAGAAAAAGACCATTGCTGCATCGTAATAAACAATATCTTATAAAAAGAACTGGTCAAACATTGACCTAATTGTCAGTTAAAATGATTGGGGGGGGGGTTACAGCCTGAAAAGGTTGAGAACCCCTGTCATAATGGACAAACATTCACTGATAATAACCGATATACAAACTCATAACGCATTGCAATGCGATGCATTGTGAGCTTGTAGATTGGCATGGACATTAACATGGCATGGACATTTGGTGTGTAGAGGGGGCAAAGGGGCGACAGAGTATAACCCTGTCAATCGAAGAGAGTGTATTGTATTGTATTGTATTGTATTGTATTGTATTGTATTGTATTGTATTGTATCTCTTAGTGGTTATGGTGCAGATGTTGTGATCAGATATTGTGTAGCATTTTAGCATAGCATTTAACCAAATGGATAGATCTGTAACTCTTGAGAGTGTAAAATGAAACGAAATGGACCCGAACGGGTCAATGTTGTTTGCATTTTGTTGTTAAAGATCTGCATTACGTAATTTACAAGAAGTCTACACAATTAGATAATGTAGAATAATTGTTATTTTGATCAACGTTTGCCTGTCATCTCTACTAACACATCAATGAATACAGCATGGAATTGTGGACAACATCTTATCCAACATTAATGAACTTTTCAAAGTTTTGGGTCTGAGAGGCTACGTCTCATCAAATGGTGGTCCGCGACTCAAAATGCTGAATAGGCCTTGATATGAAGAGGGTTGAGAACCACTGGGTTAAGTTATCCTCTCATCTATGACCATTGCTAGGGTTAGTAGGGTATCACTAACCTGCCAGGGGAGGTCGGGCTGCTGCTGCCTCCCTTCGAACCTCTCCCAGTCATGACAGCTGGAAGGAAAAGAGAGGTTGTTAACTTTCCACTCAGTATTTTACTGTGTATTGGGGGTGGGGATTGACCCTTTTTACAGCGGCCACCTTGACAGGTAAAAGCAGCTGAAAGTAATAACGTTAATTTCGGGGAGGTTCCATCTAGGTGTGCCAGGTTTTACATCAGCTTCTCAATGCTGGCACGTATAGAAATGCATCCACTAACATTATTAACAGTCAGCTGTGTTTACGACCAGTCAAAATGAAAAGCGCAATCAAAGACTCTAAATCAAACTCAAAACAGAAACATAGATGTGGAGTTGTAAATGTAGATATTCATTTCAGAACATGAGAGATGGAAAAAATATTGTATATTGTATAAAAGATATTGCATCATTATCAGGAAAAAAACAAGTAGGAGAGGGAGGAAGATTATACCAAGTTAAGACTTTATTATTATTATACTTTTTATTATTACTGACCTAAGAATTCACCACGTGAACCTTACATCTCAAACATTCTGCGAGAATAGTTGAACATTCTGCAAACATAGCAGGTCTACAAAAAACTCACAACGGGTCACAACCTGATACGTTATGAACTTGTAGATCGGCTATATTTGCAGAAGAGATCTGGTATAGGCCAAAAGTCTAGACCCCTTGGGGGACCCTGGTCAATGAAGTATGTAGGGTTTAAGTGGTTAAGACCCAAAGAGCCAAAGAGAGTGGGTGAAAAGACAGGCAAGCCCAGCTTAGATAAATTGAAAGAGAGTGAGGAAAGGAAGGGCTTTTTGAGAGATAGGGCGAAAGGGAGAGGTGAAAGAAAGAGAGATGGAGTGTTAGTGTACAACAATCACAGACATGTGGGTGTTTGTGAGACGAATTATGAGTGTCTATTTGAGTGATGCATTAATGGTTGGTCATGGCCTTTTGCTGTTCCAGGCATCAGTCCGGGATGACGAATAGCTATACATGGCAGCAACACAAAATAAACAAAATAAACACAATAGCCAGTCTCCGTCATATCAGGTTCCATAAATACGCCTCTAATGTCCCTTCCAAGACAAGACTAATTCTCAGGGTTCACCTTCAGCGGTCGCCACGCACGCAGGCGACACGTGCAGGCCACGCGAGCCCTAATGAGAAGAGACATGAAGACGAGCGAGAGATCTAAATTACAATCAACAGTCTAATGTGGCCCTCTACCAAATCATACCCCACCCCAATCTCACTGGCTTGAACAGAACAGCCCATTACGCAGAACGGATTGCCTGCCTGTCACGCTTCCACACGAGCACCATGGCATGCATATCGTCACTGTCGGGCAGAAACCTCGTATCTCCAAGTTTCAAATTTGTCATTTTTTTTGGCAAAGTAAAGCACTGCTTCATCAAACAAGGCCTTCGCTCAAAAGTAGTGAAAACAGCTGATCTACAAGCACACAGTGTGCTTGTAGGTCGGCTGTTTTCACTAGTTTAGATCATTTTTAAAATGATAAATACCAAACAAACGGTTTTGGACATACAAGGTTTCCACCCGACAACGACGCATATGATATATGTGCTCTGATAGCAACACGCGCTTAAAGCATGTTAACCGTACTGGGTGAATGAGGATGTCATTTTTTCTCCTTCTCTTCTCTTCTCTCTCTTTTTTTTCTTTCTTTTTTTACCAAGCTACACGTTCTGCACATGTTCCTGTCAAAGAATGTAATTCTTTGAAAGATGTATAGTGTCTAATATAGAAGAGAATGAATGAATGCATCGTGTGCTTAACAAAAGACCATGCCACAGCGTACTACACACATCATCTCTGCACATTACAGTGCTCAAGGTTTTATTCACATGAAAACACTTGCCCCTAGACAGGCTTGCACACACACACACACACACACATATATCCACACCGAAATCCACCCCCACGCACGCAGACACATTTGTATTCACACGCAAATGAACTGAGATATTTCCATCTCTATATAGACATGTGGTATCAGATTGTTTGCCTCAAGAGTTGCTGTCATCCTCAGTGATAAACAAACGAACACACACACACACGCGCGCGCGCGCACTCACACGCACGCACGCACGCACACACACACACACACACACGCATGCACGCACGCACACGCACGCACACACACACACACACACACACACACACACACACACACACACAAACAAACACACACTGTTGTAAGTACCAAGCTGATATGAGCCTTTTTGGATCTTAATCGCACTCATTTAAATAATTAAATGAGGGGCCAGGGGGACTTTGCATAAAACCAACACAGCTAAACAGATAATGATAACCAGGGGAAATTGCAGTGTTTTCACCACACTTGAATGGACATTGGCAAAGAACTCTATAGGGCAACTCCTCGTATGGAATTATCTAAACTCATTTCAAAAGTGCCCGTCGAGAGAAGAACACCATTAAAGCTTCCTTATCTACCACAAACCCATAGCACATGCATGTGTGCACTGACATACACGCTCGCTGGGCTCGCACGCAGAGACCTCGCATTGTCCTCTGTCCTCTATTCTCTCTCTGTTTTTGTAATCTTTCTATTTGCTTGCCATCCAGTCACAAAACAATCAATCCCAAAGGACCGGCCGAGAGAGACCAGCCTGTGATCCATAAAAAAAATGGGTAATGCAGTGGGAGCAGGTCCATCCACATCTAACGCCCTCACTAGCACCACCACCTCCTAACCCCTACACCCCCTCTAGTGATTTTATGTCACGGCTCTGAAATGAGACTGTCACCTTCAGTATCAGTGGTGATAGGAGGGAGTAGAAGGTGAGAATTAGATTTTTTTTTCTTTTTCGTTCACACAGCCAGGGTCATCTTTTCCTGTCCGCGTTTTTTCTTGACACTCTCCTTGAACTTTTTTGTGTAATTTGTTGACTAATTAGTACTCTTTAGTACACTCATTCTGTTGTTTCTGGAGTCCATCCTGCGAATCGCCGATTGGCGATGGTTTTGTTTATGCCACTGGTGTGATTATGTTGCAAGCAAATACAACACAAGCGCTGGGACGCAAATATTGTGCCAAAACAAATCCAAACAGTGGGCTGACCATCTGCTAGCCTGTACAGCATATCTACTCTAAATCCGTATTATGATTAAGAATTAGGAAGCAGACAAGTTCGTCAAAGGCTCATTAGGCTATGCGTGGCATTGCGTGGGCTACCCTAAATTGACTTTCCATATAAATGTCTGCAAAAGGCTTCCTCACCACCAATTTACTGTGGTTGGTACTTTAAATGTTTTATTGTTAAAGTAACCACCACAAGGGGAATATATCGTCACTGTCGGCAGAATCCTTGTATCTCCAAGTTTAAAAAGTGTAAATCTTTTCGCAAAGCAAAGCCCTGCTTCATCATACAAGGCCGTCGAACAAAAGTAGTGAAAACAGCAGATCTACGCCTCGCGGTGCGAGGCGTTGTGTGCTTGTGTGCTTGTAGATCGGTTTTCACTAGTTTAAATCATTTTAAAAATGATAAATACAAAACAAACGATTTTGGACATACACGGTTTCCACCCGACAACGACGAATATAGGCCTATATATTGTCACTTTGCTATATGAATCAGTCCCACAGCATAACACCCATCCACCCCACCCCTCTGGCCTTACCTTCTCCTGGCAGAAAAAGAAGGGAGAGGAAGAGGAGAGAGAAGGCAAAGCAATGTTGTGTATGCTGCCTTCCTTTGCCCTGGGTGACAGATATGAACGAGGCGTATGAGTGAATGCATTCTCACATAACCTCAGGATTAGTCTCTTACAGGTGATTATCCAGCTAAATATGTCTGGATTAGAGATGCACAGTAACTGTCTGCCTTTGTTCTCAGATACAATTGTGGAGCTGTATTCTCTCACAATATATATATATATATATATATAATGATCTCTGTAGGCCCCAAGGCTCATGACAGGGGTGAAACAGGATGACAAATAAGTATGGTAAAAAATACTGACAGGAACAAATTCAACATTTCAGGCCTGGTTAAACTTAACTTACCTACAACTGCACCAATTGGTGTGAAGCTTCACATGCACACTCCCTAGAGGCCAAGGAAAAACCTGTTTCCATGTCTCAAAGCAGACTTTTAGAGCGCCAAGTTTGCAGCAAATCATGAACGCAGCGTTCTACAGTATTGGCGTGAAACTTTGCACGTACACATTCCCACCAGTCCGGCGGCTGAGCGGAAAATCGTGCTCTTTACGATAAAAACATGGAATTTGGCACACTGTTAGAGCATGTCCTAAGAACCATTTTTGGCTATAGGGCCATCGCAGATTTCTTCTGTGGTTCCAAAATGGCCACCATCTGCTCATATTTTACCAGTAACTCAGCTTGTAGACCAACTAGGATCATTTAGTCCAAAGTTGTCTTATCCTACATTTTCAAGGATGGAGAATACAGTGGTACTATTTACAATATGCTAGCAGCTAAGGACACCCACAAGATTACTTATTTTCTATCAATTACACATGGAGCCTTGAAGTCATGGAGATGTTTTAGTTTTTGAGGTATTCCAAAGCCAATCATTTGATGACCAATGGAGACTCCAGGAATAGAGACTCTCCATGTAATCTCCATGAATTCAATGCTTCATGGTGTGTTTCTTATTGACAGAAAATACAAAGTTTTGGAGATGAACTACTGCTTTAACTATTTGGCATCCAGGGAACTAAATAAGAGTAAAAACATAACATTTTAGCAATATATACACATTTTCCTTAATTACAGAATCAGCCAATGACATGTGCTTAGAGTGGTGTCCAGAGTGGCCATGGCCTCCCTGACAAAATGACTAACCGGCCAACCGTGCCAGTCAAAGACTTGTGAGAAATAGCCAGCCCAGGACCAAAAATTGCAAAATCTCCCTGGAAAATAATGTGGTAGGTATTTTAAGGGGAAGTACTTCTCTCCTTTCAATATTATTGTCATTTGCTATATCAATTTCTGCTGTATGTCAAGCTCTAAAGGTATTTTAGTCATAAACATACAAGCATAATAATTAGTTGATTGATTGATTGATTGATTGATTGATTGATTGATTGATTGGTTGATTGAAGTATTTATTAGAAGTTTGCATAGGGAAAGGTATAGTTTCATGACAGTACAGTTCACTGGTACAAGGTCAACTAAAAGGAAACTCAGGTAAGCCTTGCGGCTTATTTCCATTGAGATCCTTTTCTTTAACTCATATAACATTGAATGACAGACAGATAGAACACAGTACTATGATAGATGTTTAACTCATATAACACTGAATGACAGACAGATAGAACACAGTACTATGATAGATGTTTAACTCATATAACACTGAATGACAGACAGATAGAACACAGTACTATGATAGATATTTAACTCATATAACATTGAATGACAGACAGATAGAACACAGTACTATGATAGATATTTAACTCATATAACATTGAATGACAGACAGATAGAACACAGTACTATGATAGATGTTTAACTCATATAACACTGAATGACAGACAGATAGAACACAGTACTATGATAGATATTTAACTCATATAACACTGAATGACAGACAGATAGAACACAGTACTATGATAGATATTTAACTCATATAACATTGAATGACAGACAGATAGAACACAGTACTATGATAGATATTTAACTCATATAACATTGAATGACAGACAGATAGAACACAGTACTATGATAGATATTTAACTCATATAACACTGAATGACAGACAGATAGAACACAGTACTATGATAGATATTTAACTCATATAACATTGAATGACAGACAGATAGAACACAGTACTATGATAGATATTTAACTCATATAACATTGAATGACAGACAGATAGAACACAGTACTATGATAGATATTTAACTCATATAACACTGAATGACAGACAGATAGAACACAGTACTATGATAGATATTTAACTCATATAACATTGAATGACAGACAGATAGAACACAGTACTATGATAGATATTTAACTCATATAACATTGAATGACAGACAGATAGAACACAGTACTATGATAGATATTTAACTCATATAACATTGAATGACAGACAGATAGAACACAGTACTATGATAGATATTTAACTCATATAACACTGAATGACAGACAGATAGAACACAGTACTATGATATATATTTAACTCATATAACACTGAATGACAGACAGATAGAACACAGTACTATGATAGATATTTAACTCATATAACATTGAATGACAGACAGATAGAACACAGTACTATGATAGATATTTAACTCATATAACATTGAATGACAGACAGATAGAACACAGTACTATGATAGATATTTAACTCATATAACATTGAATGACAGACAGATAGAACACAGTACTATGATAGATATTTAACTCATATAACATTGAATGACAGACAGATAGAACACAGTACTATGATAGATATTTAACTCATATAACATTGAATGACAGACAGATAGAACACAGTACTATGCAGTAGATATCATCAGTTATAAACAAAAACAACATTGCAAAATAAGAAGGTATTTACAAAGAAGGGTCAGGGGAAGGTCCGGTTAGGCTAGGTTTATTGTTACCAGTTTCGAGTGGCAGCCGCCAGTCTGTGGTTTTTCAGTGCAGTTTTAAAGCAAGTTAGGGATTTACTTTGCCTGGTTAATAAACCAGACGAACACAACAACACCCCCTGGCGGAAGTGTGTGATAGAGGCTGGCAACGCCAGGCAAGGATTTACTAGCCTGGGTGCCAGCCTGTTCGCTCTGTTCCGCGATTTGTTTTTTCTCTGTGATGCGGAGAGACAAAACAAATCGCGGAACGGAGCGAACAGAACCCAGGCTAGGGATTTACTCTCCTGTAAGGACTTCGGTAGGGCATTCCACATTTTAGTGGTATAGAACTAATTTGACCCTTTGTTTGAGCCAAATCTGGGTTGGACATGGTCTGTGGTGCTGCCTCTGGTGTTGTAACTGTGGACATTCTTGACGTTTTTAAAGTATTTTGTCTGGTACATGGGTATCTTAGTGTTGTAGTGTACAGTATCTTGTACACCAGGCCCTTTGCAAGATGCTGTACTCTCTGTCATCTACCCTGAGCCACCCCACGCTAGACTGGTGAATAGGGGTAAAGTGAGTCCGAGGATGCAGGTTAAGCAGGACCCTAATTATTTAGTTTTGGGCTGTTTTACTTGTTTTCAGGGCCTTTTTGGTGCGTCACGATACCATAAGTGGACTCCATAGTCATAGAGGGGATGAATGATTGCACCCACTAGAGTCTAATGAACTCATTCACTGCCGAGAATATTTAACCAAACCACTAACCACTGCCTGGCTATTTTTTCAGTCAAAGAATATTTATCTCCAGTATGATCAGTCCTTGATGCTTGAGTTGCACCTGTGTCTCTGTGTATACGGTATTACAGTATTGTTTCAGCATGGTTGGTTAGATCCTGTTTACCTGTGCCTGTTCTGGTTTTTATATGACTGAAAGAAATAAATTGTTGTTTGTACTTCAAGTTTGTGCCAGTCTTTTACCTGCATTTGGGTTGAAAATCCCTGACACTTGTCTTTTACTTGAATTTGTGGGGTAGTGTACCTACTACCTACAGTATGCTCCCTCAGCTTTATGTTCCCTCAAAACAATTGTAACGCTAACGCCAGTAAGATGCCCAAAGGGCGAGAAGCGTGAAACAACAGAGACTGACACAATATGTCCGTCCTTATGAGCATTCCCAGATGTCATATCAGGGATCCCCATATATGGGCATAAAAGGGACAAGAACAGAATTCATTTGCAACTGTGACCACGCTGGTTATCATGAGACTGACACAATATATCCATATATGTATATATATATATATATATATCCCAGATAAGGGCTTAATAATGAGGACATCAGGGATCTTGGCCATACACTATGGAGCGTGACTGATGCTAACCCCAACCCTAATCCTAAAATGCGGGAACATACTGTATATGACCCCTCTTGTGGTTTATGGATTGCACCACAGAAGCGGGAAAGTAGATTCATCTGCTTATTGTTTTTAACTTACATACTTAAACTAAACCCATATCAGCTGATATATTTTGACGTCTCTGTCACATGTCATGCGGTCTCAAGGCACAAAGGGAAAGTAGGCCTACCATAAAGTCATGGTTTGATTTGATTTGATTTGATTTATTTATCACAAATTGTAAAAAAAACAATACAAAAAAAGGAAAAATATAAAAAGGAAAAGTGCCAGGAGGAGGCAAGAAGCCCAAAGGGCTCATACAAGGTCTCTACCTACTGTACCTATTAACATTAATAGAACATGATTTGAAAATAGCAAATTAGCCAACAAAGTTGGCACGCATGACTAGATAGAATAGATAGAATTATAAATGACATGATTGCAGTATAAAAATGTTAATCTTCAACATAGTTGAAATACATGATTATACCTGATTTACCAGTGTCAAGATTACTGATAATAATAATTAGCCCACATCGTTGACATTTATGATTTTACACAGTGTCAAATCCATATTGCAAACAAGCAAACAGGGAATAGACAAAAAATAAACATTTTCAGGGAATGTGTGATAATGACTGTGACATTATGTGACCTGGTCAACCAGAACGTCCTTCAATTCAGCTCAATTCAGATTCAGCTCTCCTATTGCAAGGGTGGATGGAAAGGTAAAATAACCAGGGAGGAAGATGAGGAGGTTAAGCATTTAACCCATTTAGGCCTAGAATTATTGAATGCTTTAACCAGTGAAAAATAGCAGATATACAAGCTCACAGTGCGGCACCGAGTGCCGCGCTACAAGCTTGTAGATCTGCTATTTTTGAAAAAGTCATGAAAATGTCTGCACATCTTTGAATATATGTACTTTCAAAGCGAACGTTTGAAACTCAAATTTTGCTTCTGGGTGGTCCCTGGAACTAAATATTTTGAGATGCGGGTCCGTGGCCAAATAAATATCATTTTTGACATAGTAGTCTCTCAAGAACAGACTAACTGAGCTCCATTTAACTCTTTGAGCGCCAGCGCCCTCTAGGGGCCAAAGAATGCCAGCGCATCTCTCATAGGCGAGCGCTTTAGCTTCCAGGACTTCAGCTTCCAGGACCTGACGTCCTCACGTTCATGCACGGCATGGAAATGTCCCGGATGAAGATGCTAACAGAATGGCTATTCCCATTTTGTCATCTAAAAGATCATTTTTGGGCGATTTCGCCGTAAATAAACCTCGCGCCGCTTTCCTAAAACACAAAAAAGAGATATAAGCCTTTAAAGATGCGGTCTTTCATTGGATTAGGCGGAGATTGGCGATTGCGTTCGCAAATTACGGCCGGCCGGGACATTGTTAGCTTTCGGCTAGTAGCTACAAAAATCAAGCCAGGCTTCAGAAGGCCTCTTATCATTTTATTCATTTAATTAAATAAAGCCGAACTACTTCGGGATCGGCACACTCGTGTACTCATCGGAAGCGGCGCCGAACATCGGTGAACATTGGGGAGCTCAAAAATGTATTTTAAACCATTTTTAATGGAATATATCGTCGGACAGAGTAGAACGGCTAGCTGGCTAGCGGCTAGCGAGCCAGGACCACCCACGACTCTACAAGCAGCTCGGGGTAAGTGAATTAATAAAAAAAAGATTGTATTGGATTGAAATAAAGCCGAACTAGTTCGGGATCGGCACCAGATGAGTTAAGTGAAAAGGACCTTTTCTTTGACGATGGCTAGCCAGATTGCTGAGAAACATAGGTTTAAAAAAAAATCTCAGCGTTAATTAATTAAACACAGAGGACTTTGCTGTAAGATAAATGTAGAATAATGTAGAATAATGTATGATCCAGGGCTTGCATTGCAGCATGTAAAGTTTGGCTGTTCTGAATATTCTTTGTGAAACACAAGCCCCTTTTTAATTACGTAGATGAAGGTCTGCACAGACAAAAAATAAAGATGTCTGTGAAACTACAGTAGTCCCGTCTTCCTTTGCACATAATGACATGCAGAAGTACTGTCACACGTTCAAGCTCAAGTTCAAGAGCTCAGTATTGCCAGCGTCGGAGTGCATGCAGAACTGAGAGAGAAAGGGAGTGTGAATGGAACAATAGAGGTATACTAGCTGCATACACAGTGGTGAAAGTAACTAAGTACATTTACTCAAGTACTGTACTTAAAGGGGCACTCCACCACTTTTCAACCTATCTTCATATAGTAGGTCCTCACTAATGTTCATGATAAGTTTGGGTCTCAGTTTGGGTCTCAAAGGAGAGCTGTGGGTGGGTCAAATCCTTCTACCGGTGACATCATCAATGGGAAATGCAAGCTAATAGAAACTGCAGGCTTTCTATTCCTGAAAAAGTTGCAATGTTAAAGTGGAAGCCATTGTTCTCGTGATAATAAAAATCTAAATATTTTTTTTCAAAAATATTATTATTATTTTTTTTGTCAAACGATGATGTCACCGGTAGAAGGATTTGACAGCTCTCCTATGAGACCCAGACTGAATAGAAAAAAATGTTGCTATTTTATTATGAACATTAGTGAGGACCTATTATATGAAGACAGGTTGAAAAGTTGTGAACTATTCCTTTAAGTACAATTTTGAGGTATTTTGTACTTTACTGGAGTACAATATTCTGTCATTTTACTTCTACTCCACTACACCTCAAAGGCAAATATTGTACTTTTACTCCACTACAATTATTTGAAAACTCACAGTACTAGTTGCGATACAATGTAGATTTGGATTATTATTACAAAACCACCTCAGACCTATATATTGGGTATATACTTGCAAAGCGATGTGTTGTGGCTTGTAGATCTGCCGTTTTCAAAGGATTTTAATACATTTTATACATTTGAAAACTTGTGAAATGGGACCTTCTGCATAATCAGTACTTTTACTCAAGTAAACTTTGAATACTGAGCTTTTACTTGTAAAATCTGTACAATAAGATAGATACTTTTGCTAAAAGAAATGTAGCACTTCTTTCATCACTGAGCATACAACAGTCCTGCAGATACTTGAAACAAAAACCACCGAAGTGGAAAAAGCGGCACGCCTAAAAAGGATGCAAGACTGGCTCTAATACACATCCTCAATTTATTGAGAACGCTTACGTGTTTCGGCCTCAGCCTTCCTCAGAGCAGATTTAAAAGTTGTATTTATTTATAGCTGAGCAGAGCACCCACTGCCTAAACAAAAAAGGCATCCAGAGGAAGTGCACCTGCTTTCCCCCCTCCCCTGTCCTGCATATACTGTATGCGTGTGTGTGTGTGTGTGTGTGTGTGTGTGTGTGTGTGTGTGTGTGTGTGTGTGTGTGTGTGTGTGTGTGTGTGTGTGTGTGTGTGTGTGTGTGTGCGCGTGTGCGTGTGCGTGTGCGTGCGTGCGCGTGTGTGGTTGCATGTGTGTTTTCGTATGTTCCGGTGATTTGTAGTTCAACCGATTAAAGGTAGGACAACAGATAAGGGATAACTCCTGATATGTAAATAATAGTCCATATCTAAACATCTTTTATCATATCAAATTATCTAGAATGTACTTAAACGTTGTGGAGGTATAGCTATAGTATACTGATTGTATTGCCGCCAGTGCTTCAAGTATAACATTGGCCTATTGTAAAGTCTAGCATGTGATTTCATCTGAATTCATTCAATAATTCAGATTCACTTTGTGAAGGCCATCATCAGAACTAGGTGTTGTATATTTGATCAATTAATTTACATTTGAAGCACACATTTTAAATGATTTATTTTAACTGTTTTATGTAACAAATACAATACCTCAATAGTTATCTATAATTATTAAATTCCCTCATCCAATGTTCTAATTTCTTTTGCCCAAAGGGATTAAGGCATCCAATTTAAGTCTCTTGAAACTCATTCCATGCTGTAGGAGCACAATAATTGTCTCCGCCAGGCCGAAAGGCATGGCAGAGACCCGTCCGTCCGTCCGTCCGTCCGTCCGTCCGTTTGTCCGTCCGTCCGTCCGTGTGTGTTCTTTTACAGAACTCCTAAAGATTTTGTCCAAATATCACGAAAATCGGTATACATTATCTCTAGGCTATAGTCATGTCATCAACATAGATTTTCCATATTCCATCCTATATTGGCTAAGATTGGCTTCCAAAATGTGCAGGATTGGTCCATTTTGAACAAGATGCCTCAAATCATGAATGCAGCGTGTGATTTCTGTTAAGTTTTGCACGCACATTCCCACTAGGTCAAGGAACAAATGCCACCCTTTTGGCATTGACCTGTTATAGCGCCACCAGCAGGCCGACTTTCGCAAAATACATTTGTGGAACAAAATGCCTCAAAACATGATTGCAGTGTCCGATTGACATTAGAAGAAGAAGAAGAAGACATGGCGCCCTTTTCACAATGGCCTATTATAGTGCCACCAGGAGGCCACAATAACATACCTGACCTGGCGGAGACCTGAGCACTGCTTCTAGTTAAAAACGTTTTTTTCCAAGCTCAGTGTTGACTCAATATAATATAATATGTCAGCTTGTCGTTGGTCAACGGGTCAAGTACCTTGTGCCTGGACAAGCGAAAGGAAATTAAAAGAAATCTGAGGGCCAAGAGCCTCACAAAGTTAGTGTTTATATTGTGATGATTTTACAATGGTCTTCAACAAGTTGTCTGCCTGCTAACTACACTTAAACATATTTTGTTAATGGCAGACAGTTTCTCTCTATAACCGACAAGTGTCTGGATCAACTGCTGCTTGTTCGTTAAAGCAAGCTAAGGATTTACAGGGATTTCTACCCCCCTTGAGTCAATCTTTATTGACCACCATGCTGTTTATTGACTGAAGCCTTTCGTAACATATGCTCAGTGATCGAGCTGAAAGCAGACCTTCTGAGTTCTGACAAGGCCATGGACTAGTGCGGTTTAGCCTTCGCCTTTCTCTCAGCCCTTGATGGAAACAATACAATGTTAATCAGGAACAAAAAGTTTCCTCAGCGCCTCAAGACAAATTCAGGATGGTCCGGTGCAGCTCCAGGAGGTCAAGGTCAAGATTATTAATATCTCTCAAAGCTGGGCAATTTATGTTACAGCAGATAATAAAAACTCTAAAACACAGTAAAGATACATAAACAAGAACATAGACACGGACATGGTCACAAGATCCAGATAATAATAATAGAGTAAGTAAAAGTGTAACAACAACCATCCTCCCACCCACCTCCATACCGGTAATTGTGGACAGCAGACGACAACCATATTGCACTACAATACATAGGAAACAAAACACAGAAACACATCGATACCATCCTCCCAGATGGAGATGGGCTGTCAACTGTCCCTTGAAACTGAGCAGCTACCTCCTCTTGCTTCCATCATTGATGGCACAAATGGAAGTACCAGAAGGTATAAATGAGAATTTGTACCTATTGTTTTTAGTTTCATGGACCTCTAAGCGTTGGCCGGAAGGCAAGAATTAATATTCAGGATTTAGGGGGTGAGAACTGGCCGCTCTAATAAATGCCGCTTTCGTGAACACCTGCTTGTCATAATACTGTATATGACCTAGAAAGCTGAATTGTGCCCCAATACAAACAAGTGACAGCAAAGGAAATAACGATTATATGAATGCCCTGTAGAACAAAAGCATCAAAGACTTATCCACCTGAAATTTGAGGGGAGCAGGACTAGTATGAAGAGGGAATGCACTGGTGCAAACTCTGACAATTAAAACCTTTTTAATGACAGGGCTATTAATACACAGTCTTTTGAGCACCATGGTCTGGCATTGTTATTTTAGGTTAACTTGGACACTTTCTTAGAGTTATCCCCCAAAAAATAGAGTTCACAGACATGTCACTGTACTGTACGTACAAAGCCTCTGTTATTTCTCTTCTTGGCATCTTTGCCTCGCTCTCTAGAATTCACTCTGATGTCACAACCTGAACTTATTCACTTGACTGGTGCAGCCTAGTGCCTTGCACAAGCTTTGCTCCTGAAATGTCACAGCTCCCAGATGGTTTGAACTTCATCCTGCCAAATGTTGTGTGCTGCCCTCCTGCTTTTTCATCTTAGGTCGATAGCAAATTGCGTTCTCCAAATTCGTTCTACTATGCCACAAAAATGTGGAATGCCCTGCCGACAGCCTTAAAGTAGCGTAAATCCCAGCTCTTCTTTTAAACCGCTCTGAAAAATCACTTCAGGGGCTGCAACTCAAAACTGGTAAAAAGACAAAGCCAAAGCCTACCCATAACCCCCCCTTGACCTGTTTACTGTACTGTAAATATTTGTATATTTCTGATTTCTGACTGTTATATGATGTTTTTTGCATAGTACTGTGTATCTTTGTCTGTCATTTATGTCTCAATGAAATGAGTAAAAGGACCCCAATGTAAACAAGCCAAGTATTGTGCTTTTTTGCAGTCAATCAATCAATCAATCAATCAATCAATCAATCAATCAATCGTTGGTTATCGAATACAAGAATTGGAGTCCTTTTATTATTATAGAGTTAAGAGTCTTGCTCATAAAAAAAAGCTCTGTCAAGCTCTCCTATCTCAATCTCTCTCATGGCGCAGTGGGAGACTCTTCCGGAGCCTATTCCCCTGTGTGACGTATCACTTCTCCATGCTCAAATATGCTTAGTGAGTCCAAGCAAAACCCTTTGCGCTTTGCGGTTTCGGAAACATATCTCCATACCCCCCACCTCAACACCAACAAAAATGGCAAAAAGGTAAAATAGTGTTATTGCATTACACGCACCAGTCAGCTCCCCGTGGAATATAAACCCCTGAAAAGTGGACTTTTCTTTTTGGTTGACTTCGCTAAAGACTAAGATGCAGTTCTAAGCAGCATAACATCAAATTACGTTTACGTTTCTTTATGAGGTAGCACACTTTTCTAGATGGACATGGATTTATGTATAGCTGGTGCAACTGTGCTCCTTGTCTTTTTTGATTCTCTTTTTATCCATTCATTTCATTTTCTCCCATATTTTGTTGCCGTTATGCTAATTCCCAATTCTCCCATGTAGGTGAAGACTGCGTTTTTCTCAGGTGACTAATTGGCTTGTGCAGTTGACCCTGACAGAAATGTTGATGCGTGTCTACATCGATAACACAAGTGACAGGAGATTCACGGTTGCGTGCATGCACATGCATGTGCAAGTGTGTCCAAGAGTGACACACATAGACAGACAGAGACGGAGGCAGAGAGGAAGGCTGTGGAATTTGATGGTGCATTCACTTATTGGTGAGTGATAATGTCATATCGGGAACTAAATTACCCACACTATCGCCTCATTAAACACGGCGAGGCATCCCGTGGGGCACTGGCTGGAATGCACAACACAGCTACTACTCTATCTTCAACACCTTTTACCTTCACATTTTCTCCTCCATCTTTCATTCCTCCACTCTTGTGAGGTCTGCTCAAGTGCCTTTTCTACCCACCTTTAAACCACTTAAAGGGGAATTCCGGAGGAGTGCTTTTCTTAAGGTAATCTGATGTTGTTCCATCCATTAACAAACAAACAAAATCTGCCATTATGAAAGTCAGTTGTGAATTTTTTTTAAGGAAATGTCAAGCGATACAAATTAGCGATTTAGCGTAAAATCCCACAGCTTGTGGTCGAAGCTGCCGAGGACTCGAGATGCAAAAAATATATATATTTACCGATTGTTCATGGACATCATAACATCAGATTAACGTGGTAATATCGCTCGTCCGGAATTCCCCTTTAAGCCCTGTGGCCTACAGTATAATAATGACATACGATGAAGCATAAATTAGGCTTTACGCGGTCATGGGTCATAAGGCAAAAACAAACTTCATCAGGCCGTTTAGACCAGTGGTTCTCAACCTTTTCAGGCCACGTCCCCCAAAATAATTATATTTTAACTGGGGACCCCCCACCCTGACAAGCACTAAGAGTTGAGGCATTACATTTTGTATAACATGAAACGGTTCTATTGTGAAAATAGACGATCTACATGCTCACAAAGCGAGGCGTTGTGAGCATGTAGATTGTCTATTTTTACAATTTCTGCCTCTAATATTTGACAATTTGGCCAATGTTTAATTTTTTTTAGTAGTATTAAAAAGTCCTTCAATTGTCACTTTAGAAATGTGCATATACCCTCTATACACTTAAACTTTATGTTGGTTTGTTTACTGTTGAGTGAGAAAACAATGTTGCACATTAATTATCTGGGGACCCCCCAAAATATTTTGGGGACCCCTTGGGGGTCCCGACCCACAGGTAGAGAACCACTGGTTTAGACCAAACCTGTGTATAATAAACTATTCCTGTGAGTGAAGACAGTGTGCAGTACTTCCTTATTGTTTTTAGTAACTGAGATTGCATTTCATTCAGTTCCACTCATCGCACAGTGCATGCTGGGAATCATCCTGCTCTCCATCTTTCCCTTCTAATGTCCACCGGCATTAACTAGAGAGTTGAAAAGGGCAAAGTCACAATGGAGGTCATGGTCAAACTCGCGAACAGATGGAAGAATGTTCATGAAACCAAGTTGGTGGTGCATGCAGTTTCCCCCCAAAGAGATGATTAACTTCAGATAATTACAAAATCGGTCATGTCTCAGCATTGGAGTCAAGAGACGTTGTTGTGGGCATTTTCTTTTTAATTAACATTATTGATCGATTCTTGATAGCACACAGCTGGGAGCTGGTTTTGGTAATCACATTATGGGTTTAAATTTGAGCGAGGAAACTCCAGTTGAATTACTGGTTTAAAATGAAATGTGTAAGGACGTTTCACACACAATTGGATTTAACCACTTTATCCCGGCGTCCCTATATTTTGTCATTACACCGCATGATTATTACACCTGTTGAGAAATTCAAAGCTTTAGCTAATAGCTAATCCACAAGCATTTGTATGCAGATCTGCTATTTTCTCTATTTTGTCATACAAGTAAGTATTGGGCATAAGTGACTATACAATTTACTGGTGCAACACATCCTTGTTCCTCTATTTTTTGCACAAAATATGCTCACATATCGTCGTTGTCGGGTGGAAACCTCTTATCTCCAAGTTTCAAATTTGTACGTTCTTTCCCAAAGTAAACGCGGTGCGAGGCATTGTGTGCTTGTAGATCGGCTGTTTTCACTACTTTAAATCATTTTTAAAATGATAAATGCAAGACGAACGGCTTTGGACATAACGGTACAAGGTTTCCACCCGACAACGACGATATCTTGCCTTCTCTTTCGCGGTGAGGATAAAGGAGCTAGGACAGAGCAGAATAAGGACCTAAGAAGCAGTGATTCATTCTCTCTCTCTCTCCCCCTCCTATTTCCCTCTTCCTCTCATACTTTCTCTTTCTCCCCCCTCTACAGTATCTCTCTTCCTCTCTCTTTCTCTCCATCTCTCTCTCTCTCTCTCTCTTTCTATCTTCAGTCACCTTCACACTCCTGATCTGGAGCAGCTGGCTCACGTCCCCTCCCGTCCCTCCATCCTCTCGCCCCTCCATCCTCTCATCCCTCCATCCTCCCGTCCCTCCATCCTCCCGTCCCTCCATTCTCTCATCCCTCCATCCCACACATGCCCGTTGCCCTACCTTTGGGCCACGCTTCCCCTCCACTCTGCCTCACCCCCTTGTCGTTTATTTATGGGAATATGCTGATGGGGTAAACCCAGGTGACGATAGAGAGAGAGAGAGATAGAGAGAGAGAGAGAGAGGGAGAGAGAGGTAGAGGGGGTGGTTGCGGAGGGCAGAAATGGAAGGGAGGGGGTGAAAGAGTGCGCACTATTAATCACTGAACTGTCATTTGTCCTAAAAAGCCAAGTAACCATTCATCAAAAGGAGCAGAGAAACATAACGAAAGGAGTGAACAAGAGAGAGGGAGAGAGCGAGGAAATATGAATCACGAGGCGGTAGGACCTAATTGGGTCAGCAGCAAATAATGTGACTGTGTAAGCGCTGAGCTCGGCTCTGAGCTCAGCTACAGCTGGAGACTAAAGCCCGAGGTATGCCTGGTTTGCTCACCATGTCGCACACCGGAAATAGACAATCTACAAGCTCACAAAGTGGGCTTGTTATTCACGACGACCAGGAACATGCAGAGAATGTTAGAGAGGCAGGGGCTGAAATTTCTAAAAGGGAAATACGCGTTGTGAGCTTGGAGGTCGGCTATTTTCGGTGCGTGATACCACACTGAACTAAGCATAATCAACAGAGAGGACAATTCTTTTAACATAAGACGCTGCATTCAAGTTCAGGAGAGTATGGACAGGGCAATTCTCTTGAATGGTACCTTCAGGTATGGCATGGAAAGAGGGAATTTGCATTTCTTTCACCACAGTAAAAACTGCATTCGTGGTCTGGAGAGGGCACCTTTTACAGACGGATAAAAGGGCAGGGGCTCAAGCCCCCTTTGATGTCTATGTGTGTACATGCCTGACGACGACATAAAACAGGCTTCATTCAACATCTAGAGGAATCGTATGCTTTTCCAAATGGGCAACTTGGAACAAAAACGACGTGACAATGGAGGAATGTCAGAGGACGTTTTGTGTGTTGGTAACGGTATTCTTTTCCAAAATATGGTTTAAGAACTCACAAAGGAAAACAAATTACCATGACACATCTTTCCCCAGGGAACATCGCCCTGTCAATCTGTCATTTCATCTGACAGCGAGTTTAGTTTATTTTGCACCGCTGGCTTGGACTGCCATGAAATGTCACCAAAAAGAAGAACTTATACGAATCACAAAGAAACAAGGGAGAGGGAGCAAAAGAGATGCATGTCTTGTTCTTTTATTTGTGATCCCCTGCTTGTCAAAGTTAAGGACAAGTCATGGGTAGGGTTAATGGAATCTGTCTGTGTCCGATGAGATGATGTCAAAAAGAGAGAGAAAGGAACATAGAGGAGAGAGAGAGAGAAGGGGAGGACAGAAAGACAGATATAGCATCATATCAGAGGGTAAAAGAGAGAGCGGTTTTGGGCAAAGAAAGACGGATGATGACAGAGTGAGTCGTTCAGGGGTTCTATGACTGGGGGACATAGGAGCCAGTGAGAGAGAATAATGTCCCTGGCCTTGATGGAAAACTACTCTCTGCCAACGTGACCAGTGGTCCACACAAAGCGGACTAAACAGGAACGCCAGGCAGTACCTGTGTCAACCGCTGTCACTTTGTGCCCGTATCAACAACTCGCCACCTGTTTTTAAGCTGCACTCGCCAACACAACACATGCTGATGCATTGCTTTGTGATAACTGGCCCATCTTTTCAGTGCTGGAGTCAAAACCGAATGCAGTTGAAGCAAAGATTTCGGGGGGAAAGGGAAAAGAGTCCAATAAACTCTAATCACAGTTTGACACCTGGTGCAGTGGATCAGCGTTTGTCCCAGGTGTGAATATCGGTGTGGTAAGTACAGTAAGTAGCCCTGGGAAACAACGGTTCCCCAGCCAGGTGGCCGAGAGAGCTCAGGAGCTATCTCCTGTTTCCTTATCTGTGTGGAGAAGGAAAGGACTCTGACAATGCACTGGCCCAGCTACTTGGAGTCCACTGCTCCAAATAGTTAGGGTGCTTTAAATGCAGACTGCAGAGGATGGATTTCTCCACAGAAAAAAAAAAAAGCAATTTACTTATACTGTACCACTTACTGTAAGCCCTGAAAATTTAAAGAAAAAACTTTTTCACTAAAGCTGTCATATTTGTATAATTTAAACTTGTGTTATTTTGCTAGGTTGATTTTAAAAAACGTAAATTTCTTTTTTCTGATAGAAATCATCAGGCGTGTTAAGAAAGTGGTCAGTGGTGTCATGTGTAACAGGAGGGACTGATAGACAGACCGACCAACCGTGTGTGTGTGTGTGTGTGTGGCTGTGCGTGCGTGCGTGCGTGTGTGCGTGCGTGCGTTATATAAAAAACCCGTATGTGTCTTTAGAGCTGTGGGCTGTGGAAAAACTCAACCTACGTAAAACATGTCATCTGGAGAAGAACAGAAGTGTTTTCCGTAGGTTAAAAATTGGCAGGTGGCCTTTAAAAAACTACTGTACAGTACTGTACTGTACTGTACTGTACTGTACTGTACTGTACGTACTGTACAAACAGGTGGCAAATTAAAGGATAAACTTGAATAAATGAGTGGAGATACATAACAAATGCAGATGAACACCATGATAGTTAGCATATCAAGACTGCACACAATGGCATATGCAAACATTTAAATAGATATTTATACACAATATGGAAGCTTCTTAGGAT
Organism: Nannobrachium achirus; assembly: GCF_963921795.1. NCBI lineage: Eukaryota > Metazoa > Chordata > Actinopteri > Myctophiformes > Myctophidae > Nannobrachium > Nannobrachium achirus. The sequence continues at coordinate 39,332,525 of NC_137812.1, read as the reverse complement.
GGGTTAAATGCAGAGGACACGTTTCTCCAAGGACTCGGAGACAAAAGCACCTTCAAGAACTTCAAAAAGTGCGATGACCTTACATACTCTTACATACTTAATTTTTTCCCATCAATATTGCTGCTATTGTTATTATTATTTTGTTCGTTATTGTTGGGTTATGTTGAGGAATCAATAAAAAACTGTTTTACTCTTGTGTACTCATTAAGATAAAAACCTTGAGGTGCAACAGCATGGTACAATTAAGCAAACAAGGGCCATCGCCTTTATCGTCTCAATTCACATCACAGCCCATCTCTATGAGCCCTCCCGGACCTCCTGTTCCTAGGGGGCGAGACAATAACATCTAATAATGCACTGCGGTGTGCTCATGCAGTTCACGCAGGCAGGACCGATTTTGGATTACATATTGCATCAGTGCAATATGAAGAGCAGGTCTTCCTCAGGTGACTGAGAATGTCAATGCAAGATGTGTTCTGTCAGGAACAACAGCCTGTCAACAACTACATATAGAGGGATGGTATTGTTGTTGGGCACGAACTCCAACAAATGCCAGTTTGAGGGTTCAGTCGTGCAAAAACCATAGGATTTTGCACCTGATACAATGCATGCGTTATCATCCTTTGGGATGGTTCTGTTATCACTGTTGTCATGCCTTAGCCAAGGCTCAGTAGTCTGACTACCAGCTCCCAGGAGCTGGGAGACCCGATATCAGCCTTGGTCTTGTCATTGCAATGCGCATGCGCCAACACACGTTCAGAGGGGAAAAAAAGAAGTCACGCTGGGATTCGAGACTACCAGGTTGGGCATTCTAGCCATGCGCTCTTACTGAGGACGCTACTGCGATGGAGGCACCGCTCTGACAATTTTTTTTGGGGGGGTTAGGTTGTTTAGGCATAGTTTTACTGAGGTTAGGGTTAGGGTTTGGGTTAGGTTTAGGCATAGTTTTACTGAGGTTAGGGTTAGGGTTTGGGTTAGGTTTAGGCATAGTTTTACTGAGGTTAGGGTTAGGGTTAGGTTTAGGTGTATAGGCATAGTATTTTTCACCGCCGAGCCGCGTGCCGTTACTGAGTTATGTGCAGTTAAAAGTTAAAACCAAGCCAAAAAAAGGGTTTGAACGAACAGTACATTATTCCTCTGAACGTGTGTTGGCGCATACGCATTGCAATGACAAGACCAAGGGTGATAACGGAGCTACCAGCTCCTGGGAGCTACTGTTCGGGCTCCTGGGAGCTGGTAGTCAGACTACTGAGCCTTGGCTAAGGCATGACAGCGGTGATAACAGACCCATCCCAAGGGAGGATAACGCGGATATCGGCTGGAATTTGTCTATAGAGATATGGAAAACAAGGATAAGTATGAGATAAGGATGAGTCATCCTTCTCCACTTTCTCCACAAGTGGGCGAGTGCATGTGTGGTGGACTTGTGTACACCAACAGAACAGTACAAGTCTGAATCCTTGACCTCTTCAGTGAGTTGATCCAGCCAGAGGCTCTGTTATGCTGCAGAGGTCACTGCAAATCAATAAAACCTTATTCTGAGTGATGTCTTTATCTTATGAGTAACATTTCTATTCTGATGGGTGGTCTCTTCCAGTTTCACAAGTTTTGATGCCTGGCTCCACCTGGCTTTTTGTCTGTGTTCTTCAGCAAGACACACTAACTGCTCCCAATGGTGAGGAACCAGTGTTGGTTTTGTCGACTAAAACTATGACAAAAAATCAAAGATGTTTGTCGACTAAGCTTTTTTCACTGACGACAGCTAAATAAAAACAAAATAAAAACTAAACTATGATTACTAAAACTAAGACTAAATATATTGACAATTTTGTCAACAAAATGAGGAAGTCATTTTATGTTTGGTTGCTCTCAGGTGTTGCACGCTGAAAATAGCAGATCTACAGTACAAGCTCACAACGCGTTGCAGCGCTTGTAGATCGGCTATTTTCAGCGCGCAACCAAGTGTAAAATATCAGTCATTACGATGCCATCAAGGCCTGCCAAAATACATCTTATGATATTTAGTTGACTAAAATTAGACTAAAACTAAAACTGTTCGGGTGACTAAATTGTGACTAAAACTAAAATACATTTTATTCAAAAGACTATGACTAAAACTAAATAAAAATTTGCTGTCAAAAACAACACTGTGAGGAACAAAGGGGTTCCACTGCGCCTGAAGCCGAATTCAGTCTGGCCTGGTGCATCTCAGGGGCAGGACTGGTACGTATGAAGAAGGATGGCACTGGAGCAAACTCTGACAAATTAATGCCCTTTTTAATAACAGGGTGAAGGTAAAAAATTGCGTGACAACTCTTCGACATCAATACAAAAGGCTACAAATGGCTTAAATACAGGTGAGGAACAGGGGCAGGGAGCAAAGGCCTGGCTGGCTGCCTATATGCCGTCAGCGTGTAAACGTGTGTGAATGGATGAATGCAATGCACATTGTAAAGTGCTTTGGAGAAAGGCACTATATAAATGCATCATTTACCATTGTACCTTATATTGATCCCCTGGGGGGAATTCAGGTGGCAGCAGCAGCAGCAGTAAAACTGAAACACAGTACAGTAAAGGTACAGGTACAGGAGTGGTACAGGAGTCAAGAACCAAAGGCTCAGACTGACACTGAATTAGCATATGTACACTCGTACAGTCTATCAATAATACACAGTCTATCAACTCAACAGTATTGTAACGACACTGCAAGAGATCGGGCCATATACCGGTACAAGTATACGTGGTTGGTTGTACATGCAATACTGTGGAAAAACATCAGATAATGGTAACAAATACCGCAATAGTTGCTGGATTCAATGCAGAGGGAACTTCCGGATATGTGCAAATGTACTTGATATTTAAATAAATAATTGATATTATTGAATAGCACCCCAAACCTACCGGTAGGTGGAGCACAGCCCTATGTCTCCCTTACCAAATGGCATACACATAGAAGGCAGGACCTCACAGAATGAGGGAGTTTTGTTGACACCAAGCAGAATGTTCCAGCAAGCAGAGACACATTTGCACTTGCAAGGGTGAGTGTAGGACGCAACGAGCTGTTCTCTCCATGTAAATCATTAGAATTATGTGACTTTCTCACCCTGCACTCCAAATATAAATATCATGCGTGTATGTTGGTATAGGCCTTCTTGGCAGAATGTAAATAGAAGAGAACTTTATCTGGGAGCTATACGTGTTAATGCCAGGCTGGGGAAGTTACGGCTGCATATTTTAATAGAGTCCCACTGCAGCTTTGTGCTGAAGTAATGGGGAGGAGATTATCTCGCCATGCAGAAGGACTGGAGGAATTATCTTTCTCAAATGACTCTTTAGCCTGATTTACACTTTGTCGTAAGACGACAGAAATAGCCAATCTCCAAGCTCACAACGCGTTGTGAGTTTGGAGATCGTCTATTTTCGGCAACCGACACCATCTAAATCAGGTATTACCCCCCCTGCCTCTCTCTCTTTCTCTCTCTCTCTCTCTCCTTCCTCTCTTACCATCTATTCCTTTCTCACCCCCTCTCTTTCTGTGTCACACTCTGTCTCTGGTGGAAGGAAGTAGAACATTCATGTTAGAGTCATGAGCAACCTGGCTGCTTTCATCTGCTAATGTGTGGCTTCAGGGATGTACTGTACACTGTTGGGAAGATGCTACTTTATCCTGATGTTTTGTTTTTTGCTTTGTTTTAGTTTTTTTGCTTTGTGGCTTGTGAGTTATACATTCAAAGATGCTAAGTGATTTATAAATAATATATAAACAAATTGGTCAAAATAAGTGTGTATAATAATAATAAACTAAAATACCATTAAAGGACGTCTTCACCACCTTTCAACCTATATTTCATAATAATTGGTCAGCACAGTTTTTGAAGCGGTGAAAGCCGCTTCCAAGGAATGGCTTTGTCTGTCCCGTACATGTTTTTTTGAGAATTCCCATAGATTCTCAAGGAGTGAGAATGTCTGTCCCGTACATGTCCCGTGCATGCAGAATTGAGGATTGGTCAAGCTTCACATGACAATTTGGCCCTCCAGACAAAATAATTCATTCATTCAGAATTCATAGAAAATATAGAACTAAAGCACATAGAAAGTAAAGCTCTAGAACAAAGATTCACTGCTTCACTTCGAACCGAGGTTTGATTTTTTTCTTCTCTGTGCCTCTTAGGAGGGCTGTGGGCAGAAACCCATCTACCAATGATATCATCGTTAGCAGGCCAGGATTAACACCTCTGAGACAGTGTTGAATTTGTTGACTAAAACTCTGACGAAAACGAAATAAAAACTAAACTATGATGACTAAGTGTAAAATCAGTCATTACGATGCCATCAAGGCCTGTCAAAATACATCTTATGATATTTAGTCGACTAAAATTAGACTAAAACTAAAATTGTTCGGGTGACTAAATTATGACTAAAACTAAAAGAAATTCTATTCAAAAGACTATGACTAAAACTAAATCAAAATTTGCTGTCAAAAACAACACTGCTCTGAGGGCCCCTGGGCACTGAAGCTCCAAGGGCCCCCCCTGCGCGCGCGACTGCACGCTACAGGGCTTCAGACTAACCTTTTTCAGCATTTTAACAAGTAGCTTAAGATATCAGCAGCCAGTGAACAAACTTAAGACAATAACAGTCTGGGGTAAGAAACAGTGGCAGTGTGTCCACTGACAATCAAAATAAATAACAATGTACTATTATAGTACTACTATATGGTCAAAACAAGCCATATTCTTCGCAAAAAAACTAAATACCAATTGTGACCAGATTACTGATACAAGGCAAAATACAAAACACAGGGCTATACAGTACTATTCCAATTGATTATTATTTATTCACAATTATGAACATTTATAAGTTTAATGCATGGATGATTTTGGTGCAGAGTAGTGTGTCATTAAATGTAGCCTACATAAAGGTTTTGTGTAAAAAGATGAAGAGTTTACTGGGATCTCCTTTTAGTTGACCTTTGACCAGTGAACTGTACCGTCATGAAACTGTACCTTTCCTATGCAAACTACTAATAAAGTCTTCAATCAATCAATCAATGCTCTTTACAACGTTCACACTAGTCAGTGTGTGACACACTCAAAAATCAGCAGTGGGAGGCATGTAGAATCTCTGTCTCTGTCTCTCTCCCCCCAGTCATTTCTTCTTTCTCTTCTTTGTGGATTGATTTAATGGGGAAATGGAAGGGGAAGTCACAACTTACAGCCACAAAAAGCCAAACAAGCAGCCTAAGAAACTAGTGTTATAGTGCTATAAAGTCAGTCAGTCTGCCTGTCCTCCTCCATTTCAGTAGCCTAGCCAAACACAGCAAAATACACTGTCCATGGTCCTGAATTCTATACAGTCCAAATTTGTCACGGTGGCAGCAGTGATAATAATGCCATAATCCAGGCATATCTATTATAGCTACAGTGTGCACAGTGTACACAGTATACAGTAGCCTATATTACCAATTGCTCCTGTCACATAGGCCTAGCAGATATGCAATGCACGTGACGTTAGGTAGATTTTTTTTAAACACGATTTTGAAAAAATATATTTAGATTTGCGAGAACAATGGCTTCCATTATAGTATGGTAAAGCCTGCAGTTTTTATTAGCTTCCATTCCCCATCGATATCACTATAGACAGTTTTCTGAACTGCCCACAGCCCTCCTATGAGACACAGACCGAGTAGTCTAATGTCTTTTATTTTTTTGTTGCTATTTTATCATTAACATTATGAGGATGTGGACCAATTACATGAAGATAGGATTAATAGGTTGAAATGGTGAAGTCGTCCTTTAATCAGACATTGCCATATAGAGTTTATTCAGTAACGGGGTCTCCCTGCATGTCTGGTCCCCAGTCAAGGAAAACCAGGCTTTTTAAAATATGTACCTTATTTTCTATAAGCCTATAATAATATTTACTGGAAGACAATCGGGTACAAAAACTAGGTAAAAACGAATTACTGATATAGACCTACATTATATCAGTGTACATTAAATGGAAAGAGTTGCTAATATGTGCCCCTTCCCCCACAGTCCACATTGAGGCTGTGCCCAGAACCAGCGCTGGTGCCCACTGGAATTCAAAATGCACAGACATGAGACATCAGCAAGTGCTTGTGCCAAACAAAAAACTATGAAACGAAAAATAATCATAGAACATCAACATATAATCACGATTCACAAAGTAGACCTACCTGCTGGAGGGTTTGCTGAATGCTGACATAATCAGGGAGATTGTCTTCAGGTGCGGATGTTTCAGGTCGATGAGGAAGTAAGAAGTGCCCCTGCATGTTTGTTTTGATCTATGCACTTTGTTAGCATAGTCAAGAAAGAAGTTATAAAGAAGCTATTCTATCTAACGGCAAGCCACCCACTAAACAATTTGAACTAGAAGTATAAGTTTATACGTATAAAAAATGGTCTACCAGAGGTATAGATATGCAAGTTTTTTAGAGGTCTAAACTTAGACTAGACGTCTAATATACGTCTAATAGACGTCTAAGTTTATACCTGGGTCTAAATTTAGACGTCTAATAGACGTTTATATTTAGACCTTAACGGCCGGACGTCTATTAGAAGTCTAAATTTAGACCCAGGTATAAACTTAGACGTCTATTAGACGTATATTAGACGTCTAGTCTAAGTTTAGACCTCTAAAAAACTTGCATTTCTATACCATTTTTATACGTATAAACTTAGACCTCTTGTATAAGTTTAGACGTATATTAGACGTCTAATATACCTCAAAATGTTTGCTGGGCAGGCTACACAAAGCCTTTTCACGCGTGTCAAAGGTAAGTCTTGTGTTGTAGTAGGCCTACACAGCTGTGTTGAGCGTCTGAGTAAACAGTATAAAATAATGTTTTTCAGCACTACAAAGGCGTGGAGAGCGCGCGCGCGCGCGTGTGTGTGTGTGTGTGTGAGTGAGTGACAGAAAGAGAGAGAGGAGAGAGAGAGAGATAGAGTTTGGGGCCTACTCAAATTGTTTTGCATGTAGCCTAGTCCCCGACCCCATACAGTCCGTTTATGATGGAAATATTTAGCATGATGTGTTGCATAACTTGCATTTGGTGTGAGTGACTATTGTATTGTTGCGACCGAAGGTCGCAGTTTACCATGAGAAATGTCACAGCTTGTCCACGTGTAGACGTGTGTGTACACATTTTTACGGTCTATGGGCAAACCCATAGACCGTAAAAATGTGTCATCATGCTCTGTCACTGTGATGTCAGGGGAACCACTCTACCAGAATGTGTTTGCCGCTCTGACATCACACTCTGGCTTCACTGTGATGTCAAACTAACAGAATCCTTTTATGCCCATATATGGAGTTCCCTGATGTCATCAATATTGACTATCATGCAGGGGTCTCCACTCTCCATATATGGGTAACTGGTCGGATACATCACTGGCCAGATGGCCAAGAATTGGCGAACCTCGCCTTGGTGTGAGTTGCATTCAGATGTGCATCAATGTAAGGGCCCGGGGTATTATAACATTTTTAGGCTTATATCTATCATATATTTGGTATCATACTGTATATAGCAATATGTTCATGTAGGACTAAATATAAGGTGCTTAGCCTATTAGCCTATTTGTAAATTTCACTTTTTTAGTTAAGTGAGAGTAAAGGGTCATTTCAAATCAGGTCACCCTTTGGGGCACCACACTGTGTTAATACAGGCCTGCTCCCTTTCCAGGTCTTTAGTAAACAGAAGCAGAAGAAGAAGGGAAAAAAAGGAATGTCATAGTATCAGTTCAAGAGAGTACATGATACTGGATAAACAAGTGAAATGTGAAGAGATTAAACAATTTAAAGAGCAGACAAAATGTAATCTGAAACACATGCAGATAAAGTATCTATGTGGGATGAATTCATAACCACCTGAAAATGCTTTTTCTGTTCACGATTGATTGATTGATTGATTGATTGATTGATTGATTGATTGATTGATTGATTGATTGATTGGAGTTGATTGAATATTTTATTCACAGATTGTTTTCAAGTATTTTCAAGAGTTGAAAAGAGGTCAAATGGATGATACACAAAAAGCCAGAGGCTTGTTTCCATTGTGGTCCATAAGACTTTCAAACAACTAGACAAAACCTTTAATACCATGGCAACTTCACCTTAATGTCTTGCTCTCCTGGTGTGTTATTTCTAAAATGAAACTGAAGTGAAGTAAAAGAAAATAACAGGTAAGAAGAAAGCACAGGAGCAACTTGGTGCTTTTTCTTTGATAGAGCAGGGTGCAAGGCAGGAATGACAATGTTACAATCTGTCTGGTCATAAAGCGGCTACAGGTGATTTATAAACAGGTGAGAGGCAGGGATAATATGCAACTGAAAATAAAACTGGATGGGTGAGTGAGTTTATGAGTGGGTTCAGGGAATCCTACGGTACCTCTGCTTTTTGATACAAATTCATGTTCAAAGTAAGAGAGAAATTATTCCCAGACTGAAAAATCTCTTAGTTAAGCCTCTTTAGAGTTTTGGGTGTGTGACGGTGGCTTGTTAGATTTCCACTGTAGCTGTATCAACCTTCATCCTAGTAGGGAGGAAAAAGAGACATTTTGCAGGGGCAACAACAAATATTTTACAGATTGCAGTCCAGAATGGAGCCATGAGGGCATGCAAAACATGCACTTTTCTAGTATAGATCAAAAACTTGTCTTTCTGGCTCTGCATTTACTCCCTTTGGCTGCTACTGCTGCTGCTGCATACTGCTTAATTGTGACTCAATGTGGACAACAACACTTTCTTAGAGAATACCAATCTGATACCTAGTTATCCTGGAGATTGAGAATAATCAATAATTCAGCACCTTGGTCTGTCTTCATTCTTCAAGCGCAATTGATTACTTCTCATCCACTAGACTAGACTAGGCTGACCATGGAGAGCTGCAGACAAATCTATGTGCTGCAGGTTCACTGTGATGGACTACGGCATGTGGTTTGCCTGTAGCTGTCCTATTTGCCCATTGGTGCTGTCACTGCTTCGTCACCCCTTTTGTCACCCAATTGTCTCTCTTTGCAATTAAGGGATAGTGAGTCCATGGTGAGTCTATTATAGGACATCATTGTTGCTTGATAGTCCTGTGTCACGGTGACTTTGAGCTCTAGGCAGCATGCTAGGTGCAGACAGATTACCAAATTTGTAGATTAGCTGTCTAGAGAATAAAAGCATAGTGGGGAATCCAGTTTCAAGAGAGAATTATGGACATTATGAAAAATGGTTATGTAATACCGTCTGTTAGTCGGTGACCAGCATATCTCAAAAAGTCCAGATTGCCATGAAATGTTATGTGTAAATTCATGCTCCTTAGAGGTAGAAACCTATTGATTTTGTTGACCCCATGCCCTTTCTCTTGATCAGGCCGGTTCTGACCAACATATCTCAAAAGGTAATGCCAGATTGCCATGAAATTTGTTGTGCAAATTCATGCCCCTAAGAGAAATACATGTATTGATTTGAGGAGCCCAAGACCTTTCCTCTAGCACTAAACCATCAAACTTTACATTTGCAAATAAGGGTATCTAGAAAATAAATAAAAAAAATAATTGCTGGATTGCTGTGAAATTTGCTTGTGCATGTTCACGCTCCCAAGTGTAAGAAACATATTGATTTTAGTCACCCCATGATCTTTTCTCTAGCGCCACTATATCGGCCCAAACTTTACACTTTCAAATGAGTGCATCTCTTGACCTCTTAATTGTATAGACAAAACTCTGCTGTGCACATTCATGCTCCCAAGAGGAACAACTCCATGACCTTTGCTCTTGCAAAGCGTTTCTCAAATAGGCATACGTGTACCCCTAGGACCTAGAAGTACTACAGGGGGTACAGTAGGTGATGGAAGGAGGAAATGGAAGCAAAATAAATCACTATGTTTAATGGTACAACATTGGCGAACTTTGTGTGAACTTGCTTGTATGGAATACCAGTAAGACTCCCTAATCGGGAGATAAGCGACCTTCAGGTCACATGTATACACAAATTGGCCTTCGCAACCTCATGGTGGCACTAGAAGAGGGGCATGTGAGAAATCAGGGGCGGGGTTGTTGGTTTGCCAACCAAGGAGTGTGTGTACAAAGTTTGGCATGGATAGGGGCAATGGTGCCGGAGATAAGAGTAGGGCCAAAAGTGTGACGTGACGTGACGTGATGGACAGACGGAGGGACTGACTAACGGAGAGACTGACTGACAGACAGCCGGTGGAGGTTTTCATAGACCTGACGGTCGCAAAAAAGCAATACTTATTTGCTGTTACGCTATTTTATTTTTTACATTTTGACCTAGAAATATGGACATACTGACATGATGATCGCCACAATTTAAAATAAATCTGCTCAGGAGGCATGACTAATTGCAACTCTTTCACTCCGGTGCCGGCCTACTCGGGCACGATGCAAGACGTCAATACAATCATGTCCCACCTGTTGTGCAATACCCCTGTTATCTGATGTACTCGTACCCGTTGTCAGCTCCACACTTCCTTCACCCATGACCACAGCTCTCGTCATTTCAATTCCTTCTTCGTTATGAGGTTTTATGGCAGTTGTAAATGAATGTAAATAGCCTTTTGTGGCCCATATGGCAGAAGCGTCTTTCTTGTTTCTGTATGCATACATTCCCTGAGCAGAATCGGTACAGACTCCACAGTCCACAGTCCCAGGGATTGACATAATAGATATTTGTGGTGTTTCGCTTCTCAGAAACTGTTGGTCCGCTGGAATTGCCACTTGGTACTTAGAAACCTCCAAGTCATATGGCCACTTGCCTGGATGCCGACCGAGTTATGCCTTGGACAGACACACAGATATACAGACACACAGTTTTTTGGTGAATTAATTGAAGGATTAATAGAAGGATGTTACAGTACATTCTTCAAAATGTGGCGTATCATTCATTCATAGCATCATACTGAAGCTAGCTTTGGTTTTCTATTGCAGTTTTCTAAACGTTTACAAACAGAAGAATATTTGTCGTATCAGGGAAAGGCTGCCTATTGGCAGGTCGGTCTGTGTGTTTGTCCGGAGATAACTTCACAAACCGCTGGACTGAGTAGCCAGTAGGCTGATTTAGTAACTCAACAAATATGTTCACTTATTTTCTTTTTGAATAATATCAACAGGAATCTGATTAGGCTGAAATCTTGTTTAAATCTTGGAGTTATACATCATATGACCGCGATGTCACAGGATGGACACATGAAGATCTGAAATCTACATGGGAGCCATGCCATTCCCATGTGGATCCTGAAATCCACATGATTAGATTTCCGTTCTATACTGTTGCTGCCCTCAATGGCTTCTTTCCATCCCCAGCTTTTGCCAAAAATAGCCCAACAAGCAGATGTCAAGGGACAATCAAAACCATCACAGCTCTCCAAGCAATTAAAACTACATGAGAACTGCATGTCCCCTTCACCCATGACTTAGACATGTCCCATTCACCCATGACTTAGACATGTCCCCTTCACCCATGACTTATGTTGAGTCTTCTGTCAAACTGGATCTAGCCCCTCACAGTATATCTCCAGGGGGTCCCACTCCCAGCTACATAGAGAAGGTTCAGAGAGTCTAGGTGGTTGACTGGCTGTTGACTTGATCTGTAGGCGCTCTCTCTAATTCTTTGACAGCGTGGTGAGAGAGTAATAAGAAGACCTGACCCCAGGAGGCTGCAAAAAGCCATGCTGCCATGTTTAAAGTATGGTGACATGACAGGCGTATAGCTCCACCAGTGCTATGTTACGTTATATACTCTGTGACAACGTGAGAATGTGTCATCAAGGCTCTTCTGTGGAAATGAAACCTGCAATGATTTAAAGGAAATTAATGGAATGCATGGGATATAGCAGTGGTTCTCAACCTGTGGGTCGCGACCCCCAGGGGGGTCCTCAAATTATTTTGGGCGATCACCAAATGATTAGCTTAATTTGCAACACTGTTTTCTCACTCAACAGTAAACAAACCGACACAAAGTTTAATTGTATAGCACATTTCTAAAGTGACAATTTAAGGACTTTGCAATACCCCTGAAATAACAAATGAAACATCGGCCAAATTGTCAAATATAAGAGGCGTTGTGAGCATGTAGATCTGCTATTTTCGCAATAGAACCGTCTTATACAAAAAGTAATTCCTCAACTCTTTGTGCTTGTCAGAGTGGGGGAGTCCCAAGTTAAAATATGATTATTTTTGGGGTTGTGGACAGAAAAGGTTGAGAACCACTGGGATATAGCCTAGAACATTTGCACTTGCACCTGGAATGTGTCCACCGCATTTACCCATCTTATTAAGGCAGTTGTGGAAATTATTGAACTGTGCCTGGGAGCATTTGGGGTTCAGTGTCTTTCTCAAGGACACGTGGATCGAAGCAGGAACCCCCCTCCCCCCTGTTAACAAACGACCGCGCTCCTTCCTGAGCCACTGCCACAGTGGTGTGTTTTCTTCAGTGCATCTCATGATTGGTTTACCTCCATGTATTTGTAGACGGATGATGTTTTGGCATTGGTACACGGAGTTTTCATTAGACTCATTCCCAAGTCATTTAAGCTTTTGTGTTTTTTTCAAGAATGCAATGGTGAATATAGTTTAATGGTGTAATGGCTCATTAACCCAATACTAATGAGTAGCAGATGTAATGAGATGACTGATCAGCGCTGTTTAGATATGTTTAAATATGCACAAGCCTGTTCACCCACATGTATTTATTCCATTCTCCCTCCACTGAACCATAAATGTAATGGATTGCACTTGCGGTCGTTACTGTATCCAGAGAAGTACATGCTCTCTGATGTTATGCCAACCCATGGTACTTCATTAAATTGTCAAAGCCCTGCATTTTTCATTTTCTACTTAGCCAAATCAAAGGGAGCGCTCTCATTAGCCATGCCAGCCAAGAGAGGAGTGTTTTTGTCTTGTGCATTTTTTTGACTTACATTTTCCGGGAGATCGACTACCCTAATTTCCGTCAAATATTTGACTACTGACTATAATCTATCATTTGCAACTGATTCTCACTGCAAGTTTCATCCTTTCAAGTGCTTGCTTTACATCCCCCCCACACACACACAAAGCATGGTACTGTATGTGACACATATTCTAAATGTGCTACTGCTACAGTAGATGATATGCATGCACACATCCCCAAACACATGGATTTATAGACAGACAGACAGACAGACAGACAGACAGACAGACAGACAGACACACACACACACACACACACACACACACACACACACACACACACACACACACACACACACACACACACACACACACACCACGTATACATTTTGTCTAGAATTATCATCGTCTTCATCAGTTGATATGAAGTAATCGGCCAGTGTGGCCAGGAATGAGTTGTGTTTTATTGGCTCTCCATACCTTGCCTACAGTCTTTTGTCTTTTTTACCCGACAGCAATTGTTTCTGACCTCACCACACAAGTCTGTTCCTATTCCCTGTTCCCCTTTCTCTCTGTGTCTGGTTGCATTATAGATAGTCACTGTGTGTACTGTATGTTGTATACAGTCATCACTATACATACAGTATGTATGATGGATGTACAGTATGTATGTTGTATATAGATTAGTCACTGGGTATGTTGGATATACTGGTAGTTGTACTATATATTGTCTATAATATATATTATGTATGTTGTAGTCACTATACAGTATGTGTTGTATATTGTCTGTATATTGTCTCTATGTATGTTGTATATTAATACATGCCACTGTCTCTTTTGTCTGTTTGGGTTTCTCAGTCTCTTAATGTCTTTTGCTCTCTCTCTCTCCCTCTCTCCCTCTCTCTCTCTCTCTCTCTCTCTCTCTCTCTCTCTCTCTCTCTCCCTCTCTCTCTCTCTCTCTCTCTCTCTCTCTCTCTCTCTCTCTCTCTCTCTCTCTGTCTGTGCCCCTCTCTCCCAGCGTCGTGTTAAATCGCCCCAGTGCCGAGAAAGTGAGTGACACTACTATATGCGCCGTGTGGTGCGCGCAACTGACAGCGAATTTAAGCAGCCACGTCACAACTGAGGCGAAGGGAGGGAGTTACAGAGGAGGAGGAGGAGGTGGAGAGCAAGAGAGCGTATACGATGAAGAGAGGGCGAGAGAGTGGAGACAGAAGGATATATTGACTCAAAGCTGATGTGCACGCTTCCCAGTGTGTGCCAGACAGAGGACGTGCGAGCAGGACAAGATGGAGCGCTGGCACAGATGAAGACAGTCCCTGGGTATGTGTGCACAACTGTTCTTATGTCTGTCTGTCTGTGTGTCTGTGCGTGTGTGTGTGTCTGTGCGTGCATGCACGTGTTCTCATATGCGCATGTATGAGCACGAGCAGGTCCCTGGTGAGAGTTCTGTGTGAGTGAAAGTGTGTGTGCAAGCAGTGGCGTCAGTTCAGCAAAAGCTATGGTATGGCAAAGATGGGAGTCCTCATGGAAAATAGGCATTACATTTTGTATAACACGGTTCTATTGTGAAAATAGCAGATCTACATGCTCACAACGCCTCGCGCTGCGAGGCGTTGTGAGCATGTAGATCGGCTATTTTCACAATGTCTGGGGGAAAAAAACGAGTTTTGTCAGTTTTTTACACAGGTTTCTACGGTTTCTTGGGCTGGATATGGCAGCCTGGAACGGTTGTTTAAGTGCAGCTAAACTTGACATGTTAGTAAACGTGCCTGACCTGCAGAACCTGGGAATTTACCATTCTGTCAAGATGGGGAGAATAAAAGTGTGGAGAATATAATTATAATACCTTGTTAAAGTGACCATTTTACAAAATTTTGTATTTGTAATTATTTTACTGTAATTTAACAACATAATAACCATCACAGATACACAAAGAGACATTCGTGGATTTATATTTAAAAGTAACTTTTATTTTCCCCCCTGGACCCAGGGTATGGCAGCTGCATACCCCTGCCATACCAATTGACGCCCCTGTGTGCAAGCAACATGCTGCTGCTGCTGGTCCTTCTCTTTCTGCGTCCTTGGGCACGGAACGAATGCGAAGCATGATGGAATATGGATTATCTTTTGTATAATTCATTTGATTTGACAAGAAATGAGAGTGTCCGAGTTTCATTTGTGCATGTAACGCTTCCAGAGCTTGTGCACGTGTAAGCAATAATAGCACAGAGGTGTTGCCAGATTTTTTTTTAAGCAACTTGGTTTCATAAAGAAGGAACAAAGTAGGGGGAAGCGTCCTGTATGTGAGCCAGGTCTCACACACAGGTATGTTGTTTATATATTATTGGTGAGCTGATATTTAGTTTGCTTAAATCAGCAAACCCAAAATAATGCTGTGTATAAATGGTATACTGGTATTGTTGGTGTATCATAGGACTGCCATTCCTGCGCACACACACACACACACACACACACACACACACACACACACACACACACACACACACATGCGTGTGCGCGTGCATGCATGCGTGTGTGCGCGTGTGTGTGTGCGCGCTCAAAGGAGGTTGTGAAGGTCTTATGATACACTACAGTACAAATGCAATTCCATTTTTGCTTCTGAAAAAGTAATTTGTTTACAAACGATTAAGTACACTTACAGTAGCGTTCAAAACCGCTGCTGTCGTTACCATTAATCACTTAAATCCTATTGACCGGGGTCCCCCAGGGGCCTATATTTGTCCCCATCCTTTTCCCCCCCTACTGTACATCAAATCTCTCGCCGAAAAGGGAATGTGCAAGCAGATCTACAAGCTTGTAGATCTGCTATGTTTGTTGAGTTGCAGAATGTTTGCCTACTATGAACAGGGACACTAGGGTTTAATCACTTGAACCCCTATTCTGGGGATAACCTTTGTCAATAAATAGGTGATCTACAAGCTCACAACACAACGCAGCGCAAATGTGACGTGTCGTATGCTTCTAGATTGGCTATTCTCCAAGTACAGTTGTAACTCAGGTCCGTCTCATTAACAGTAGAGGTTTTAAGTGGATAAATATGGCAGTGTGCCTTTATCACATAGAAAACTACAGTCTTATATCTTTAGGTGTCTCTCAAATGAAACATAAAACATCTGCATCAGACCGTCCCAACCGCATCACATATAAACATTGGTCTTACATTAGTATATTCTAATGAATAAAGGTAATTTAGGCTGGCATCTTCAACCCAAAACCTACCGTACCTACCTACAGTATATTAGGGTGTCACTATTGTCGCTGTCTGGAGGAAACCTTGTATGTCCAAAGGTGTACATTTTCAGGAAATGGGTAAAAAAATTGTTGTGGATCTAGTGTAGATATTATTTAATCACGAGCCATTTGTTTTTACTTTTCATTGGTTAAATATTTAGAAAACTCTCAGACGGAAGAAACCACTTTCATTTTCACAATTGCTGATTTCTTGCTACTTTTGCTCGTCATACAACAAAGTAGGGCTTTCGCTTATTAAAAAAACAACGTTGAAATGTGGAGATGCAAGGTTTATGTATATGACAGCAACTATATGCCGCAGCTGCAGATTGAATAACATCCTGGCAGCCATTTGAATCAAAACAGATTTTTTTGGGGGGGGAAGTAGCAGTTAAGAAAAATTGATCAGCTCCGCTCTGTAAAAGTCTTTTCACTTGATTGACTGACTAAAATGCAAAGTAGCAAGTAAGACCTCAAGCAGCATTATGTGAATAGTAGCCTACTGTGAAAGGCATGAGAGAGAGAGAAAGAGAGAGAGAGAGAGAGAGAGAGAGAGAGAGAGAGAGAGAGAGAGAGAGAGAGAGCTAAGAGAGAATGAAGTGAAGATACACAGCCAACACCTCATCACATTGTGGAGGTGAGCTGCTATTTTGTCAGCTTACTCAAAATATACATGTTATACTGATATCGTTGCTGCATCTCATTGGACATTCACTGCTATTCCTGTACAGACCCACTCGCATGCGTGTGCGTAGGTCTATACACACGAGTGCACACACACACACACACACACACACACACACACACACACACACACACACACACACACACACACACACACACACACACACACACACACACACAATGTACAGTATATACAGTACTCAGTACTTTGACCCCTGCCACTGCAGCTGTGCAAAACCTGAACCTGTCTCTGCCAGTGTCCAATGTGAAGAAAGTCTGAGACAGATGTGATTGTATTGTCTCAAACGTCCTTCTCTCCTTCCCCTCTGACCATCCTCGCTCATTTTCTCACCCATAATATTTCATTCTCCCATCGCTTTTTTAACTCACAATCCTCACTTGTCCCTCTTTTCACCTCAAATTTGTTGCCCTCCCCGCCACACACACACACACACACACACACACACACACACACACACACACACACACACACACACACACACACACACACACACTCACGTCCTCCCCCCTCCTCCCACACACCTGACAGTCTCATCCGGCCGTCCGTATGAGTGTCTCAAAGCCCCCGCCGCCCCCCTCCTCTTCCCACCTGGTCATCCCCTCCACCCCCTCCGCTGCCCCTTCCTCCACCTCTCCGGCGTCCTCTCCCTCCGTGACCCCCCGCCACACCGCGGTCCTGCCCCCGCCCCCTTCCCCGGTCAAGATCTCTATGCAGGAGCACTTTGCCATCAACGTGTGCCCGGGCCCCATCCTGCCCATCCCGCAGATCTCCGACTTCTTCCCCCGCTTCCACGACTACCCCTGCACGCCGCCCCCTCCGCGGGAGAAGAAGATCCTGAAGGAGGAGACGTTCAACGGGCACATCGTGGGCCTCGGTGACGGGGACAGGGAGAGGCGCGAGGATGACGAGGGAGAGCGAGCGGAACCGGCGGACTCTGACGATGAAGACAGTGAGTTGTTTGGCCGGGGCGCTTTACGCGACTGGAGAAAAGTACAGGTGGTTCTTTTTAGATCTGGCTCGGTTTCTGAGGCACGTCTGTTGAAATCGTGTCGGCAGCCAAAAGCGTAATGCTGTTTTAAAGCGGCTCAGTGGTTGTGAGCGAATGTCCTGAACCAGCGTGTCAAATGTCCAGAGGCTGCTTGCTTGAGTGTGTGTGCGTGTGTGTGTGCTATCACCCATGTGTTTGGTGGGGAAATGTCTAGCCATTACAGCACACATTTACAGCACATTCCCAGTCTCGAACTGGAGCATCAGTGTTTCGCTTTGTGTCTAAATGAGTTGCTGTGAAAATTGCTCTGAATCACAAAATGTGTTTGCAGCGTAATTGCAGTGTCAAGTGTTTGTTTCTCATACATCTTAGTCAATCCCACTGTCTGTGCCTTGGCATCTCTTATCATTTGTGGCACAGCATTGTGAGCCACTCTGCAATTTTCGGTCCCTTTGACAAGCTGGAATCAAACAAGACAGATGTAGATTCATGTCAAGCATGCAGCCTCGTTTCATACGCTACAAATTCTACGGAGAATTACTGTATCTTGTTGTCGCTGTCGGGTAGAAACCTTGTACTGTATGTCCAAGTGTTACCTTTCTGGATATAGAGAAAAGAACAATGTTTTCTAGTGGTTCCAATTTAGTTATCATTTGCTCACAATCTCTTGTTAATACTTTTCAATATGTGACCTTTTTTAACCCTATGTCCCTATTTGAGGCATGTCATTATAGGCAAATATATTCATCCCCATGTCACATTGTGGCGCTTTGTGAGCTACTTTTGCTCAACGCTGCCTTACAACAAAGTATAAAATAGGGCATTCATTTATAAAAGTTAAATAAGGAATATGGAGATACAAGGTTTCTGCCCAACAGTGACAATTTGTGTGTGTGGGTGTGTTTCCTTGTGTGAAGTGTTCATAGAGTGCAGTAACTCATGGTGTGTCATTATGTTTTCAGCCTACCTGGGCACCCTGGAATTCAACCTGCACTTTGATCAGGATCAGAACAGCCTTCACTGTACCATCCATAAAGCCAAGGTATGTACAGTACTGTCAAAGACATGTCAATTGAGATGAATGCACACTTTGTATTGAATGAATCCTGCTTAAAGTAACAAATAATACCAGTAAGACTCCCTAATCGGGAGATAAGCGACCGTCAGGTCGCATACACAAACTTTAGAAGGCAATGGTAGCCAATCAGGAGGGAATATGGGAAATGGGACAGATCCATGTTGATGACATGACTTTAGAGATACTGTACCGCTTTGCATGATTTTAGGGCAAAGTCTGTAGGAGCAGTGTCCAAAAATGTGTTTTGCAAGAATCTGCCTCATGGTAGCGCTAGAAGAGGGCCATGTGAGAAATGAATGGTGAGGTTGTGGTTTGGCAGCCAAGGAGTGTGTGGGCAAAGTTTGGCATGGATAGGGGCAACAGTGGCGGAGATATGCGTAGGGCAAAAGTGTGACATGACGTCTGACGGACGGACTGACAGACTGACAGACAGACAGACAGACAGCCGGTGGAGGTTTTGATAGTAACTGCGCCCTGACGGTCACAAAAACTTGTCATTGCATTTGTAGAGATCATCAATGAATGGCTTATTTTTTACCATTCATATTATGCACAGGTTTTCAAAGTGGCTGTGGCCCTCAGCAGGGGACCAGGAGGTCGATTGGAAAGGAGAAAAGACAAATTCTCTTTTTTTTTTTCTTTTTTAGGGGCTGCAGCCTGAGGCTATGGCTATTTGGGGGACATTGCCATGGGAAACCGTTTTATTTATTTATATTACGACATTTTGAGGGCTTTACTGCCCTTTATTTGGATAGTACAGTGGAGATGTAAGAAACAGGCGGGGAGAGACATGCAGCGAAGGTCGTCAGGTTCGGGAATCGAACTCGCGGCTCACTGTCAGCCTATATGTAATCTGGCTAGCCATCGTCAAAGGAAAGGGAAAAACAGCGCCCTCTCTGTTTTGTTCCTTTTCATAGCACTACATCTGTTCTTGAGAGATTTGCCTATGTGGTACGTGCCTTAACCACAAGGCCACCGGCACCCCCTCCTGATCTAATGTAATATACATCTTGGCATGTAAACCTCAATGAAAAGAAAGCTTACTGATCGTTGTTGGCCAGAGACAAGACTGACCTGTGGCAAAAAAAACATAATATTCAACAGTGTCTCTCCACCGCTCGGCTAAATATATTCAGAATGGCCGTAGTACACGAGGGCACAGTTTTTGCGCCGTATGTTGTGGACTGTCAGATGATGTTAATTTATGCACAGCCCGCTGACCTGTAAGCTCACTGACAAGAAGAAAAAAAGAGCATAATGGTGCGAAGGAAAGGACACCCGGTAGCACTGTTTGGATGTAACTCTTGCAGGACGACTATCTTATGTTCTGTGTCATCTCCTGACCCTGTCAGTCGGGAAAAGTGTTCCGTCGTATGATGTCTGCACCTTTGACTCATTTGCATGTGTGTGTGTGTGTGTGCTGTTTGTGTGTTACTACAGGGACTGAAGGCGATGGACTCCAACGGGCTCGCTGATCCATACGTCAAGCTTCATCTCCTACCCGGAGCGAGCAAGGTCATAACTCCAGCCACACCCAGGGGCGTCACAAGGGGGGGGAGTGGGACTGAGTTACTAGTGCCCAAGGTGGAGGGGCCCTAGTAACTTTAGCTATTGAAAAATAGCAGATATACAAGCTCACAGCGCGGGCTTGTAGATCTGCTATTTTTAAAAAGTCGTGAAAATGTGTGAAAATCTTTGAAATCATGTGTTTTTTAAGCGAACATTTGTAACTCAAATTTTGCTTTTGGGGGGGTCCCTGGAACTAAATATTTTCAGATTGGGGTCCGTGGCCAAATACATATCATCTCGGGGGTCCTTGACATGAAAAAGTTTGAGCACCATGCACTGACATGGAAACATAGGTTTCTTGCACACATTTTCACAGTTTTTCAAAAATAGCAGATATACAAGCTCGCAGCGCGGCACCTGTATATCTGCTATTTTTCAATGGTTAACATTCATGGGGGCCCCGCAGTGAGAGCCCAGAATTTGGTGTGACGCCCCTGGCCACACCTCAGCCTCCGTTACCGTTAGACGCCTTCTCGTTGGGTGACATTCTCTGCCCCACATGTGCCATTCCCTTGTCTAGAACACACCGCCCAGCAAAGCACCAAACAAATGATTGAAAATAATCGGGCGAAACAGAAGACATTATGCAGAAATTAAAATGCTTCAGTACATGATTTCATTTCCACGGTCAGAGTACGTCATGTCAGGGTCCACGTGGGTCTACTGTACACTCCAAGAGTTAAAGGACCGCTGAGGATTATATGTGTGTTGTTGTTATGAGTGTTACAAGAGTAATGCAGGCAATTTATTCCTGTTTTTTCGAGCACATGAAAGGTCAAACAGAATGTCACCAAGCCCCTCACAAAAGAGGCTTACCGCGATAGCAGACTAATCTAGCATGTCGTTTCAAGCCATTGCACAGGGACAGCGTTTGGTTGGTCACTGGTTAATGTGGCTCGGCCAATGCTCCGCTCTGTCGAGCAGAAATGTGTTCTGGTCTGTTTCATCACCCCTCGCCTTGTTCTTAATGCAAACGGCAGCAGCAGCAAGCAGCAAAGATAAGGCACAGGGCGGCAATGCCTTTCGGATGTAGGCGGCGGCAACCTGTTGTCAGCCATTTTGGCTCAAGGTTAACCCACAACGAGGCTGTGACAAACAGGGCAGACATCACCGAGACAGTTGCACTGAGGCGACCGCTGAGGTCTGAAGGTGCAAACCCAAATATTCACCACCGGGGTATTTATGCCCCGCAGCAGCCCGCCCCCCCCCCCCCCTCTGTCTGTGTTTTTGTTCCCCTTGTTGTTATCTCAGTCCCTGTTCAACCGTCTGCCACTATCTCTCTATCTCCCTGTGACCCTCTTTGACCTTGAAATACCAACAGTGCGTGGAGGGAGGCGAGAGAGAGAGTGGGGAGAAGGGGTGAGAAGAAGGGGGGGGGGGAGTAACGGATGGGGGCAGGACAGCAGCAGGTGGTTGTCATGGAAACAGTGTGGATTGTTACACGGCTCACGTCAACAGGCAAGTGGCGAGTGTTGATGGGGGAGAGAGAGAGATAGAGAGAGAGAGAGAGAGAGAGAGAGAGGGAGGGAGGGAGGGAGGGAGAGAGAGAGAGAACGTCAGTGAGTACGCAAGTACCCACGCACCTGCCTCGGGTAAATATCGACCACACAGGACCATGCTGCTCCAAGGTAGGGCCATGTAAGTGTGAACCTGAGGATGACAGGCACGTGTGTGAGCGCACACACACACACACGCACACGCACACACACACACGCACACACACACACACACACACACACACACACACACACACACTGTGCAGTACTTACACACACACGTATATTTTCTTCCTCTCTTCCTCGCGAAAAGATGCTATTAACTCATCAACAGCTATTCAGACCAGTGATGTCAGACACTCAAACACACACACAAGCTAAGCACACCCATGGCACGCACACACACACACACACACAAACACAGTCAATGATGCCTGTCCGCGTGCTCATACGCTTTACTGTAACCCGATCCCTCCCTCGACACACACACACACACACACACACACACACACACACACACACACACACACACACACACACATACACACACACACACATGCGTGCACAGATTGAAATGTTAGGTTCATGTTAGGTTCATTCAATCAACACTCCAGATTTTGCAGAGTGTTTTTTGGTCGCCACATCAGGGACATGCTGGGCCCCTGATTCAGCCTAGAGTTGGAGAGGCCCTCATTGCGTGCTATAGAGAGAGATCTCTCTCTATAGCGCTGCTGCTACTCAAAGATTTGCCATTTCAGATCATGACTAGTGACAAGCCAGTGGGCCAATTACTGTACATGAGTTATATTTCGTCGTTGTCGGGTGGAAACCTTGTATGTCCAAAACCATTTGTTTTGTATTTATCATTTTAAAAAAAGATTTAAACTAGTGAAAACAGCCAATCTACAAGCACACAACGCCTCCCTCCACACACTGTTGGTATTTCAAGGCCGTTCGGGAGTTGTCCCGCTTTTCCCAATGGCCAGCACGTCCCTGCGCCACAGTGTTTTCAGCTGTGCTCTGTGCACTTGGCGGGGGCCCATTCCTAATCACGTCGCTCCGGAGGATGTGACTCACCTGACTCACCAACAGCAGGCCTCACTTCCTTCACAGCTCCGGCAGAGAGAGTGAGCGAGTGTGAAAGAAGTAAGAGCTTCCATATGGACAGGACAGATGATGGAGACAGAGGATGGAGGGGGAGAGGAGGATGTGTGGATGGAGGGGTGGAGGTGGAGGCTGGGACGGCTACCAGGGACGCGTTATTTGAAATGACGCCGCAGCTCCAGGCGGAGCCGCTCGATTGTCCACGACATTGCAAGCGGCGCGAAGGCCAGCGGGCCGCGCGGCCGGCAGAGCGCCGCGCGAGTTACGAAGCCGTGGTGAATGCAATCGTTATATTTATGCCCAGGCCGTAAGGCCTGGGCAAGCCCACGATAAACGCCCTGTCCAAGTGACTACAATGGAGCGCTCCCTAGCTCCGGTTCAGCCAATCAAAAGCTTCCGTGGGCGGGGTTTCCCTGGAGCTGTGGTGTAATTTCCAATAACGCACCAGGGACACCAATAAATGCGTGGATGAGGTGGGGGAACGGAGGCGAGGGATTGGTCCCCCTTGACTGGTGCAGAGACATTTATTAGGTGTTTGGAGACGATGAAGCCAGTGGTGCTCAAACAGTTTCGCAGTGGTGGAAAAAGTGCTCACATTTTGTACGTCAGTAAAAGTATCAATACTGCAATGTAGATGTACTCCGTTACAAGTAAAAGTCTGGAATTAAAAATGTACTTGAGAAAAAAGTATGAAAGTATTGGCATCAAAATGTACATAAAGTACCAAAAGTAAAAGTACAAAATATTTGAAAATAGCAGCTCTACAAGCTCACAACGCGTCGCGATGCGACGCGTTGTGAGCTTGTAAATCGGCTATTTTCAAATAGCCACGGTATAGAATAGGGCTAAAGTGCATTAATGTATGTTTTATAATATGATCATTTATCTGCAAAGTAACTAGTAACTAAAGTTTTCAAATAATTGTAGTGGAGTAAAAGTACAATGTTTGGATCCGAGATGTAGTGGAGTAGAAGTAAAAATACTGGAAACTGGAAATACTCAAGTAAAGTACAAAAACCTCAAAACTGTATTTAAGTACAGTACTTAAGTAAAAGTACTTAGTTACTTTACATCACTGCATTTTCGTGCCAATGACCCCCAAATTGATATTTGGCCCCATCTGAAAATGTTTTCTGCCAGGGACCCCCCACACACACACACACATTATGAACACATTTTCAAACACGTAATATTTTTCATAAATGTTCCAAAATAGCAGATGTACAAGCTTGCAAACATAATGTGAGCTTGTATAACTGTTGTTTTTGGATAGGCAACGCTAAAATCTAAAATGACAAGATGCTTTCTAAGTTTTAATGGGTTAATGTTGTATGACGCATCAAAGTAACCGACCTAAAAGCTCGCAGCGCGCTGCTGCACCGACACCGTGTGAGCTTTTAGGTCGGCTACTTTCGCCGTGATGCTGTGGAGCATAAATTAGACATGACACTGCAAGGGAGGAACATTTCTGAGCAGGGACATGCTGGGCCCCTGATTCAGCCCGGGAAAAAGAGTTGTAGAGGCCCTCATTGCGCGCTATAGAGAGAGATCTCTCTATAGCGCTGCTGCTACTCAAAAATGTGCCATTTCAGATCATGACAAGTGACAAGCCAGTGGGCCAATTACATGAGTTATATTTCGTCGTTGTCGGGTGGAAACCTTGTATGTCCAAAAACGTTTGTTGTGTATTTATCATTTTAAAAATGATTTAAACGAGTGAAAACAGCCGATCTACAAGCACACAACGCCTCGCACCGCGAGGCGTTGTGTGCTTGTAGATCGGCTGTTTTCACTACTTTTGTGCGACAGCCTTGTATGATGAAGCAAGGCTTTGCTTTGCGAAAAAATCTACAAATTTGAAACTTGGAGATACAAGGTTTCTGCCCGACAGTGACGATATACTGTACTTTGTTGGCCACCCAGCCCCCAAAATAGAACGAAGGCCGACATTTTATTTAACATTTTTTCCTAATGGCCGGCCTGGTCCGGCCGGGAATGAACCGGCCGTTCGGGAGTTGTTCCGCTTTTCCCAATGGCCAGCACGTCCCTGTTTCTGAGGAAGTGGAAGTAGTTGTGTTGTCAGATGAGCGAATGCTGAATGTTTGCATGGCACAACGCAAGCTGCCGCATAGCAAGCCTATGTGGAGTCGTGACTGCAAGCAAAATTAATTCTTAATCCTAACCACTTATGCCCCGTTTTATACTTTGTTGAAACTAGCTCACAACATGTACGCGTCGCCAGGGACGCCAGGTTGAAAGTGGCTGAGCAGAAAGCCAAACTTTATCTGTCTGGCAGTGAATGGAACACAGGGGGAGGAGGACAGAGAGACTGCGACAGACTGACACAAGACAAGCTGGGGCTGTGATGGCAGAACAATGGAACGTACTGTAGTGTAGGCCCTGCAGCATATTACATTGTTCTGCCATCACAGCCAGTGTAGGGCACAAAACGCAATGACACAATGAAAGCACAAAATCTCACCCCGAGACACACCGCCCGTCCTCGGAAGACAGGGAGAGGCCAGGGAGGCAAGGAGAGAGAAGAGAGGGAGGGAAAGAAAGGGAGGATAATTATGTTGAAAGAACTAGAAGTTTTCACACTCCAATTGACAAGTCTGCTAGAGGTGCAAGCACTGCAAAATCCTGAGTGTTAATTAAAATCAGATGGACCTGTTAAGTGTTCATCATCAGTGTTCAATTAAACAGCCATGATTTTGCATTGTACTGCCAGTACAATGGAAAATCATGACTGTTAATTGAACACTGATGAACACTAAGTATGTGCACTCTACAGACACACTCTTTCTCTAAATTTGCATGCATGCGTGCGTGGATGCGTGCGTGAGTGTGTGCTTGTGAATGTGCCGGTATCTGCATGTCTATAAATGCATGGGGCATTCCCACATCTATCTATAAATGCGACAAATCTCTGTCTGTCTGTCTGTATGTAATCCGCGTATCTCGAGAACCGTTCGTCCCACCAGCTTCAGATTTGGCACGCGCGTTCCCCGCCGCGGCGCGGAGTGCCGTGCCCGGCCTCGACCCGGAGTGCCGTGCCCGGCCTCGACCCGACCCGACGCGCGTTTTTTCCGAACCGGCGCGAAACGTTCGGAATCACCATATGCGGAGCTGATTGTTGACATCAGGTGTTTCGGAGGAAACCGGCGCAAGCGCTGACTCATTGTGACATCACTCCATAAAAGGCTCTGACATCACGTACGCCACATGAGTCAACAAAAAATGGACGCAGATAGACATATCTCCGTATATATACGCCACATGAGTCAACAAGAAATGGACGCAGATAGACAGATATCTCTGTATATGGGCATAAAAGGGACACAGACAGATACAGAGATCTCCATATATGGGCATAGGCAAACAGATGGTCAAAACGGGTCCTATGGGGTTTGGTGTGCTTGTGAATGTGCCGGTATCTGCATGTCTATAAATGCATGGGGCATTCCCACATCACTCATAATGCTGATGGACTGCAGCATATAATAGCAGACACTGTAGCCTGCAGAGAAGAACACAGCTGCATTTCAAAAGGATAAGAGAAATGAAATATGCTAAAACTAAATGAACACAACCTGAAGGCAGAGTCTGGCAAATGAGTCAGTCTATGCCTGTTTAATAAATCTCAGCGAATCGTAATAAGGGAAAGTGCGTGGTGTTGTAGAGTGTCTGCATTATACAGTTAGCAAGTGGCCCCTGGGCCTTTATTATCATGGAAACATTTCATTTCTCATGCTAATCGTGTTAGCGTTGTCAAAGTGACTGGTGTGCTGTGTTAGGGAAGCTGTGGTTATTAGTGCATCTGGCTGCTGCTGCTGCTGGTGTTGTTGTGACATGGGAGGGGGCGCAGGGACAGGTGAAGTGTGGAAATCCTGCTGTCCTCTTCTCCACAAACTAGGTGCAGGGGCGTCAATTGGGTATGGCAGGGTATGCAGCTGCCATACCCAGGGTCCAGGGGGGGAAATCAAAGTTACTTTTAAATATAAATCCATGAATGTCTCTTTGTCTATCTGTGCTGGTTATTATGTTGTTAAATTACAGTAAAAATAACTACAAATGCAACATTTTACAAAATGGTCACTTTAACAAGGTATTATAATTATATTCTCCACACTTTTATTCTCCCCATCTTGACAGAATGGTATATTCCCAGGTTCTGCAGGTCAGCTGCACAGGTGCAATGCATTATTGTTAATTGTGACACGTTTACTAACATGCCAAGTTTAGCTGCACTTGAACAACTGTTCCAGGCTGCCATGTCCAGCCCAAGAAACCGTAGAAACGGGGGGAAGAATTAAATGTACTTCTTAAAATGAATGTATCATGCCTGTTGCTAAGGTATGGCAACATGGCGCGCGTGCAAGACACCAGTCATGTTGCCATACCTTAGCTTTTTCTGAACTGACACCACTGACTAGGTGGCAGATGTCTGTGACTCCCTGAGCTGGAGAGAGAGAGAGAGAGGGATAAATAAATATTTCCCCTCCATTTCTCACTCTCTCACCCCTGCCCCCCTCTTCCAGACTAATTTATATTTCGCCAAATTACTGAATCGCTCACCGAAACAGATAACAAATCCTCGTCAGTTGAAAGTTGTTTATCTTCGACAGCGACTCTGTCAAAATGACGAAGTATAAATTAGGCTTCAGACTCTACTCACTTGTCCCTCTCTCACCACTGACCCCCTCTCCCAGCCTCATTTATATTTCACCAAATGACTGCATTGCTCGCCGAAACAGATAACAAATCCTCATCATTTGAAAGTTGTTTATCGCCGCCTGCGACTCGGTCAAATGACAAAGTATAAATTAGGCTTCAGACTCTACTCACATGTCCTTCTCTCTGACCTGTCTAGGTCGCCCTCCACATCCAAAAAGAGAGATTCTCTACCCTACCCTTCACTTCTTCTCTCAGCCATCCCAGCACACCCTTGTTTAGTCTCCTCACCTCACATCTGCCCTCCTTAATTCCAGTCACTCTAACATTGATAATTCATGTTCCCGTCTTCACTGTCTGGCGTCTATGTTCCTTTCCCTTGGAGCCCACTTAAAATGTCCTTGTTGCTTTCTCTCATAGCTCACTTTCTTTTCTTTTCGTCTTCTTCTTCCAGGCGAACAAGTTACGCACAAAGACCTTGAAGAACACGCTGAACCCGGTGTGGAATGAAACGCTGGTGTACCATGGCATCACAGCTATTGACATGACGACAAAAACACTCAGGTATTCAATCCCTAATACCACGCGGCATTTGCCAGCCACTATCACTAATCCTCAGACTGGCAAATGCTCAGTTTATTATGCAGGGGGACAAAATA
>NC_137812.1:39166580-39299080 GCF_963921795.1 Nannobrachium achirus | reverse complement strand
TTGGATCTCATTTTTGAGGCTATATCTGCAAACAGCATGTTGTGGGACCATGAGTGAATTGGTGAGAACGTTCACAGCCTGCATACATCACACCACAACCGCGCTCACAAGTGTAGGTTTATTCTGAGGCATCTGCCAGAGACATCCCATCAGTTATGAGTATAAAAAGGCTGGAACTAACGTGTCAAAATCCAAATGTCAGAGGAACAGACTGAGGACGAACTGTGTGTGTGTGAGTGAGTGCATGCTTGCGTGCGTGCGACGTGCGTACATTTGTTTGTGTAAAGAAAAACAAAGACAGCGAATGAGACATACCTATAAGGGAAAGAAAGACAGAGAAGGGATGGGGACAGAAATGGGTAACAAACAAGTGACAACAACTGTGCATTGACAGTCCCTCTGGGCACAGCTGAACAGGTGATGGAGGGAGTGTAGCCGCTGCTGAAGAGGGCATCCTGCCAACTCACTATGGTCTGCCATGGAAAGCTGTCAGATTATAAATTACCTGTGAATTTGTTGATAACCGACCTCCAAATGGCATTTACCCGCATTTTGGTTCGGCATAAATCAGTGCGTCGACTGGGCTGATTGAAGCGCACGCTGGAGAAATATGCAGAAGACCTGTATTGACTGACACATTGTTTCTCGTCCGTCAAGCGATTGATCTTGTTGCCGGGGAAGCTTCGCACCCACTTTATCTCCAAATTACCAGCTGACCTGTCTTCCCTGTTTTATGGCGCTGTTCATACAGAGCTGGAATATAATGACCTAAATATGTGGCTTTCTGCAGCTGCGACTCTGTTCTAAATATCACCAGGTAATAAATACATTAGACCACTTAAACCATGGGTCTTCAACAAGGGGTCCGGGACCCCTAGGCGGTACTCAGAGTTACTACAGGGAGGCCACCAAATGTTTGTGTGATAGGAACTTGTTTTTTACATTAACCACTTGAACCCTGGAATTCCTTTTCTGAGGGGAATAATAAAATAGCTGATCTAAAGTACAAGCTTGCAGCGCGAGGCTTTGTGAGCTCGAACAGCTATTTTCGGCAAAGAGGTGTGGTGTAGGGGAACAAAGAGCAAATCAAGTTCAAGTTTTATAAGTATTGAGGGTTTTAATGGATAACTGTCTGGAAATACACATTAACATGAACCCAACACCGATGATAGTGCTGTCAAACAAGTCTTTGAATGAAGCTTTTTATGAAATCTATGACATGGTTTAATCTGTTACATAATGTTATTATAATATGTAGCGGGGGTCCCTGCTTCATCTCTCTCAGCTACAGTAAGGCGTCCTTGCCCTGAAAAACGTTGAAGACCCCTGACTTAAACCCTATATACTGTACTTCATTGACCGGGTACCTCTAAGGGGTCTATACCTCCTTTTTTCCCCTCTACTCCAAATCTCTTCACAAGAAAATGGCCGATCTACAAGCTCACAACTTGTAGATCTGATATTTTGACACATAGCCTAGTTTTGACATGCCCAGAATAGGGAGGCTAGGATCATGATGTCGGATGTGTTGCATTTCACAATGTTTTTATTTACGGATTTCTCTCCTATTGCATGGAGAGGCGTTAAAGTATTTTCCACTGGCATCAGACAGACACACACAGTGTAGCCGACAGTTTATAGCTTCATGTTGGAAGGAAAGCATGGTTTAATCTGAGCCTGTTTCACACTGCTACATGATGTAATGGAGTCCACCTGGCTCTTTGCACTTACTCAGCTGTTCTTATTCTATTCTCGGTGTGTGTGTGTGTGTGTGTGTGTGTGTGTGTGTGTGTGTGTGTGTGTGTGTGTGTGTGTGTGTGTGTGTGTGTGTGCACGCGCGTGTGCATGCGTGCAGACTTTGTGTATGTGACATGGACAGACTTGGTCGAAATGAGTTTATTGGAGAAGTGAGGGTGGCCTTGAAGAAACTGAAAGAGGGGGAGAACAAGAGATACAATATGGGACTGGAGAGAATTGCACAGGTAGATACAGTGTGCATGTGTGCGTGTGTGTGCGTGCATGCGTGCGTGCGTGCGTGCATGCGTGTCACAACAATCTTCGCCAGGCTGAATGCATGCTTGTCATATATACTGTATGTTCCTCTTCTATATATACAGTATGTGATGTTGGCCTATGGGATGAACTTCTCTATCTCTTCCTGTCTCATCCTCTCTTTGTCTCTATCTCTATATGTTTGCATCTCTCTCTCTCTCTCTCTCTCTCTCTCTCTCTCTCTCTCTCTCTCTCTCTCTCTCTCTCTGTGTCTCGTAGAATAAAGAAAGCAACAATCAAACAGTGGAGCAGGGAGCGCCCATAGCAGAGGAAGAGGTAGGACTTTTCATTAGAGCTATTATTAACAATGCCATTAGCATTGTTTGAAGCAAAGGGGGGGAAGAAAAGGCTGATTGGTAATTTGCTTTTTCTCATCTGAAAATCTAATGAATTTTCTTATCTTTCTGGCAATTCTAATAGACCCACCCCACCTTCTAGCCTGGTTTTAATTATCTGATTTTAATCACCGGCTGTGTATCTGAATGACATGTACTTTTAATAAATCAGTGAAACCAGTGAAGTTCAGAACAACCGAGCAGCTTTCCAATTACTCCCCACCCTGGTTGCACTGATAGGATCTTCTCTCTCATCATCGTTTTGGATCATAATAGTGTTCCATCTCTGACTAGATTAATTTAACGCTTCAGTAGTTAAAGTGGAAAGTAAAGGAATTTTGTTTTGTCAGTTGTAAATAATTGCTTCCATTACGTCACACAAGTTTTGATGTGAATATTTGATGTTTCACATCTATCGTCCAACCGTCCAATAATAATCTTATCGTCGTTGTCGCGTGGAAACCTTGTATGTTCAAAACTGTTAGTTTAGTATTTAGAGTTTTAAAAATGATCTAAACTAGTGAAAATAGCCGATCTACAAGCACACTAGTGAAAATAGCCGATCTAGATCAGCTATTTTCACTAGTTTTGTGCAATAGTCTTATGTGATGAACCAGGGTTTTACTTTACGGAAAAACATACAAATTTGAAACTTGGAGATACAAGGTTTCTGCCCGACAGTGACGTTATAATCTTGAGCTTGACTGGAATGGAACTGTTCTGGGAATATTCATGCATGCATAAACTGTCCTCTATATTTCCAAATTGGAACCCGCAAGGGCAAATAGTAGCTGGGTAACTAATCTTTGCCAGCAATCAGAATCCATTTGATATTAACACTTACTCAAGTTCAACAATTTAAATTACCAGAGACTCTGCATTGAAGTTGAAAGAATAATGAACTGTCTTGGCTGTATGATCCATAATAATACAAGGGTCTGTTGGTATCAACCAAAAAGGGGGAAAATAGGTTACAGGAGCGCTACTGGTATCCCTCAAACCACAGTTACTCATGGAAAGTAATAATATTCAGGAGAGAAGAACAATTATGTACATGTATGTCAAACAGGCATACAAAATCCAGGTCCAGGCAATCAGGCACTGTATTTTAAGGCCTTTATTGTAAATTATTTGGTCTAGAGAAATCAAAATACACCAACATGTGTCGGCTTGCGCCTTCCTCAGGGTGTAATGAAGCAAAGAAACACAGAGTTGGCCTAATTATAGGTGTAGATGTCCCCTGGACATGAGGAGGAGGTTTGGTCCACCTCTCCTTTCCATGGGATGTTTCCGTGAGCAGAGCGCTTTTGTTTCCCCCGCATCTCCTGACATCATTATATCACATTAGAATAGTCCCCACTCCTTGGGGTGTTTTTGTCACATTATATATATACACACAGAGAATACCAGTCAGTTTGCCTACCCGCCCCGGCCATGCCGTTCGCCCTGTGTGTGTGTGTGTGTGTGTGTGCGTGCGTGTGTGAGAGAGCAAACGGTTCAATTCGGTGGGCGAAAGGACTGCGCCTAAACACTGGGCGAATGGAGTGTTACCCACCACACAGATAGGAGAAATTCGTCCTCTGCATTTACCCATCCTATAACAACTAGGAGCAGTGAGCAGCCATTCGATTCTACGGCACTCGAGGCTTGCTCAGGGACGCACATCGACATTGCTGGCCTGACCTGGAATCGTACCCAGAACAACCAGGGGCTCTGGCTCCACGGGCAGGCTCACTAACCACTCAGCTATGGCCTCCCCAGCCAGCATTACAGCTTACAGTTTAGGCATTTAGCAGACGCTCTTAATCCAGAGCGACTTACAATAAGCAGGTAATAAATACATCAATACAATAAGCAAGGTAATACATCAACATCAATACATCAATAGCATAGAAATATCAATCTAGAAAAAATAACGTAAGTAGACCAAGCACCTAATCAGTAAAAAAACTTTATATAAAACCTAAAAATCCTATCTAGCTTTCATGTATGGTCATTGAGGGTAGCCGAGTGCTACGGTAAGTGCTATGGGCTAAGGTGGAGTCTGAAGAGGTGAGTCTTCAGGCCACTGCGGAAACTATAGGGAGTGAGTCTGTCGTTCTAAGTGCGACAGGGAGTTCATAACAAAGTTTGGGGGCTAGGAGGGCGAATTGTCTAGGACAAGTGGATTTTTGTCCTGGAGTTTTTAGCGAAGGTTCTGTCAGCATCCCTGTGTTAGTCGATCTGAGTGAACGGGTGGGGTTGTAGGGGTTGACCAGGCTTTGGACGTATGGAGGTGCCATACCATTGGCTGATTTGAAGGCCAGCATTAGTGTTTTGTATTCTGTGCGGGCCACAACCGGGAGCCAGTGGAGGGAACGGGGACACATGTGAGAATATTATTATTAATGCTGCTTCCATTAGATGGTCCAATGCAGTTTTCCTCAGCAGTAACTATTTGTCTCCTCTAACTTGCTAAATAACAATGCACTATGAAGCAGGCACAACAAACTCTTAAAGGGAATCGGAGACTATGCTCTTATTGGTCTAATTTATGTCATGCCCAAACACAACAATGACTAATTCAGAATCTAAATAGAACCCCTTTGTGTCGTGTGCCCCACTTTGAGCCCAGATAATGCCCAGGAGACCCCACTGACACAGTTGTGCCCTGCGTTTGTGTGTGTGTGTGTGTGTGTGTGTGTGTGTGTGTGTGTGTGTGTGTGTGTGTGTGTGTGTGTGTGTGTGTGTGTGTGTGTGTTTGCTTGTGTGTGTGTACTCGCGCGCGTGCGTGTGTGTGTGTGTGTGTGTGCGTGTGTGTGTGTGTGTGTGTGTGTGTGTGTGAGTGTGTGAATTGATTACCACAGGAATGACAGATTATGTGGAGGAGAAACCAATTTTTTACCTGTTGTGCAAAAACATTTTATCTTTTTTCGTGCAATGGTTGCAAAACAGCCAATCTATTTTTCTAACATTTTGAAAGGGTTTTATCAGTTTGAACCGACACAAAAAGGTATTAACAAGAGCTTGTGACTAATAGCAGCCGTTATCCTCCCTTGGGAT
This sequence comes from Nannobrachium achirus, assembly GCF_963921795.1. Lineage (NCBI taxonomy): Eukaryota > Metazoa > Chordata > Actinopteri > Myctophiformes > Myctophidae > Nannobrachium > Nannobrachium achirus. Next base: position 39,293,651 of record NC_137812.1, on the reverse strand, counting down.
GGTCTGTTATCACCGCTGTCATGCCTTAGCCAAGGCTCAGTAGTCTGACTACCAGCTCCCAGGAGCCCGAACAGTAGCTCCCAGGAGCTGGTAGCTCCGTTATCACCCTTGGTCTTGTCATTGCAACACACATTCAGAGGAATAATGTACTGGTCGCTCCCTCAGTGAGATTCGAACCCGGGCCGTTGGATTACCAGGATTGTTTTTGCTTGGTTTTAACTTTTAATGGCACATAACTCGGTACCTGCACGTGGCGTGGCGGTGAAAAATACTATGCCTACACCTAAACCTAAACCTAACCTCAGTAAAACTATGCCTCAACCCAACCCAAAAACCCTAACCTTAACCTCAGTAAAACTATGCCTAAACCTAACCCAAACCCTAAACCTAACCTCAGTAAAACCATGCGTAAACCTAACCCTAAAAAAATTGTCAGAGCGGCGCCTCCATCTCAGTAGCGTCCTCAGTAAGAGCGCATGGCTGGAATTCCCAACCTGGTAGTGTCATATCCCAGCGTGACTTATTTTTCCCCCCTCTGAACGTGTGTTGGCGCATGCGCATTGCAATGACAAGACCGCGGCTGATATCGGGTCTCCCAGCTCCTCGGAGCTGATAGTCAGACTGAGCCTTGGCTAAGGCGTGACAACAGTGATAACATGCCCATCCCAAGGGATGATAACGCATGTATCAGGTGCTAATAGCTACTTTTGAACGATTTGTGTTTAACACAAATCATCTCTTTTGGTCCCTGGCAAAAACGTTTTCAGATGTGGCCAAACACATACCATTTTGGGTGTCCTTGGCACGAAAACGTTTGAGAATTATTGATTTAGAAGGCATTAAAGGAGTGTGGATCACTAGCATCCTTCAAAATCGCCCTGAAAAACCACTTACAGGCAGCAGCCGTTCGCAACTGGTAAAACAAACCTAGCCCAGCCCTACCCTCCCCTGCCCCTTCTTTGTATATACTTACTCTTTGTATAGACTCACTGTTATTTATTTTTTTCCTTTCTTATTTATTTTTATTTTTATCGATTATATCTACTGCATAGTACTGTGTTCTATTCGTCTGTCATTCAATGTTATATGAGATACTTAAATGGTTTTCCACAGGAAACCATTTAAGAAAAGACTAAGCTTATTTAGCTTAGTCTTTTCTAGGATCTCCTTTTAGTAGACCTTGTACCAGTGAACTGTACCATCATGAAACTGTACCTTTCCTATGCAAACTTCTAATAAAGTCTTCAATCAATCAATCAATCAATCAATTTGTAGATGAATGGGCCTCAGGTCTCAATGTTGTGTCTCTGCTGTCTGTGCCCCCATGCAGCGAGGACGTATCCTGGTGTCGCTGTGCTACAACCCAGAGAAGAGCAGCCTCTTAGTGGGCATCATACGCTGTGCTCATCTGGCTGCCATGGACTCCAATGGATACTCTGACCCCTTTGTCAAAATGTGAGTAATGTTTGAATGTTTAAAGTAATAGAGTAATAGTTGATGTATTAAATGGATGATAGCCCATTTGTCTGTGTAGAAGGGGAGAAGGATTAGGGGCTGTCCAGGAGCATTAGGGGCTGTCCCAAGGATATAATATTCATACAGTATGTTGTATCATTGTCTGTTGCACTATTGTTTTGTCCAGTGTTTTTGAGTGTTGAATGTTTAATGGGCCACAATATGAAAACAAGCCTTTGGGTTTTTGTGTGTCTCTCTCTCTTTGTTTTTTCCTTTTTTTTTTTTTTTTTTTTTCTTTTTAGCTCATTGTAGTTTTAAAACTATGTCACTAAAGTATTCAATCAATCAATCAATCACTGAATCCACTCAAATAGATCAAGGTCAAGATTAAAATGATATAATCATCCATATCTCAGGAATGGAGGGATGTAGCCGTGAAAGCTGACTTGAGAGCTAACTTTTCAAACTCATCAGTAAGACATGCGGATTCTCAATCATCAAGAAGACCTGAGATTGCGTACTTTATGATCAATGGGTGGGCCAACCAACCTTATTATACAGTATGCTGTGATGGGTGTCGCCTATTATAAATCTGAGGGCAGTCTGGTAGCAGCATAAATCAGACCTTCTCAAAGTGGGGTCCAGGGACCTTCAGGGTTCATGCAGGGTTCCTTAAGAGGGTTCCAAATGGACTCTTACCATTGTGTAACTCTAAGAGTTATGGCAGACCTTGAAATTAAAATATTTTAGAGCCAGTGGAGTATAAATTGTGTATGAGTAGTGGCTGGAGGCCACCATAGCTCTTTTCTTGATAGTGCTGAAAGCAGAGAATGAATGTCTCTTGGACCAGGTTTTTGGCATCAGTACCCAGTGGGAAAGGTCCAGCTCAGGCGGTTTGCTCAGATGCTCAGAAGCATTCGTCGTTCAGAACGTAATTGCTCCCGTTATAAACTTCAGAGGAGACTGCTCTTCGCTGCCCTCGGATACGCCAATCACCATCGACCAGTGGGGCAAGAAAGCATCAACTTTTGGATGCTGAGGGTGTGTGCTGAGCAACTTGCTGTCCCGTTCAGGGACCTCTTCAACCTCTCTGGGTTGCCCCAGCTGTGGAAGACATCGGGCCCTATTTTCATCCATGCCTTACCCCTTATCTCTAAACTCAAGCCATTTCTTTTATCTGATCTATAAGCTCACAACTTGTCGGCTATTTGAAGTTTTCTTTTTGTAATGTTTTTCAAAATAGTAAAAAAAGGCAAAGAAGTATAGGGGTAAGGCATGGACGAAAATAGAGCTATCATGCCTTGTCACAAGAAATGCCATCCCTCTGCCCCAGACGACTGTTTCATTAGAGTGGTCGCCTTTGTCGCAGGTACGATTCCCGGACAGGCAGCTATGTGTCGATGTGTCCCTGAGCAAGACCCTTAACCCCTAATTGCTCCCCGAGTGCCACATATATGGTTGCTCACTGCTCCTCCTAGTCGTTATAGGATGGGTAAAATGCAGAGAATACATTTCACGTATGTACAAATGTACTGTGACAAACAACTACCGAAGGTGTGGGACCTATATTATTATTATTATTATTATTACCCTTATTATTATTACCCTTATTATAATTACCCTAGTCGGTGTATATTAGATTATTCTAATGTGCTTTCATCTGTTTGTTTGTTTTTCTTGGTGGGGGGGTCATCTTGTGAACTTCCATTGGAGGATAAAGAGGTGAAGAAACACCCTTGATAGAAAGCAGACTCTATCTCTCTCTCTCTCTCTCTCTCTCTCTCTCTCTCTCTCTCTCTCTCTCTCTCTCTCTCTCTCTCTCTCTCTCTCTCTCTCTCTCTCTCTCTCTCTCTCTCTCTCACGTCTCTTTCTGTTGTCATAGTTTCTCTTTTTATTCTTTCTTGCCTGGTTATTGATTTCTTCCTGTCCTTCAGTAGAGGCACTCTGTGCCTTAGTTACCAGTCCATTCATATGCACAATGTGACAGAGCTCTGTGGTGTGTTAAAGTCGTACATCTAAATCACACAGATTTATTCTCCTTAATCTTTTGACTGATTTACCGATTTGAAGGAACTCTATTCATAACAAAAAAGTTCTTTATTTGAATGTAGTACTTCTTTGACTTTGTCTGTTGTGTTTGAACATTGCTTCAGTCCATTATGTATTGAGTTCCAACCCACAGGTTTTACAAGAACCGCTGCCAAAGGGTACGATAACGGTCCAAACATTTCTCAATAATGAATTTACTTCATGACAGCTTATTGAAGTGTCAGAGTGTTAGCCTCCAGCCTGAACATTGGCCATTTGTAATTCAGACAAACTTGATATATTTCTCTTCACTAATGGTACTAGGAAGTCACATTGGAATTGAAAACGTCTTTTACAAAATGAGACCAAGCCAAGAGAGAGCAAAAGCAGCAACATACAAAAAGAAATACGTGACAATGCCCGTGTAGATAAAGATAAGATGATGACTTTCATAAGAAGATTTGGGCCTGTGGCCGTTTCTCACATAGTGAAGTAGTTAGACAGATTCATGGGCACTGGTCCTGTGAGGATTTTGAAAACCAGGCCCATTGCAAGTTGCTGTATTCTGTCCTCTACCCTGAGCCGTACCACCCTAGCATAATGAGCAGGGGTGAGGTGTGAGGTCTAGTAGTAGTCTTAATAGTTTGTTTTGAGAGGTCTGTAGTTTTGATTTGAGACTTTTTAGTACCTTTGAGGGGCTAGAGTACCATGTGCATGCAAAGTCAAAATGGCATTGGGTGAGTGCTCCACTGCACAGTGCACACCCCATCTAAAAGCTGCCCATCTCTGCAAAGAGCAGACTCCCATAATAATCTAGAGTCCATGATCATCTTAAAGGTCCTGTGGAGACTTGGGCAAGATTGTCTGTTAATAAACTCGCCTCATCCCCATGAAATGTCAGTTCTTTTATGAAAAATCCTCATAGTGTAGAATGTCCGAAAAAGCATATTAGAAAATGATCCAAAATGTTTTGTCTTCTATCCTTCCACATTGGATTATACAGTTTTATGGCCAAGATAGCCAATGAATAGGAAATGAAATGGGGGGGGATTCACAGTGTAATATGATTAGATATTCTTGAGGTGTTTGATAAGGGCTATGTGTCCACTCTGCATACTCAAGGTCAATCGTACATCATATGTATTTGGAGACGTCCAGCCAGGATGTAACAGAGAGTACGTGGTAGGGATGTCTTCTTATCATGATATATTTGCTAGCGGTGAGGAAGCAAGAGAGACAGGGACGTCTCTCGGAACAGCTCAGGGTACAGGTACTGTATTATATATACTGTACCAGAACTCCCTCTTTTCCAGCAGACTGTGTTGTAGATATCGTCTGGTTTTAGCGCAAACTGGAGCGAAGAGAACACAGGTCTAAACAATAGCAGTGTCAGGTGGAGCAGGGAGTAAAATAACGTCGTTGTCGGGTGGAAACCTCGTATCTCCAAGTTTCAAATGTGTACGTTCTTTCGCAAAGTAATGCCCTGCTTCATCATACAAGGCCGTCGCGCAGAAGTAGTGAAAACAGCAGATCGTGCGAGGCGTTGTGTGCTTGTAGATCGTCTGTTTTCACTAGTTTAAATCATTTTTAAAATGATAAATGCAAAACGAACGGTTTTGGACACAGTTTTTTTCCACCCGACAGCGACGATAAGCTTTTTTGCAGGCACCCTCTTGCTTCTCATGAGAGCATATCTGCATGCGTCGCACAAACATACACCGCTCATAACCCCATTGTGCGGGTCTTATCTCTTGTTAAGGCCCATGCAGGCTCATGTATTTACATTTTGCTTTAGCCATTTTTAAACAAGTACCTTGCTGTCAGACATTTCAACACAAAGCCTAGTAATACATAAGAATTTTAGGTGAATGCTTGCGGGCTTATCAAAGAACCGAGCCATCCCAACCGCAGCCAAGTTTGGTAACAGTAAAGAAAACAGACTTTCTTAATAACAGCAGTACACAACACAACATGCCAATAACACAAACTAAAATGATAAAATACAAAAAAAAAAGGTAAATACAGAGTTTAAAATGTTGCCTGCTTCAGTTCAGACACATAGTACCAAACAGTGCAACCACTTACCACTTTTGTGATTTTGACTACCTTGCGATAATAACCAGTTAGACTTCTTATATATCGTCACTGTCGGGCCGAAACCTTGTATCTCCAAGTTTCACATTTGTACGTTTTTTTCACCAAGTAAAGCCCTGCTCCATCATACAAGGCTGTCGCACAAAAGTAGTGAAAACAGCCGATCTGCAAGCACACAACGTAGATCTGCTGTTTTCACTAGTTTAGTTCATTTTTAAAATGATAAATACAAAACGAACGGTCTTGGACATACAAGGTTTCCACCCGACAACGACGATATGCGCACTTTCCAACTTGTTTGCAGTTTGTGACTGTTCAGCAATACAACTCACCGACACCAGATTGCACATCAGATAGTTGAATGTTGAATGAGGCAGAGCTAAACTATGTTTCAATTCAGAAGAATGTTTCTAGTCCTTCGGGACAGACAGGCCTCTTGCTTCTAAAGCCTCCAGCACTTCTGACTAGAATATGAATAAATAGCTCAGTTCACATTGTTTGAACGCCTTCAGCAGATCACTGCTATAGCAGATGCACCAAGGGCAGCAGGGCATGGTCTTGCAGACCCAGGCCAACGAACCGGCACGCAACAACAATCCAAATGTGTTTTCTTTTTCCTTATTTCTCATGCAGATTACTACATGATCCGCATGACAAACTGGCATTTGTATTTATTAGTTGGAATCAGTGTTGTTTTTGACAGCAAATTTTGATTTAGTTTTAGTCGTAGTCTTTTGAATAAAATGTATTTTAGTTTTAGTCATAATTTAGTCACCCGAACAGTTTTAGTTTTTGTCTAATTTTAGTCAACTAAATATCATAAGATTTTAGTCGACTAAATCCACTGTTGATTTAGTCAACTAAAATGTATTTTGGCAGGCCTTGATGGCATCGTAATGACTGATTTTACACTCGATTGTGTGCTGAAAATAGCAGATCTACAAGCTCACAACGCGTCGCGCTGTGACGCGTTGTGAGCTTGTAGATCGGCTATTTTTCGCACGCAACACCTGAGAGCAACCAAACATAAAATGACTCTCTTCTCCACTAGTCCCTCCCTAACGTTTTAGTCTAGTTTTTATTTTGTTGACAAAATAGTCAATATATTTAGTCTTAGTTTTAGTCATCACAGCTTAGTTTTTATTTCGTTTTTATAAAGTTTTCGCCAGTAAAAGAAACGCAGTCGACAAACATTTTTCGTCATAGTTTTAGTCGACGAAATCAACACTGGTTGGAATGAATAGAACAGCTTCCCTTTACTTGCTATTTATTTGTGTAGGTCAGGCTGCCATCAGTTAATGTTAGTGCTTGAAAATACGTAGCTTCTGGGCATTCCAAATGTTTTCCTCCATGTATTCTTCTCTCATCTGCCCCAGCAGTCCGGAAGCCATTCATCACATGACACCATGTTCAGCCTCAGTCAGCAGCCTCCCCCTGCAGCTTCTTAAACACTGTTTGCTCTTTTTAAATGGCTCAAACCAGCCTATGGAAACGTTGAAATCACCTCCCTGGCTCGCTGCCAGTCCTTCTGCCTCTTCCCTCGCAGAGGGCCCGAAAGGGCATCATTTGACCAGGCGTTATCAATCCACTTGACGAGGGCGGCCTCAACCGCAGACGCTTTCCCCGGGCGCAATCGTTTTCTGTCTCCATCACTAGCCATGACACGTTCTTGTTGTTTGAGTAGACTACACAAAAAGGAACACCAAGTTTCACTGCTGCAACTCGGCTTGTTTTTGGCACTTTGTCATTGAGGAGAGTAAATCTTTCATAGAGAGAAAACACATTTTGTTTTCCTGTCGTGATCTCTATGTCCACACACAGCACCAGCCTCGGGTAGCTAGCTGAGAGCAAGGCGGGGACCGGGTACTGCGAGGCAAAGTTCCATGGCCTTTTTTCTTTTATTATTATTACCGTAATTGTATAATGTAATTGTATAATGTTTCCTCCCATAGCTTGTTGTAATAAACCTGCTACTTGATTACTATTTAAGCAAAGTATCTAAATAACATTTCATTGGAGTAATTCTATTCCAAGCTTTTTTAGCCCTGTAATCATTGTATCACTGTAATTACTGTGATCACTATAAACTGTTTCCACTGTTTATAGTGTTAGTGTCAAAATAATAGCGTGGCATTTCTCCCTCCCCTCGCTTGATACAAAGTCATGTTGCTCATTCTTGCATGTTAGCAGGGGCCATCTGGGAGGATGGGGTCGTTTTAACTGAAACAGGTGAAACGTATGTACAATATGGCTACAATGCAATTAAATGCAGGCCATCTGTGAAAGTGCCAATCTGAAAGACAGTATTGTATGAACGCTTCGCATATGCAGGTGCTTGCTGTATGCATGTCAGCACCTGTATGCTTCTGTTTGCAGGTCAGCAATAAAGTTCCTTGATTCATGTGAACAGGGCATACGCAAATTTGTGCACATACACCATGGTGCACAGTTTGTTATAATCACAGGCCTCAAAACCAATTTGGTTACTTTTTAAGAGCATATGTCAGGTATTCAATTAGCTTTTTAATGTTTGTTTGTTTTATTTATTTATTTTGAGTTTACTTCCTTCAGGAAGAATATGTCTCTGGACACTTCAATCCAAAATGTTAAAACATCAATATTTATTTGAGACAACATACAGCTGTCAAACATTTCCTGCTGACTAAACAGGCTTTCGTCTTTTATTCTGGCGTTCTCGGTGCGCGCGTGTGTGTGTGTGTGTGTGTGTGTGTGCGTGTGTGCACGTGCGTGCGTGCGTGCTTGTGCAAAGCCTAATGCTGCATTCACATTGAGAGAAGCCAAGCTAAAGGTTGGCTTGGTAATTCAATGTAATCTCTATGCACACCAGCTTTTAAAATTTCCATGCTCGAACAAATTTTAAAAGCTGGTTTGCATAGAGATTACATTGAATTACCAAGCCAACCATTAGCTTGGCTTCTCTCAGTGTGATTGCAGCATAAGTTTGCGGAGTATAAGCAGTTATTTTAATTTCTTTTATTTTTTTGCTATGCTATTGGAACATACTGTATTGTATGTTCCAATGTACCAATGAACTGGAATGTTCACATTCCAGGAATGTGTTAAAGTACAGTTGGATAGCCATGTTGGATACAACATGTCTATCCAACTGTACTTTATTCCTTTTTGCCTCTATCATGCAGTTTGTTTTCTGCTCGCTGCAGCGTTCTCCTCTCTTGCCGGCTCTGTCCATTATGAGTCATCTTAGCTCCCCATGCCTTTTCTTAATTGCACCTTCAATATCCATCTTCTTTCACTGGGTGGTGCCGCGTACCCAGGGGCGTCACAAAGGGGGGGGGGGGGGGGGGGGGGGGGGAGTGGGACTGAGTTACTAGGGCCCAAGGTAGAGGGGCCCTAGTAACTTTAGCTATTGAAAAATAGCAGATCTACAAGCTCACAGCGCGGCACCGAGTGCCGCGCTGCGAGCTTGTAGATCTGCTATTTTTGAAAAGTCGTGAAAGTGTGTGAAAGCGAACATTTGTAACTCAAATTTTGCTTCTGGGGGGTCCCTGGAACGAAATATTTTGAGATGGGGGTCCGTGGCCAAATACATATCATCTTGGGGGTCCTTGACATGAAAATGTTTGAGCACCACTGACATGGAAACATAGGTTTCTTGCACACATTTTCACGATTTTTCAAAAATGAGTGCCGCACTGCGAGCTTGTATATCTGCTATTTTTCAATAGTTAACATTCATTCATGGGGGGCCCGCAGTGAATCCTTGGGCCCAGAATTTGGTGTGACGCACCTGCCGTGTACCACACGTAACCACCCCCTCCCTCACCCACCCTCTCAATCTACCTTCTCTTCTTCTTTCTCTCCCACTTTATCAAGTCCGCCCTCACGTCCTCTCCCCTCCTACACCCCCCACCCCCCCCCACCCACCTTACATCACTCACTCCTATCCTGGTGAGACAGCCCCAAGGCAAAGCCCAGGCCAGAATCAGCTGTCCTGGTAAGGATTTGTCACTAGCTCGGAGGCGGTGAAGTTGGGGGGAGTGAGATATCTCTCCCTGCCGGAACATCTTGACGTGGAATTTATGCTGATGATGACAGTCATTGCCCTCTGGGAAACCTTCTGTCGCCTCAATTGCTAGAGTGCATGCTGCTTTCTCATTGTCAAAATAATAGCGTGGCATTTCTCTCATCCCCTCGCTTGATACGAAGTCATATAGCTCTCAAGTTCTCTCTGTGGTGGGGACTGTTCTCTCGTTCTGTATTTTTGTGTTGCTGCTGTTTGGTTCTCTCTGGTGGGTTTGTGTGTCAAGTTACTGTAAATACAAAGTTGTGGTTTAGGTTGCAGTGGTAGAAAGTAACTGAGTACATTTACTCAAGAATTAAGTACAATTTTGAGGTAATTGTGCTTTACTGGAGTATTTCCAAATTTCAATACCGTACTTGTTTTACTTCTACTCCCCTAAATCCCAGAGGCAGATATTGTACTTTTACTCCAACTTCACTACAATTATTTGAAAACTTTATTTACTAGTTAAAATAACTGATTTTCAATTTTAATACATTTTATAGGCCTACATATTGAGTAGGCTATTTTTACTTTTGGTACTTTAAATATATTTTGATGCCATTACTTTTGTACTGTAAATTTTGATTATCAGACTTTTTTTTTACATGGTCGCATTTTTTATGAAAACCTGCAGATCATGTCCGTCCCTAATGTCAAGCGCATGTATGGCCTTGATGTCATCAATATTAAGCCCATATCTGGGAATGCCCATATATGGACGTATTATTGTGTCAGTCTCATGATAACCAGTGGTGGTTGTCGCGACGTGAGTCACATTTGCAAATGAATTCTGTCCTTGTCCCTTTTATGCCCATATATGGAGATCCCTGATGTCATCAATATTAAACCCATATCTGGGAATGCCCAAATATGGACATATTGTGTCAGTCTCTGTTGTTTCAGCGCAACCTCACCCTTTAGGGCGCCTCTCACCCTTAGGGCGTCTTACTGGTAACAGAGTGTTTCTACATTGCAGCATTGATACTTTTACTTAAGTAAAATAAATGTGAGTGCCTTTTCCACCACTCTTAGTTAGTACCTACTACTACCTAGATCTAACGAGAATTAATGGCAGCTTTGGCGCTGTCTTAGAGGATTGAAGACCTTTGGCTCTTTCTCATGCCTTCTCCCAGTGTAGCTCTTGCTATATCCAATAGTGCTCCATTTCTGTATTCAACCTGTGGACTACAGCCATAGTTTAGTTTAGTTTAGTTTAGTTTAGTTTAGTTTAGTTCGGTCCTCATCAACAGTATCACAAAACATACTCATCCAACATTTCTTTCTGGTTGATCGAAAATGCATAGGCTGAAGCTCAAAGCTTATTTATTGCCTAAAATCTATAGTGAGTAGATAGTGAATGAACACTCAAAAATATTCTGTATTTACATTCGAGTACAGTACATTGTTCGTACTGTGCATCATATCCAAATCCTTATGTTGTGTGTATTTTACTGTGTTGTTTGCATTTACTCTCTGTACTTGTTCTGACATTTTCTCCCCTCTACTACACCAAATCTCTTCGCTGACAATAGCAGAAGCTGTTGCAACTTGCGACGCGTGGTAGTCTAGTAGATCAGCTATTTTCAGCGAATGTTTCCTCCAGAATATGGATGCTAGCTGGTGTGTGGTTAACCGTCTCTTGTCATTCTTTGTTTTTCAGAATGCTGGGGCCTGACATGGGGAAGAAATCCAAGTACAAGACCACAGTAAAGAAAAAGACTCTCAACCCAGAGTTCAATGAGGTACATCCCATCCCAAAACTCTACACACAAACCAGCTATTGGCCAATTGGCCTTGTTTACTTTGAATTAGTGACCTATTTGCATTTACTACTTCCGCACAAGTGTCTACTCTAAACTAACCAGATGTTCTAGGTTGTTACATTATATTGTACTTTATATTTTCCCATAAAATTGCGAGCATAGCCTACCGTATTTGGAAAAGCCCCTTTTCAAAGACGTTCCGACCCTTTCAATCTTTACTGTAGACAGCATCCACCATTATATGCTGAACTATGAATATGGCATTTTTAAAGCAAACTATATTATTATAAAGAATACACATTTATTTTAATCGGTCTGTAAGTATGTAAAATCTGCAGTGGCTGGAGGTGGTCAACCTCAGGGACGTGCAGAGAATGTTAGAGAGGCAGGGGCTGAAACTTCTAAAAGGGCCTTTTGGTGGAAATATCGAAAATAGCAGACGGCTATTTTCGGTACTTCATAACACACTAAACTAGGCATAAAAAAGGCTATACTGGAGATGTGGTGTGGATTTCTAGACAGTGAGGGCAATTCTTTCAACATAAGATGCTGCATTCAAATTCAGAAGAGTTTGGACATGGCAATTCTCTTGAATGCTGCCTTCGGGTATGGCATGGAAAGGGGGCACTTTTGTCTGGAGAGGGCACTTTTTACAGACGGATAAAAGGGCAGGGGCTCAAGACCCCTTTGATGTCTATGTGTGCACATGCCTGGTCAACCTGCTCTCCCATTGCGAAATTTCAACCTTGGTATCTGGAAGGACACCTAATGGACATGGTTGCAATTATCTTTCTCCATCAGCAGAATGACGCAATGTTAAACACTAAAGCTCTATGTGGCCCCAGCCAATGAACTGACCCGCAACAGCCCTGCCAATTGAGCTTAGCTCTATTGGCACAGTGGTTTGCGTGTCGGATTGGCGCGTGGGAGAGTGGTGTTCTATTCCAGCTCCCGTGCATCACTCCATCTGTTTTAAAGAACAAGTCACGCAAAATAGTAAAAGGTTTTGAACATGTTTTGCCTACTTCTTGACCTGCCCATAATACCAGGCATAACAGACTGAAAGTGATTAAGGATTGTAGCTTTAAGTCTGAGGTTTCTGAGGCCTCCGTAGTAATTTATCAATTACTGTACTGTACTTGCCTCTGTACAGGAGTTTTCATATGAAGTTTCTCTGGACCAGCTGGCAAAGAAGTCCCTCGAGATCTCAGTGTGGGACTATGACCTCGGAATGAGCAACGACTTCATAGGTAGGCTGCGAGTGCACCTGAACAAGACAGGAAGGAGAGAGAGAGACAGACAGACAGACAAACCTGAGCTGTGTCTCAAGTCCTTAAATTAGTTAATATTTCCTACACTTCTTTCCTATTTCCATGTATGTTACAAGTTATTTTGATACAAGCAAGGAAATAGGGACTAGGAAATAGCATCTAATTTAAGGACTTGAGACGCAGCTTATAGCTTACTAGAAGTTTAGAGTTCAGGCCGCTGTGCGGCCTTCACCGCCATGTTGCGGCAGTGTGGTGTGTGTAATGGCCAAATATAGGTAGTTCTTTTTTTTGAGAAAAAATAGTTTTTTGAGAAAAAATAGTTTTTTGAGAAAAAAATCGTTTTTTGAGGGAAAAAAAGTTTTTTTGAGAAAAAAAAAAGTTTTTTTGAGAAAAAAAAAGTTTTTTGAAAAAAATAAAGTTTTTTGAGAAAAAAATGTTTTGGAAAAAAAAAACGCGCGCGCGCACACACACACACACACACACACACACACACACACGCACACGCACACACACACACACACACCCCTCTGTTGTAATTCGATACTCTACTCTGCTCAGCTCCTCTCCCCCCTCCCTCCCCCCTCCTCCCTCTGTAACTTGATACTCTGATGATCATTTTGAGGTTTCAGCACTGGCCAGAATGGTCAGAATACTCTGTCAGGACTGGCTGCTTTGCGTGAGGCGAGATTTTGTTAAATTGAAATAAATGCGGTTCAAAGAGTGGCATGTTTAAAATGTGGACAGTGTGAAATTTTCACGTTTGTTCGACGTGGTGGCTATGTTTGTGAGAGGTGTTTGTGAGAATATGTAGCTAAACATTCTGCTTTAGGATTGCCTCCAAATGCTCCAATGTAGGTGTTGAGATAGAGGAAGCGAAAGAGAGAGAAGGGGGAAGAAATTGTGAAGAGAATGATTGAACTTGAGTGTTTGAATGAAAGCAGCAAGAACACAGACAACGGAGGGACATGGTTGGGAGAAAATCGGCTATGGAAATTAAGAGAAATGAGAGGCTAAATGATGAGGCTTGAGTGGAGAGCGCTTGAGTTGAACAAATTAAGGAGAGGGTGAGTGAAAGAGGTAAGTGGACGGGCATTAGAAATCAAAGGGGAAGTCCTTCTCCCCTTGGATCCTGTCTGGGCTCGGGCACGCCAGAGTGATACAGCTTTGTGAGGCAGCTAAACAGCTCTGGCATGGCCTGGTGTGGATCACAGCAATGTAGAGCAGTGCAGCGCAGCACAGGGGAGTGGGGGAGCACAGGCGCTGAGGAACAGAGAGAATGGATTACCACCCTGGGAGCTCCAAGGCCCTGAGATCAAAGTGGGTTTCTCGATCTGGCTCTGCCTCTGGGTTCCCTCTCTCTCTCTCTGGGTTCTCTCTCTCTCTCTCTCTCTCTGTGCGTGTGCGCGTGTGTGTGTGTGTGTGTGTGTGTGTGTGTGTGTGTGTGTGTGTGTGTGTGTGTGTGTGTGTGTGTGTGTGTGTGTGTGTGTGTGTGTGTGTGTGTGTGCGGGTGTGTGTGTCTGTGTGTGTGTGTGTGTGTGTGTGTGTGTGTGTGTGTGTGTGTGTGTGTGTGTGTGTGTGTGAGTGTGTGTGTGAGTGAGTGAGTGTGTGATGGCGGGGGCTGCTGATATATGGTTGAGTGAGTTATTCGTCTTGCTTGGATAAAAGGCCGTTGGTCTAACGTATAGCCCCATGTGTGTTCCCAAGGCCATTATCATTTTACAGAGTGCACAGCACGAGGCCATGATTTCTTAATTGGAGTTGGGAGAAAAATGACAGACACAAAGATAGATGGCAAAGGCGATTCAAGGAAGTAAGGAAGGAAGAACAAAGAAAGAAAGAATGGAAGGAAGGAAGAACAAACTAACCAGTGTGTGTGTGTGTGTGTGTGTGTGTGTGTGTGTGTGTGTGTGTGTGTGTGTGTGTGTGTGTGTGTGTGTGTGTGTGTGTGTGTGTGTGTGTGTGTGTGTGTGTGTGTGTGCGTGCGTGCGTGCGTGCGCGTGCGTGTGTGCGCGCGCGTGTGTGCACGCTTGGTATGTCATGCAGGCATTCACCCCATCTGTTTCATCTTGTCCATCAGGAGTGCTTCATCGCTCTTCTGTCCCCCATGTCTGTCACACTCACCAACCATTCATCACCAACCGCCCACAGGCTCACAGAACACTGAATCGATCTGGGATATAGGTGCAGGCAGGGAGAGAAGACAGGGGAGTAGTTAGGAGGGAAGGATGGAGATCACGCGCATGTATTGTATTCAGATAGCAGCTTATCGAAGAGAGAGAGAGAGAGAGAAAGACTTGAGTGAGTGAGAAAGAGAGAGTTTATGTGATTGAATTTGCATTATGTGCTAAAGCACCGTTAGCCTTGGGCGACATTTAATGTGGAGGCAGGCCACAGATCCGATACTGAGTCCTGTTTCCTTGTGCCCGACCCAGTCGATATCGGAGCTGCTCTGAGAAAAGCGACATTGCTAAAATAGTGTATCTCAAATAGTGCACTTCAAGATCCGTTGACTGTGCATTCATAGCCCGGAGAGCAACTCCGTAATAGGTACGGTGAGGAAACTGTCTCTCCCTGCCTTTGTATGCCTCTCTACCTGCACCTCAGCTCCCTTGTCTGTCATCACTGCCATTTCCTATTTCTCTCCTGTCCATCAATGCTTTTCTCATCTCTGTTTTAATGTTTGTGTTGCGTTCTTTCTTCTGTCTGTTTTGTCTCGTCAGCCTGCCAGCCTACCAGACTTTCATGTTGCCGGGGAGGTTTTCTGACAATGTGCCTGTTTCTTTCTTTCCATTGCCCTTTTACTTGTTTGACACCAAACACTCTCCTCTCTCCACCTGGTTGTCTTCATCTGTTAATTGCACCTCTCTCTCTCTCTCTCTCTCTCTCTCTCTCTCTCTCTCTCTCTCTCTCTCTCGTTTTCAGGTGGAGTGGAGCTGAGCATAAATGCAAGTGGACAAAGACTCAGACACTGGTTTGAGTGTCTCAAAAATAAAGGGAAAAAAGTCGAGTACTGGCACACACTCACACAACAAGGAGCCCCAAGCAACGACAAGCCAGACTAAATCAATCACACAGAAACATTTCAGACACACACACACACACACACACACACACACACACACACACACACACACACACACACACACGCACGCACACACACACACACACACACACACACACGCACACATGCACACAAACATACATGTCATTCACATTGTACACTCTCACATGAAACAATGAAACGCTTATCACTAACAGGATCAAGTATAGTCTGATGTATGCTTTGCTTCATGGTGCTGTTGCTCAAATGCGAAAATAACTGATTTCAATCGACGCCTACACATCGCGCTCATCGCTTGGACGAGTGACACCACCCTGCGCCAAAGCATGACTTGGGCCTAAGGTCGTAATAGGAGCTAGGGGGAAAAAAAGAATGCAATAATGATGTTGACGTGTAATACAATAATAACAGCAACATACTAATAATATCATCTCCTTCTTCAAGGTGAGCTAATTTGTGAAAATGTCTCTCATTAAAAGTGTTGACGATGAAAACAAAATTCACAAATTCATCCTTTAACGTTTGACATTGTGGAAGTCACACACATTTTGTCATTCGAATTTTCACAAAAAAAGAAAAGAAAAAAGGTTCCTTAAAGGCTGTCTTCACCCATTTTCAACCTTTCTTGGTATAATTGGTCCTCACTAATGCTCATTATAATATTGTACCATTTTTGTCTACTCTGGGCTGTGGTTCTGGATTGTCCTCAGTGAGTAGAAAAAAAGGTAAATGAGCATTAGAGAGGACCAATTATATGAATATAGGTTGAAATCAGTGAAGTCATAGCCTACTTAAAAGTATAGGCCTATCACTAAAAGGGTCAGACCATATACATGACTCATAAAGTGGTATATCGTAAATGTCAGGATGTGATAACGGGGTGATTCTGTTCTCCCTCTGTACGAGGGAATCTTTTATTTCCCTAGTGGTTCTTGATCTAATGCAAAACAACACAAATTCTCTTAAAGCACAAAATGATCCATTTTGGTGGATTCGTACCTTTACAGATGTACTTTTCAATGTCGTTCCAGTGTCTGTCAGTGACAGTGGTTGTCTGCACACCATCATATCAGCAAATTAAACAAGTGTTGACTGTTGAAATGTGTTGTGTGGGTACTGTACGTTAGCATGCGCACACGCACACGTATGCAGTATGCGTGAACATGAAGGCCAGCCTGCATTTTCAGTTTGTCTCTCTGTAATTACATCATGGCCCACTTGATTTTTATTTTTAACTCCAACAAGAATATGAAAAGGAGAAAGAGATACGGAAAATCTATATCATGTTAGAATGTTAAGTGATGCGTGATCCTCGCTGAAGGACACTGACAGGCAATCAGTCATGTGTGGCAAACCATGGCTGTCCCTTCCTTGCCCACAGACAGACAGTCGTACAGGGCAGAGGTCCCGTCCCATAGGACCCCTGCTCCCGGACCCTCTTGACTTTTCACCCAACCAAAGGCTGAGGAGATGCACGTACTGCATATGATGCAGCGGGGATTCTATCTTTGGAGTTATCGTTCGGAGCTGTCAAGCGGATGTCACGACCACAACTCAGTGGATTCAATATTGACATTTTGTATTACGAAATGTGATTGAGTTAACTTTAGTCTTTGGTTGAGACTAAAACTTTTGATCGTGAACTAAAAACAGAGCTGGTTGAAATGTAAATAGCACCCAAAAATGTTAATGGTAACTGCAGCCATCAGATGAAGTCACTCTATCAGTTTTTTTCCCAAACCCATAACAATCTGGTGTAGTGGAAGGTGTGTATATAGGGCACTGGGCGAGAGATGATAACACCATGGGACAATTGTATCTATTTTTGTGAGATACAGGATTGCCTTTGGAGATAAACAGAGCTCTAGGTTGCCAGACGGACAATGGAGCATCCTCATAATTTGATGGGATTGTCAAGAGGAACAAGAAGGATTATAAGCTTCATTGAAACCCTTTGGAATGCAATGGACAATGAGCAATTATAGTATATCGGGGCAAAGAACACTGGCATAGGATGGTAGTGGTGGTGGTGTGTGTATGTGTGTGTGAGCGAGTGTGTCTTTGTCTGTTTGCGTGTGTGTTTGTTGGTTGGTTTCTGAACCTCTCTATATGTAAATGAGGTTTATGGGGTACTATGTTGCAGTAGTCATCATGCTCCTACCAGGGTGATGAGTGGTGCCTCCACAGTTCATCATAAGACTATAACTATGGCCCCATGGTTCACAGAAGCCCCCCCCTCAAGCTTTCTTGTTTTCTACATTTTAAAACGAATCTATCCGTTCATATTCTTGTTGAACTTTGACAACTTTGTGAATGTTTAATCATTAACTGAAAAAAGAGCAAAAAAAACTGAAACAGAGGAACATTTAAACTTCAGTGTTTTAATATGTCATATACAATAAGATAGGATTAGGAATTGAATCCAAAGGTTGGTTAGAATATGTGTCATCATGACTGTGGGTTTGGCAATTGATTTGAACTTGAATGAATCCAGCAAGAGAATTGGGTCAGCCTAAAGATGAGGAGTTGTTTTGTACTTTTTGTTTGCACATCACATTCCCTGGCATATCATCAGTGAGATAATCAGCCCAAAACATTACAAAGTGACAAATGCTTCAAAGATAGAATTTTGGGGGAATTTGCAAAAGGTCGTGGCTCGTGAACTGGCAGAATCACAACCACACTTCTTACCATCAGAGCTAAGTGTACTGAACTAAATTCAGGTAATATTATAGAGATGGTTAAGCTTAGTCATGGGTTTGCTGTGGTTATAAGGTGTGTGTAAGGATCTGGGCAGGCGGATGAAATTGTGTAGGCCTTCTGGTTCAGGTACCACAACCTTAACTCTGTCCTTTTTTAATGGAGTTCATGTAAACATCTTATCTTAACTGCATGTTTAGCAGTTACCAATGAATGACATGCTCATATAGTATGATTCTAAGAAGATCATTCTGAATGCTGACTTGTTTACAGTTTGTGTCGTCCATTCAGTTTGTCACCACTGCCGCTAAGTAATTGTATGTCTGTGAAAGGGATAATTCAGGGTATTTTTGCTCAGTTGATGTGATTTACCAAGTGAGCTAGTGCTTTAAAACCTTTAATGTCATAAACACATTGAGATTTGGTCTTCCTTTCACTGACATGGGTGATGATGAGGGATTAGGACTGGCATCCCTGTGTATTCATACTGACTGTCAATGCGGATCATACAGCGTGGCTGCCATCATGTGGTGGATTCATGTAACTTCTTCAAGAAATAAAAATGAAGTTGTTTCTTCTGTTCTGGTCTTCTGTTGCATGACATGTACTTCAAATTATCATAGAATACTTGTTAAGAAAACAAAAAACAAAATGCTGGTTATATATGCATTGTGTAGGCTTAGGTAAGATTTAGTTTTGTAGTGTATGAACAGAATGTGAATGAAGAGGTTGCACACTGACGCTGAATGTTTTATTTTACATGTCAAGTCTTCAAAGAAAGACGTTTAAGAATAAGTATAAGATCACAATGAAAACATGCCATTTTTACTTTAAACTGCTGAGCTTCTTTCTGAATCTCTCTTGTTCTCCGCCTGATAGATTACTGATTAAGAATACAATGTGCATAGTAATATGTTTGAGATAAAGTAGCTACAGTATATTGTCACTTTCTGATTTCAACACTATTTAGTTCTTTGTCAGTAATTCTGTCTTATATGTTATGTGTGGACCCCAGGAAGGGTAGCTGATTTTATGTATCAGCTAATGGGGGGATCTCTCTCTGACTCTCTCCGTCTCTAACCCTCTGGCTCAGTTACTCTGCCCACAAACAGGGGAACATTGGCCTGGTCGCTCCAGAGTAGCAGGATGAAAGGCCGTAGGGCGGAGAAGGAGGCTAACGAACGGGAGAAGGACATGGAGGTGGCAGCACCTGCCTCAACTCCTTCTTCGTTCAGTGTGAGAAATGCTCTGTGGCGGGAGTCGGTGAGAGACAGCTTGTCTTCAGAGTACAGACCGCAGAGGTTGGGATCGTCGAACAGCGATGACAGGCCTATGTCGGGAGAAAGGAGATGTTTGGAGGCAGGAGAGTTAAAGGAGCTATAGTCAACTTTGTCTTGAAAAACGGATGCTAAAATAAAAATAATGTTTCGAAAATATTTTATAAAAAAAACATGTGTTGCTATTCAAAAATGACTACAAAAAGCATAAAATAATGATAAAATAATCATTTTGGCCATTATCAGACCGACACTTTGTTTACATTCTAGTCTATTCTTTGATAGCGTTAGACTAGGATGTAAACAAAGTGTCGGCCCGACAATGGCCAAAATGATTATTTTATCATTATTTTACGCTTTTTGGGGTCATTTTTTAATTGAAACATATATGAAGCTTATTTTTTTATAAAATATTTTCGAAACATTATTTTTATTTTAGCATTCGTTTTTCAAGAAAGAGTTGACTATAGCTCCTTTAAGCCTGATTTATACTTGGTTGCGTGCCGCTGTCGCATATTGAAAATAACAGATGTAAAAGCTTGTAGATCTGCTATTTTCTGTGCGTGACATGGCACCCAACAAGGTATAAATTAGGCATTAGGAGGGAGATTAATAACATTAACGGGAATGAGGGTGGAGAGTGAGGGAGAGAGGCTGAATTAAAGGATAGGATACAAAATACGATGTGGAGCAATAGCAGAGACGATGACAGAGAGAAGAGAGATGATGAAAACCAGATGGGCAGATGCACTTGACAAATGAGAAGAACTTCTAGAAGTGAAAGCGCTACAAATAGACTTACTGGTAGATGTAGTCAGAGATAGAAACCAAATGTGAAACAAACCTAATTTCCTGAGAAGAGAGTTCATTTCCACTTGGATGTCCAGTTTGAGTTTGGGCAAGGTGACCTCGATGTTCTGGGCAGTCACTGCTGTCAGCTGTGCTATCATGTGACGCACTGCAGTGTCGGTCAACTTCTCCTCGACCAGCTGCAGATCGGACAGCTTGTTGGTGCGAGGCAGCAGAATGTAGAGGCTGCTTTCACCGGTAAGAGCCAACTTTACCACCTGTTGGTGAGAAAGAGTTTGTATATGTCTCTAAAGTTAACTCTGTGTGTGTGCGTGTGTACGTGTGTACGTGCGTACGTGCGTGCGCTACCTTTGCCATGACCTCAGGGACATACGCCATAGGCAGTGG
Organism: Nannobrachium achirus; assembly: GCF_963921795.1. NCBI lineage: Eukaryota > Metazoa > Chordata > Actinopteri > Myctophiformes > Myctophidae > Nannobrachium > Nannobrachium achirus. The sequence continues at coordinate 39,272,760 of NC_137812.1, read as the reverse complement.
GTATTTGGAGCTGTAGAGGACAGGTACCATTACCACGTCCCCATTCAATTTAGTAAATTGTGCCTTCTTGGCCTTTGTGTCAAACTTGACCACCCACTGACCTGAAACACACACACACACACACACACACACACACACACACACACACACACACACACACACACACACACACACACACACACACACACACACAGTTTACACCAGATGTGCACACACAGTTGTGCGCACACACACACACACACACACACACACACACACACACACACACACACAGCATCTTTGGTTGAGGGCGCCCTTGTCAAGTGGATTGATAATGCAGGCCTGGTCAGATAATGGCCCTTTGCGCGGGCCCTTGGTGAGGGAAGAGGGCAAGAGGCAGAAGAATTGGCAGCGAGCCAGGGAGGTGATTTGAAAGTTTCCATAGGCTGGTTTGAGCAATTTAAAAAGAGCAAACAGTGTTTAAGAAGCTGCAGGGGGGGCTACTGACTGAGGTGTCATGTGATGAATGGCTTCAAGACCAGTGGGGGCAGATGAGAGAAGAATATAATGGAGTAAAGCATTTGGAATGAGTGGAATTAACATATTTTGAAGCACTAACAATATTATATTACCTGATGGCACCCTGACCTACACAATAAATATAGCAAAGCTGTTTCATTACTTTATATTCATGTAGTAAATACAAATGTCAATTATATAGTAATCTGCATGCTTGCATGCAAGATGAAAACATACACACACAACTGACCTTTGAAGGAGACAGCGTTGAGGAGAATCAACTGGGTGTGAGCGGGTACTGACTGAACAAGCTGTGTGATCTTGTTGTCGGTCTTCTCTGCCACCCAACGGTTGATCATCGCTGTGTTCGCTTCATTGGTGTCCAGCAGCCTGGTTGGCTCAGCTTCATAGAACTGTACTGACTGGTTGGTAAAGGGCTCACTCAGATTCATATCTGAGGGGGAGAGAGCATGGTACGGAAAACACAGTGTCAGTGAGCTTCATGCTGGCAAAGCAGTGAAAGCACACATAATAGTCTCTTGCTTGCTGGTTAGAATCTCTGCACTGACATCTTTTCATATAGCATTGATTCAGTATTAGTGATGGGCGATAGAACTTAAACTCATTATTGTGATTATTTCAAATGTTTGACGCGATTACGTTTAATCAATGATTTTAAAAAACACATGAAGTGAAAATAGCAGATTCGTTGACATAACAAGAATTATTTTTTAAAACTGCTTCTCGATTATTTGATTAACCTACATGAGCAAGATTAAGTCTTTAAGATTAAGATTATTTTCAGTTAATTTCTATATCGTAAAACCATCATCGTATAAGGGTTCCCAAACTTTTTAAGCCATGACCCTCCAAAAATCAGATTGGAACTGGGGACACCCCACCCTGACAAGCACTTGGAATTGTGGGCATGACATTTAGTTTCTTGGTTCCACAGATAAATATTGTGAAAATAGCCGAACTACAAGCTCACAACGCTGTGAGCTTGTAGATTGGCTATTTTCACAATGTTTGCCTCTTTCTTAAGTAATATTTGACAAATTGGCCAATTTGTTATTAGAAAGTTATTAACATTTGCTCTTTAGAAATGTGCAGATACCCTGTATACACTTATACTGTATGTTGGTTTGTTTAGTGAGAAAACAATGTTGCACATTAAGCTAATAATCTGAGGACCCCCCCAATAATTTGGCAACCATAAAGTCATAAATCATAGTACTTGAATTGTAGTAGATCTGAGATGCAATCTGCAAAGAGTCAATAAGTCCCTCTTTCAGCTTTTTCATCTGGAGGTGAATACAGCTGAAGTCGTGAGGCACACTGAGGGCCGCTTCAATGTCTCTGCGAGTGTCTGCCCTCGCACCTAGTGAAGACAGAAGATGAGAAAGAAATGGGGGAATGAGGAAGAAATTAATGGAGCATGATGCAAATTAATTGAAGAAGGTTACTGTGACATTTCAGAGTGGAGGACATTCATCGTTTTCACATTTAAGTAGCTGAACTGAGAAGGATAATGTGTAACTTATTCGAGATCATGTAATACTATAAGTATAATATAGCAACTAGCAATTTTAGGGCTACATTGTCTCTTGAATGTATTGCCCAATGGTCCAATCCGGTGACCACTGATAAAACCCAACTTTTTAAAAGCTGCAATCTGTATTTTTTGTTGGTGCATACATTTTACAAACTAACACAGTTGGAAGTGGTCTCCCTGCTATTCTATTGAGAATAATTTAGATCCTGTAGTCAGGTAGGACCACTACTGGTTGACAGGTATTGCATGAAGCGTAAGGGCCAATGCATACTCCACTTTGAGATACAAGTTTAATTCGGTTCGGCTCTGTCCAAACTACAATATGACGTCATTCAGAGGTTCGGGGGGAGTACCGTCATTACATTGGCTGTTCGGTGCTGCTGAGATGTTGTGACTCCCCGAAACGAACCGGATCAAACTCGGCTCTAAAAGTGTAGCATCGGCCCAAATATCTTCCCTGTTCCTTCTTAGCTAGGCAGTCGAAATGTTGTCACTCGTGGGGGAGACCTGGGTTCAGAACCTTGGGGAGACATACCGGTATACTGTATCTTACAGGTTGCAGCTTTAAAGCTTTGTGTACAGTATAAAGGCCCAGGGTCATATTGCCATGCAAAATTAATGGCATTACAAAAGCATGAACCCTGTCCACTATGAACACCAGTTCAGGCAAACCGCAATTGACAATGGAACTTAGAGGATTTCAATTAAAGATCCATCTAGGACTTATTATTCGCCAGCTGATTGCGAAACTGACAGAGACAGACATTCCAGACAGAAGTGAGAAATCAGCTGAACATTTCTTACCCAGCAACAGATGGGAGAGGACCATACTGATGCTGATTGGAGAATACAGCAGGTTCTTAGAGGGCTGTGATTGGCGGAGGTGGGAATACAGCTTCTGTGAAAACTCTGCCATAGATTCCTCCAGCATGGGTGCCCAGGATCGGCTGCCCTCATCCTGGCACGGCTCCCATGCTGTGGTGAAACCACTGCATGAATGGGGAGGGGAGGTGGGAGGAACTAGAAGAAAGGTTAAACGGCATGAGTAGAAGTAAGTCACAAACTATAATATTAACCTCATCCTTCCATGAATCCTTCAAATGGACGTGGTTCTGCATGTGATTAGCAGAGTTTCAAATGTGGGTGCTTAGGAAAAGTGCAACATTCGTCTTTAAATCTACCTCCCACGATCAGCTGGATGGTGTTGAAGTTCTCCCCCTCTGCAGATTCACAGTGATAAACTCCAGCGTCCTCCACCTTGAGTTCCTTAAGGGTGATGGTCTGATCACTGTCCTGTGGGTCTGAGTATAGCCATTCCAGTCTTTCACCAGGTGTCTGACGCTCTACAGGAGCCAGTAGTCTCCGCTCATCTCCAGCTTCTCCTTTGAACCAGTGTGCATAGGTCTCAGATTGGCTGGATAATGGGCGATGGCAGGGCAGGTTAATGGTGGATCCCGCGTATGCTTTAAGAGTATAACCAGTGGAAACTGAGGAGAAAAACAGTCCTGTCAGTGTTTGCCAACACATGCTGGGCCATTGTACTGTACGTCAGTGATGGGAGAAGTATTCAAATGTTTTACTTAAGTAAAAGTATCAATACTGCAATGTAGAAATACCGAGTTACAAGTAAAAGTCCGAAATTCATAATTTACTTGGGTAAAAGTACAAAAGCATTGGTATCAAAATGTACTTAAAGTAGGCTCCCAAAAGTGAAAAGTACTCATTTATATAGAATGCCATAAGTTTTCAAATGTATAAAAATCGTTAGAAAATAGCAGTTCTACAGGCTCACAATTTTCAAATGGCTGAAATGTGGTAAGATGTGGCAGAAGTGGTAACTGTATGTTTTGTAATAATAATCTACAAAGTAACTAACTTCATTTTGAACAGTAGCCTATACAATATATGCCTCTGAGGTGTAGTGGAGTAGAAGTATAAAAGTACAAAAATACTTCAGTAAAGTAAAGAATACCTCCATATTGTACTAAGTACACCACTGCTGTACCTTTTGTGAATTTCACAATAATATTGTGAAACCCCACTCCAATTCCAATGTGCCCAAATCAAAAATGCTCAAGTATACAGAGAAAAAATACAGCTTTTCTATCCCTCACCATCAACTTGGACAGTGTATTTCTTCATCCACTCAATATCGTTCTCCTCCAGCGTACAAACATACTCTCCATCATTGGCAGCAGTGGCATGTGAGATAGACAGGAAGAAGCCATCTTTGATCGTTGTATCAGAGCCAGAGGACTTGGCAGGAACTGTGACACCTATATGTTTATGAGGAAAAGTTTCCTAAAACAGTATGACAGCTTAAAGGACTAGTTCACTCAAAATATATTTTCCATCTATAGAGGGAATGGGGGTGACATCATCATCATACCCGGAAGTTATGCGGGAACGCCTACTGAGTGGCAAAAAAATACTTTCTTGCCTTGACAGCCCATACATCCAAACAGAAAAGTCCTATCTGATTGCATTAAACGACGTTAAACTCACTTAGCCACTCGATTTGCCATTCACTTTATGCATGTGCACTGCATACCCTCTATTACACACCCCAAGAAGCCTTGAATTCATGGAGATTTTCTGTCGCATTCATAAGCCAATAATGTGATGACCTGCAGAGTATTCGGTCTGAGATCTCCTACTGAGTCTCCTATTGACCGGTCATAAAAACTCAAGCACATTTTCCAATTACTCTCAAACTCATTTAGGCTATTTGAAAAGGAAATTTTAAGTAAAACAATGTTGTTGTGATAACAAGAATGTAACTGGACCATTATGTTTCCATGTGATGACAGCTCCGGTGAAGTCTCTTTGTTCAGGCAGACAGGGGAGGATCAGGGTGGAGCCATGAACAACCCAAACGTTTATGGCAGAGGAAACCTGATCACAAAGATGTTAGTGTGAATAACAGAAGTGAGATATAGCTGGGGTCCAGGGACCCTGGGGTCCAGGGACACCCCAGGGTCAATGAGGGGAATTCCAGGGGATCCCCAGTTAAATTAGGAACCATTTAAACCATTTAAGTCCCTTTTTTATAATTGTTCTATTTTTTTAAAATAGCAGGTCAACAAGCTCACAACACATGTTATGAGCTTGTAGATCTGTTATATTTGAAAAATGTTGACAAATCTTCTCTTATGGGGGTCCCTGGCAGGCTGGCACAAATGGGTCTAAACTGATGTGTCTTACTAGTTACATATACATTATACAATGAAACTTACAGACAAGGATTTCAATTTAAAAACAACTAGGTTGGTTGGCTATTTATTATTTCTTTATGTTTACAGCAAAGGACAAAAATAAGTATTATTGCTGGAAAATTCATTAACAGATCATTAACAGATTCTTAATAGTTTGTAGTCTGTAACCTTTCTGCTGTGCTGCTTGGCTAGTTTCACTTTTTCTTCAAATTAGGCTAACATTGTATAGGAGAACTGTGGATTTACCTGGAGAAAGAGCTGGAGCAAGACACAAGGTATAGCTAAATGTCTCATCTGAAGGAGAGCAAGAAAGGAACAATTTGAATAATTTACACTTTTTAAGTTTTTACTTAAATGACCATGAATATAATCTCAAATACTCAAACATAAAAAACACTCACTGCAAGAATGTCCATGCGTTTCTCTTCGTTTTCTGAGCGTGTGTCTGTGACCTGCAACCGATAATGACTAATCTAATACAGTTTATTCAGAGTTAGTTTGTTTGCTCTATGTGGGATGGGATGTGTGACTTACTGGAAATCACATGGTTTCACTTTTTTGGCAACAGTGCCTTTGTTTGGGCTCATATCTTCAAAATGAAACTCTCTAGCCTATTTCTGAGTTGACATGTTGAAGACTATAATTTTCCAATAAATATACATATATGAGTATATTTCAAATATATTGATCCAAATATTATATTTGGATCAATTTAACTTAAGTTAATCAACAATCTGAATCTGATTGTTGCGGATTGACCAATATAGGCAATCGACATCTCTTCGTTCGATTCCACGGCCTCGCGGAGTCCATCCATCGGGCGGAGTAAATCAGTCACACGTAATCGAGCGCCGGATGTAAAGAAAAGAAAAGAGGAGAAGATTCCAAAGTTTTGGAAAAGTTTTTCGCATCAGGAAAAAACAGACGTTCGTTACGTGGATGGATTTATAAAAACCTAAATTCCAAAATGATCATGTAGTTATTTAAACGGACACATCGACGTGGAGTGGCAGACTGGCAGTGAGTTTTTCCATAATACATCTTTTCAAAGGGAGTTTAAAGTTTAATACGCCTGAATCATCTGATCGCATAGCTGTAAAAGATCAACAACAATGGCAGAGGGAATAACAGGAGCTATACTGGTTAGCTGACGTTAATTTAGAACATACAGTGCCACTGGTTGATCTTTAATGTTATTTACCTCGAGAACAACCGTGCTGGCTGGGTTTAATGTTATTTAGCACAAGAAGAACAGCTGCACTGGTTGGGTCTAGTGTTATTATTGGCCATACCGCTGAGCTAACGGGTCGCTCGCCCCGTATCCATTCCATAGGAGGCGCGGCACCATAGTTTTCCATTTACAATAGTGGGTTTAAACGGTAAACCTATTTCATAACAAGAAGGTCCATCATTTATTCGACATTTGAGCCACCGTCAGCCACATTTATCCTCTCAGACCCAAACATTGGATAATATTTTACTACAATTCCATGTTGTATAGAGGTTGGTTATAGCAGTTAGGCTATTCTACATTCTCTTTGTGTACAGGGGTCTTCAACGTTTTCATGTATACAATTGTGTTGTGTTCATTCATGTGTATACCATGCTATTGTGCATTAAATACTAAGCTATTAAAATAATAGATTAATATATTCATGCTTTTATTTTAAACATGCATGTATGTACAAGTGGCCATACCGCTGCCATTTATAAACATACCTTATTAACTGAGAACCAATGTCAATACTATCAATCTATCAATAACAATCTGTCAATTGCACAGTAATCATATATATACAAGCTATTCAAAAGAGACAGAATCATGTTTATTTTATGTATATTTATAGACAAATTACATATTTTTCTTTCTTTAAAAAAAATAATAATATACATATATATGTGTGTGTGTGTGTGTGTGTGTGTGTGTGTGTGTGTGTGTGTGTGTGTGTGTTTTCCAACAATTTCGGGGACCCCCTGCAGTACCCCCGCGGACCCCCTGTTGAAGAACTCAAATGAAACCAAATGGACCCATACGGGTCCATTTGGTTTCATTCTATGCTCTCAAGAGTTAAAAGGGTCCATTTGGTTACAAACTCTCCATCATTTAGCTGGGGACCACCTGAAACCCCCTCAAGAACCACTGGTGGTCCCTGGACCATAGGATGAGATGCACTGCATTAAAGCATTTTCAAGCGATAAATAACACTACATTCTGTTTTATCAAAGTTAAATTTAATTCAGTTGTTTAAAAAATACTGTATATAAGAAGGGAAAAACACACTCACACATTCGATTATTATGTTTTTGGTGACATTTGACTCTCTCTACTACCCACAGTGTGCATCAATCCAGCAGACCAGAGGGTCTAACGGGCAAGGAGTGCCACCATGGCAGCACAGTTCAGCATCGATGATGCATTTGTGTTGGAGGGAGAAGAGGAGGGAGTGGTGTCTGATGGAGAGTCTGAAGGGTGGAAGAGTGGCCGGGACAAAGACAGAGAGGCGGGAGAGATGACATTTGGTACTCTGTCTTTCACTAAACCCCAGAGCCTCCCATCGCCTGCTGCTGCAGGCTCTCCTGACCACAGTAATATGAAATACCAGGTGCCTATGTATAACTTTGTTTATTTCAAATGTAACCAAAGAATGGACCGTTACATTTTGCACACATTCAGAGGCACAAATGGATAAATTAACAATTAGGATTTCACTGTGTAGGCCTACTTGAATCCATATCAACAAAATAACCATCAGTATCCGCACTCACAAACAAATGTGTAATATATATATATATTAGTGCTGTCCAACGATTAAAAATTTTAATCGCGATTAATCGCATGATTTCTGTAGTTAATCGCGTGATTAATCGCATAATAAAAATATATTTTTTATTGGCTCAAACTTGCATAATATGTTGTATATTTGGTGCAGGATGCATCCAAATAAATGTATTTTTTATAATTATACTATATGTATCCAATACATTATAAACTCAATGTTATTTATTTCATTATATTATAAATTATAACCCCTCTGCACTACATAATTTAAGGCAGTGGTGGTTTTCAACCAGTGGTCCTTGAGGGGGTTCCAGCTAAACAGTGGTGTAAAGTAACTAAGTACATTTACTTAAGTACAATTTTGAGGTATTTGTACTTTACTTGAGTATTTCCAATTTTCCAATACTTTTACTTCTACTCCACTACATCTCAGATCGAAATATTGCACTTTTACTCCACTACATTTATTTGAAAACTTTAGTTACTAGTTACTTTTCAGATATAAGTTATAATATTTTAAAACATACATGAACCACTTTAGCCATGTTGTATACTTAGGCTGTTTGAAAATAGCCGATCTACAAGCTCACAACATGTCGCATCGTGACGCGTTGTGAGCTTGTAGATCTGCTATTTTCAACACTTTCATACTTTTACTCAAGTACATTTTGAATTCGGGGCTTTTATAATTGAAACAGAGTATCTCTACATTGTAGTATTGGTTTTACTTAAGTAAAATATGTGAGTACTTTTTCCACCACTGCAGCTAAATGATGGAGAGTTGGTAAACCAAATGGACCCTTATAGATCTTTAACTCTTATTTTTGGGGTCTGGGAGAATAAATCTAATCAAATGGTGGTCTGTGGCTCAAATGCTGACTAAATAACACACACACACACACACACACACACACACACACACACACACACACACACACACACTGACACACACACACACACACACACACACACCATTTCGTTCCTACAGTGTTCAGCTGGGGGCTGCCGCTAACATACAGTAGCCTACTTGGACAGCATATATATTAATGTGCCGCTTTTGTATCCATAACTCAGCTGCAGCCTTCTTTGTTTACTTATCTAGAATCTGGAAAATGAAGATGTATTGGGTAGCAGTGTCAATTCCACTTTCAATAACTTCTTCAAAATCAGGTAGGTCATGGAGAATGATGCTATGATTATATTCTACATGGTGTTATTATATATATATATATATATATATATATATACATATACACGCACGCACGCACACGCTCTCACACACACACACACACACACACACACACAGAAGACTACATAATGTTTGCCTCTGCTTTTTTCACAGTGACCCATCTACCCTGTCATACTGCAGCTCACAGTGGTCCTTCAGCACCTTGAGTTCTGTCAACCAGCTCTCTGCCCACTGCTGCGGGTAATGTCAGGAATGCACGCTGGGGCGTAATTACAGAAAGAAATGGGGGTGGCAAAAAATAACTACCATAGACCCATTTCTAAAATAGTGGATCTACAAGATCTCAACGCGTCACCAAACGACATGCTGAGAGCTTGTAGATCAACAGTTTTCACTATTTGTTTGGGGGCAAAAAGAGAAATGTTTGAACATGTTTGCCTATAATGACATTCCCAAAATAGGCATGGCACGTTGAATTTGGTTGCATACAATAAATCGCTTATCTAAATCATAACAAGTGTCACATGTGTGTGTGTGTGTATATATATATTTTTTGTTAATTTTAAAGTATAAAGTTATTAAATATGTCAGTCCTTTCTTTGTATATTTCTGTTATTTGTCATAATCTTCCTGTAATTTTTGTTTATGAAGCCTAAAAGCGGAAATCACAATTGCATTTATTTGTCCAGTGTTGAATGCAAAAAAAACACAATTAACTTGTTAATCGCATTAACTTGTGTGACAATAAATCGCCAAGTAAAAATTTCGTGACGTGACAGCCCTACATGCAATGACAGCTACAATAATACATTGACTGTATATGTTTCTTTGGTCTATTGTTCAGGTGGACGTCTCACCCGTTAGTCAAGAAGAACAGAAGAGTGGTCCTGGCTTCATTCCTCCTTCTTATCACTGGACTAGGTACAACGAGGCCTTATAGATCATGATAAATAAGCATAACCTTATAATACACATATGAAATAGAAATAATTTGGTTATGTGCATATTATTAACATATTCCTTCATTTTGATATAGATGTACTTTAGACTTTAGAGTTTGCTAGAATAAATTCAATATTAATGCAATTGGTTTGCATAGCCAGCTATGATATGCTTTCGACAGAGTGTGAACTGTGTCCCTTTCAAAGTCTTTATAAACAGGTCTGAGTCTGACACTGTGTTGTCTTTTCATCTCACTGTGGTTGTTCATCTGTTTGCTCTCTTCCACAGCTCTTATATTCACAGGTATTGTCATCCAGTTGAACCCAGAAGCAGGTAAGGCCATTGATTGCACTAGAGACTGTATCCATGTGGGTCTGAAATGACACCAGTCTTCTGCCCCAGAGGATTTGACTGCTCTGGAAAAATGATTAGATTAAATTGAATATAAAAACTATAAAAAGGAAACAAAAAACTAAGTCATATGGGCTTAAAAGACTATTCATTCAAAAGGAATTGTTATGCACAACCATATATAATAATAATAATAGTTACCTACTTCCTCCTGAGGGGGAAAGTCAGTATTTTTAGGCCAACCCAGCTGATTCGCTGCCCACAAGGAGCGTGTGAGCAATTAGGGGTTAAGAGTCTTTCTCAGGACTTTGTTGATTCATACAATGAATGCTTGTTAAAAAACCCAATAAACAAATGTAAAAAAAAAGAAAGACAAAAAAAGAGTCTTTCTCAGGGACTCCCTAACCATTCAGCTAGCCTGTGCAGGACAAAAAAATCAACATATAAAATAATAAAAGGCTGCAAAGGCACCTACTGCTCCAAATCATCTTTAATGTGCAAACTACTACAATGTTTCCACCAGCGAATGGTCTTTCTCAGGTGAAGACTATTAGGTCCTCCTAATACCCAGCGTCAACATGAACACTGGAACAAGTTCCATGATCACACAAAAATGACAGCCTCCAGGCTGTAATGTACATAGAGTGTAAATCCAGTAGACTTCTCTTTTGAACTACAAGGTTCTGAATCTTCTCCCCTCTACATATTTGAATTTTTCAATAACCACATATTTCAGTGATACAGGGAGTGTCCCATTGTATTGTAAGATTGACAGCTACTGGACTGGGAAGATTATATATTTTCTGTTAAACTATAGGACGTCCTTTTGGGTTCTGTAATGATTCATGGATCTTCAGAAGTCGGTCTACCTTCATGAAATGTAATCATGTTAACTTTGCTGAGGTCCTCCTTCTCCATGAGCTCCTGTAGTTTTCCAGGGATGGATTTCTGAAATTCTTTTAGTATTTGATAAAAGTTAGTCATTCAGTTGTTTCTCAGCTTCCAGCTCACAGTTATCTATTGACTGGATCACAACCCCCTTACCAGCTGGTTACCATGAGGGCCTTTAGCTTTCATGATATAGACTTTGTATTCTGTTTTCTTATTCATGGCTGCATGGACATCTCTCTCCACCAGATGGCAGTATGTGTCTTGTGTGGCATTCCTTCCTTTGAATGGGTAAACTTGGACTTGGGTGTGACTGTGAACTGTGAACTGTGAATTTATTGCCCTGGTTACCCATCACATTGTCTCTTCTGCCCGTCACTAGGGTTGTGATCCTTAAGAACTCTAACTAGGCTAGCCTGGGGCCAGCCTAGATACTAATGCATCTAGCTAACTAACTGCAGTATCATTCCCTCCTTGTTTTAACATGGCTGGGATGTCTAGCTCAGCTAGGCTAGGGGCACGTTGCACTGGAATACCATGTGGAATAATTGCATAGATAATCACTCAGGGTGACTGCCTGTGGGCCTAGGAACTGGCCCACAGTCTTTTAATCAAGTGGATCCTCTGTGTGTTTTAACTTTTAAACAATCACCACCAATTCTTGGGTGATTATGAAACGTGTTAGTTTTCCTTAATTGCAGCTGTGCATCAAACTGATGCAAAAGGCTTTAACCCATTTAGGCTAAATAGGCTAAATCAGAATTTAGCCTACAAAAACAAATATGTTGCAACATACTGTACATGTACTGTAAGCCCCTCCCATACACTAAAATGTGTACCCGGCCTGAATGGGTTAAAGTGTTTCACCTGGCCAGCCAAATGGGTTATTGGTATACAAGTTTTTACGGTCTTATGGGTTTGCCGCTCTGACATCACACTGACTCTCAAGCTCTGATGATGTCAGGGGAACCAAATCCCTTTTATGCCCATATATGAAGATCTCTGTGATGCCAGGGGAACCAAATCCATTTTATGCCCATACATGGAGATCCCTGTGATGCCAGGGGAACCAAATCCCTTTCATGCCCATATATGGAGATCCCTGATGTCATCAATACATGATCTGTGAATATCTATGGGTACCAAGGGTATCCATATATGGGTTACTGGTCCGATATACATCACTGGCTAGATGGCCAAGACATGGCGCAACCTCTCACTTATCGCCCTTAGGCGTCTTACTGGTGTATTAACTTGCTTATTGTATTGATGTATTACCTTGTATTGCCTTGTATTACCTTGCTTATTGTAAGTCGCTCTGGATTAAGAGTGTCTGCTAAATGCCTAAATTGTAAATTGTAACATTACAGTAATAGTACATCTGTTCATGACTTAATTGTTCATCCCCCCAAATCATGAAGGCTGACTTGAGTGCGTCACAGTGCGTGACACCTCATCCCAGCTCAGCAGAAGGATATAGCTGACCTGTTCTGACATCACAATGATGTTGCAAATTAATTCCGTCCTTGCCCTTTTATGCGCATATATGGAGATCCCTGATGTCATCAATATTTATTAAGCCCATATCTGGCAATGCCCATATATGGACATATTGTGTCAGTCTCATGTGGTCTATGACATCAGACATCTATGATATCAGACAACAGTCATCTTCATATTTGGGAAATTTACTATGATAACCTGCAGCATATTGTGTCTGTCTCATGTGGTCTATGGCTATGACATCAAACATCTATGATGTCAGATGTCAGTCATCTCCATATTTGAGAAAATATGGCCACATTTTGTCCAACATAAACAACCAACCAGGTCTGTGAATTTCTTTGGTCAAAGTTGATCCCAGCGCTTGCCCAGCGGTCTGGTGTCACCCAGGCGGATGGGTGCACACACCCATGTGCACGCACCCATGTGCGCTTCTCGCCCTTAGGGTGTCTTACTGGTACTTATGTATTCCAAATTCTCTAGTTGTGTCATGCTATACTGTATACTTAGTTTATACTTACTGAATCACTACTGTCTCTGCAGGTGTTTCAAGTGCCATTTTCTTTGTTCCTGGATTTCTTCTCTTCATTCCTGGAGGTAAATATTTCTTTATTCCAACCAAAATGTTTTTTAACTTGACTTACTGGCCGATTTATTTCATGTATATTCAGCATTTTAAACACGGCTATTGCTTCAATCCCCACTAGTGTACCATGTGATATACGTCACCTGTGCTGTCCGTGGAAGAAGAGGATTCAAGTTCTTCTACTTACCTTATTTTGAAAAATGACTTCATGCTACACTACTATGTTGACTATATGAAATTCTTCTTTTACTAGCAATGTTATGAATTTTAATAGTTTTGTTTGTAAAGAACTATGTTTTTTAAAGATACACTCCTGTTGATGTTTTTGATGATTTTTATCCTGTCGTTATAATGACCACTACTAACACAACCACTCAGTGCCTCGATTACATTTCCACTACAAATGCCCACTGTGTCTGTGTGTGGAAGAGAAGGAGATTTGCTCTGCCTGTGTTTGTTATGTCATGTGTGAATAATGACTGTGAAATTGCAATAAACATTTTGTATAGTACTCTGGCATTACTGATTTCCTTTTCTTCTGCTCACAGTTCTCTGACATACATTTTTATTATTTTATTTAACCTTTATTTAACTGCTTAGTGAACATGAGACAGAGTCTATTTTACAAGTTTTAACTGGCCAAGAGGAAGATAACAAATTACACAGCTTTGCCGAACAAAGAATACACAGGATACAAAAGACATTAAGACAACCCTGCGAATACCTATAAAGCTACAAGATTACCGGTAGTCAACTAAGATTCGTACAAAATCTAGAAGGGAAAGCCAAATTAGATTAACAATTACTTGCATAGATATTTACTTTTTTATATATATTTGTTTTCTAGATCTACTTGATGTCATGTGTCACATGCCTTTATTGCTTGAGTTTCCTCTTTAACCAGTGCCTGTGGTATACTAAGCCGTCACTAGAGGGCATAGGAGGCCATATTGTCTCAGCAGGTCGCTTTCTCAGCGTTTATATAGGCTAAAAGGCCTATAGGGATGGGTTCGTATTAGGTTATGCTACATTTTATTTTGCACACACTAGACTAGAATCTATGACCTGATTTAGCCTATTGAACATATGAAGTGCATTTTAAGTTAACCCAAAGGATAGGCTACTTTAGGTACCGTACACATGTGGACCTATATTGGCACTGACAGTCAACCACATTCAGGGGCTGCCCTATGCCCTCCCTGTCCAAATAACAAAGTAGTCTGTCTGTCAGTCAGTCAGCTGATACAGCAACAGCGATAAATCAAATAGGCCTACTCCGGTATTGTAATTACAAATTTGACTTGAGTAACTTCACTTGTAGCCTAGTTGTAGTTTTAGTTGAGTAGCCTAACTAATATTCGACCATGCAGTAGCCTATCCGAATCGTATTCCCAGGAGGCCTATTCGCGCTGCGGCGCCACGGATTCAATCACCGGCTGCGCTCTCCTCCCTCAGTGGTAGAAAAAGTAGTTCTACTCGCATGTTTTACTTTATCTACTGTGTTACAAGTAATATCCGATATTCTACTTAAATACGGTATTGGCATCCAAATCTACTTAAAGTAACAAAAGTAAAAGTAGGCTACTTATGCAGAATGTCCCATTTCACAAGTATTCAAAATGTAGGTCTATAAAAAACCTTTGAAAATAGCAGAACGCTACGAGCTGTGAACTTGTAGATCAGCTATTTCATAGGACTTATTAATGTAGGTTTTGTAGGCTAATAGGCCTAATGATGAAAATCTACAAAGTAACTGTCTAGAAACGAATGTTTTCAAATAATTGTAGTGGAGTAAAAGGCTACAATATGTGGATCCAAATCGGAAATACTCCAGTAAAGTACGAATACCTCAAAATTGTACTTAAGTACAATACTCGACTCGAGTAAATATACTTAGTTACTTTCCACCACTGCCACCCTCCCTCCCTCCTCCCAGGCAGGGATGAGGAGGAGAAAGGACCATCACATCATCCATCCATCCACACCCACTCCTCGCTCATCCTCCTCGCATCCCATCTTTCCCCCGGTGCGCAATAGCACCCAGCGTGTGCTCTGTGCAGACCAGCTCGGCCATGGTGGATGCGAACGCGATGAAGAAGACAGAGTTCTCCGTGCCGGAGATCCAACCGCTGGACCAGTACGATGCCAACCGAGCCAAGATCTGCTCCAGCGTCCGATGGCTTCTGGGGAAATCTTACGGATCGGCAGGTATGGGCGCCTCTCTCTCTCTGAGCCTTTACCGGTTATCTCTGGGAAGACATAGTAGCCTAAATAAAAGGCAGAAGAAGTAGCCCATCTGCTTGGGCGGGGCACTTAATAATTTATCAAGGAAGGATAAATGGGTCTCAGAGTAAAATTAGACTTATAGATCCCACACCAAACAGAACAGAACGGCAGCTACCAGCTAGAGATGCTCCATCCACCCCAGCTCCATCCTCCCGGCTGCTTCCATGGGAAACCTACTGGCGGACACACAGCATCCCTTCTGACAATCCAGTGACATCATTAGCCTATTCCTAAAGTAGAATTATTAAGAAGTTGAATATGTCAATATGTCAGCTAGGCTGAAAAAGAAAATAAAATATTTTATAATGTCATATTTTAATGTTGCAAGCCACAGAACAGCCAATTGGAGGAAGTCATCATTCCCTGCCTTGCAACAAAGCCCTTTGTCAGTGAGGTTGGCTTTTTGGCCTGTATTTCTTATTTTATTTTATGTTGCAACTGGCTAAACAATTGGCATATATAGGCCATAGCCATTGGAAACATGTTTATAATTTAATGTAGTACCATGCTGTACAGTAGCCTATGTCAATGTGAAAAGGCTACAGCTGCATCTATGCAAAGTGGGCTGGGTGAAAATGGGCCAATAAGCCGCATAAAAATTGTGTCAGTGTTACGCACGCACACACCTTATTGCAGTCACATGCTGCTGTGCTCGCATGCAAGCATGTCTGTGTGAATATGAATATGACAGGACAAGACGTCAATACAATAGGTTTACATTGTCTTATAAGGTCTTAATCAAATACAGGATGAGTCTATTATGGGCTTTGCTTTGGAGAACTGGATGCTAGCCATACTACTGGGTCAATGATGAACATTTCAGCTTTGCTACCTTGAAGGATGCAGTCATACCATAATATTGTGATTATTGTGGGTTTATTCTTAATTATGTGCCATCATCATCTCTTCTGTCTGGCCTCGCCTATCTATCTGTCAATGGATATGGGAGGAGAAATAAGCTTGTGACTGTGTATGTGTGTGTGTGTGTGTGTGGGGGGGGGGGGGGTGGGGGGTCTCATTGTTGGCTGTCAACTGGGAAGGGCCCACCAGGTTGCCTACTTACCCTATTGAATTTTAATGAAGATTGGAGCCGGAGGCCTAGAGAGAAACAAATAATTGGCTTTGCAGTGTTGCAGACACTGTTTTAGCTGAGGTTTGGTTTTATTTCACCTGAGATTAAGATAGATAGATAGATAGAGAGAGAGAGAGAGAGAGAGAGAGAGAGAGAGAGAGAGAGAGATTGTGTGTGTGTGTGTGTGTGTGTGTGTGTGTGTGTGTGTGTGTGTGTGTGTGTGTGTGTGTGTGTGTGTGTGTGTGTGTGTGTGTGTGTGTGTGTGTGTGTGTGTGTGTGTGTGCGCGTGCGTGCGTGCGTGCGTGTTTGAGAGAGTGGCGGATACATCCCTGCTTTATTGTCTCACCCTTCAGAATTATTTCAAATTCTGTCACCTCTCTTCCAGAATAGTGCAAGCTCCTAAGCAGCATGTAGCCTATTCTGTCTCGGGGACCGTACCTATGTTCCCCAGGTTCTATGTTCCCCAGGTTCTATGTTCCCCACTTCCCCCCCAAAAAGGTTCTATGTTCCCCACCCCGCTCCTCAAAAAAAAAGGTTCTATGTTCCCCACTAAACCAAATAAAGGTTCTATGTTCCAGCTCACAAAAAATGCAGGAAATGGTGGGCCCTGGTAATGGTGGGCCCTGGGCAATTAGCCTTCGGTATATCCTTTTCAATAGAGGCATGATCAACATTAGCCATCATCTGCAGTTTCCAGGTGCTTTATTTATAAAGCAGATAAGAAAAGTGTTTTACACACAAAAGTAAATAGGCCTACAATTATACAAGCTGAAAGGACAACTTCACCCATTTTCAACTATCATAGTATTTGTAATTGTTTCTTGCATTTTTGTATGAGCGGGGAACATAGAACCTTTTTTTTAGGTAAACGGGGAACATAGAACCTTTTCTCTGTGAAAGTAGGTGGGGAACATAGAACCTGGGGAACATAGAACCTTTTTTGGGTAAGAGGGGAATATAGAACCTTTTTTATAGGGGGAAATGGGGAACATAGAACCTGGGGAACATAGGTTGGACCCCCACATGTCTCGCTGTGTGTGTGTGTGTGTGTGTGTGTGTGTGTGTGTGTGTGTGTGTGTGACATGTGTTCAACCATAAGTTGAACACATGTCAAGTAGTCAGCACAGACAGTGTTACAACACCCCACCAACAGCCTCTGTGTTTGTTTGTTACTGAACTACAGCATTGTATAGGCATCGTTTTCTGCCGTATTAGATTAGCATTAAGCTAACTGGGTTAGCTGGCCCTCATTCTGCAGTCCAGTCCCACAGACTCCACATTTACTGGGGCAAAATGACCACTTCTCTTCCAGCGTTTCCATAGCGATGGCAGCTCTATTGCTCCTCCAGCGCTGCGGAGTGTGAAAGGACAGGGAAGAACACAGCTCTATTTGTGTGTCACTGCATCACTTTACATAACTCCATGCTCCATTATTTCTGCATCCCATAGTTACAGGATGACTTGATTTGAAGAAAATGTATCACATTAAGAGTTTACACAATAAATGATGATCACATCTCCTCTCCTCCCGTCCACTATACTCATCTCTCCTCTTTCTGAACAATAGAGTGAAACAGAGCTGCATAAGGAGGGGAGATAGCTAAGAACAACAACATGAAATCTACTTCCTTATTGTGAGTTAGTGTGAAGAGGAGGAATGGAGGAGGAGTGAAGTGCTGTGGAGAGAAGGAACAGAGACAGTAGATAAGAGCAGTGTTTCTCAAACTCAAGGACCCCCAAATTAATGTTTTTGGCTGTGGACCAAACATTCAAAGGAAAAAAATAAGACACATCCTCAGTTTTTTGCTATTGGTGCTGAGCCAAACTGCAAAAACAGAATAGTTTTTTTCAAGATTTTATGAAAATAGCTGATCTGCAAGCTCACAATGCATCGCAACGTGTTGTGAGCTTCTAGATTGGCTGTTCTCAAAAAGCCAATGTGTAAGGCTTTTAAGTAGTGAAGTAGTAACATATTGTGAAGCTATATTAACAAAATTTGCTGTGGACCTCGTGGAACCCCCCCCCCCCCAAGGACCCCTGGTGGTCCACAGACCCCACTTTGATAACCACTGGATTAGAGAGGAGAGAAGAGGAATCTTTCCCCTCAGTTCATGTGGAAATGGAAGAGTCTGTTCCAATCTTAAAGATTATCCTGACTTCTTGAGCAGCTATTCACTGACTGCAGAGTCCAAATTTGGGTCAGCAAAGATGAAGGGTGTGTGTGCGTACAGTGCGTTCCTGCGTGCCTGCCAGCCTGCCTGCCTGCCTGCGCACAAGCACGAGCACGTGCAGGCGCGCGTGTCTGTGGGATGCAACTGACCTGTTCAAGGAGTCGTTGGTATTTGAATGTGAATGGTCTAAGCTACAGTACATGAACGCACGCACGCACACACACATACTCCTGGTCAAACTAGCTGAACTGCTCATGCAGATGATGACATTATCCGTGGAGCAGTTCATTCATCGTATCCCCCTGCAGAGGCTGTCATTTATTGTCACCCAGTTTCCGTTATGGAAAAACCTCCCTTGTTTTCAGTCCAGCAGAGTTTTCCCTAATCTCTCTTTCAGACCAGAGCAGAGATTACAAAGACGCAGCAGCAGGAAGCTTTTTGCAGGTCTGAAGTCGAGACACTGTTTGCTAGTGCTATGCAGTTGACTCCGTGTTAGTAGGAATGCTGACTCTGTTGTTCTGTGGCTGCCTGGTATTGCATGCACTGTAAAATCCAAAGTGTTAGTTTCACTCTGACAATGCACAAATGTAACCAGATGGACACGTAAAGGTTACATTGTACACTCTCAGGGTTACAAATGGACAACTCAACACTGAGGATTTTACTGTGTATTGTTTGCATCTCTCATCCTCTCTAGAGACTCAATCTACCCTACACATATTTTCCTCCTCTCTCAAGCCACATGTAGTGCACAGAATGTCATCTTTAAGTTATCCCCCTGTGAACAACATTCCATGGGATCGAGTCAGTTTGTATTTATCGACAATTTCTTTAGGCTCAGTGTGTCCTGCCTTATTAGAAAAATGTCTCGATGTCCTCCCGTCTATGCCCATACAGAGAACGTTCCGGTGGAGCTGCGTGAGCCTCTTTATAAGGACCAGTATGACCAGGAGCACCTCAAGCCCGCCGTCGCCAAGCTGCTTCTCTCCCCAGAGTTCTACTGCCGGGTCCAGGCCTTGCTAACCCACGGGGTCTCCCAGCAAGCATCGCAGGGCTCCCCTACCAACAACTCATCCCTGCTGCAGCTCCTCATCAAGAAGGGTTTCACCCCCAAAGACCAGAACGTTGACATCACTGAGGAGGACCTCTGTCATGTCCCCATCAGGACGGTGCGTGTGCATGTTTGTGTGTGTCTCTGTGCACGTGTGTTTAAAGGGAGAGTTCACCCCAAAATGTCTTTTTTTCTATCGATTACTCACCCCATGGAGACTTGAATTCATGGATATTTTTTTGGTTTTTGTTGCATACCTAAGCCAATAACTTGACCATAGGGAACCACCGATGGTCATGAAATTATTGGCTTAGGGATGTGACAAAAACAAAGCAATATCCAGTAATCAATAGGAGGAAAATGTATTTTTTGGGTGTACTATGCCTTTAAGCATATAGCTGTGTGTTTTAGCCTTGCCAGTGGCAGGGCTCTAAGATGGCAGTGATGCTTTGTCTGTCCATTCATCCGTCTCCAAAACAAGATATCTTGAAGACTACTAGGCTGGCTGATCGCCATGGAATTTGCTGTGCACCTTTTAGATGTTATTTTGGTGCCCCAATGGCTTTTCCTGTAGTGCCACCTTTAGACCAAAATGTCTAGTTAAACAAGATACCTCAAAATGTAATGGATTCATGTGGGACCTGGAATTTGTGGTGCACCTTCATGGCCCCTAAAGGATGGACCATACTGACTTGCTAGCACGCACGCACGCACGCACGCCCCCCCCCCCCCCCCCCAACACACACACCTGGGTGAGCAACACACACGCGCACGCACGAACACACACACACACACACACACACACACACACACACACACACACACACACACACACACACACACACACACACACACACACACACACACACACACACATGCACCACCGCTCACTTCAACCTTGGGTTTGATTTTTATAGTCTAGATGCCTTAGTGACTGAGAGTTGTGTTTCACCTCGTACCGTTGGTGCAGGGGGCACACCTGGCCCTGATTGATGCCTTGATGTTGCTGGCTGCCAAGGAGACGGTGGAAAGGGTGAAGATGGCTGAGGAAGCGGAGCAGATGGGCGCTGGTGCTCCGTGGGAAAACGCCTTACTTTTCTGGGTCAACAGGGTGAGAAGAATAATGTACATCCACTGTTATACAAAAACACTGCAACAGCCATTCATCATTGAGGAATATACTGTAGATCTTGTATAGTGATCATATACGTATGATAAGATAACATCTCTATTATACATTAAGTGACTGAGCAACAATAAATATTGTTTTAGGGTCATGGTGTGCCTCAAAACAAACCTAAACAAATCAGTCAAGTAATACAAACAGTGGATAAGATAGTGTACCACATCAATGCAGTGAAATACTCTACAATAACATAAACATAATGTGGCAGCTCAAGATCTAATACCTGAGTAGATAAAGAGGATCCAAAATGAAATGGTGGTTGTTTATGCACACAGCTGAACCAGACATTGAGAGAGAGCACAGAGGATGAAGAGCTTCCCAAATCACAGACATGTACAGACCTGCAATCAGCTCAGGATTCGGTGAATACACACACACACACACACACGCACGCACGCACGCACACACACACACACACACACACACACACACACACACACACACACACACACACACACACACACACACACACATACACACACACACACACACACACACACACACACACACACACACACACACAACATGTCTCACTACACTACAGACTAGATCGTACTGTGTTTCACTAAAGCATCTAACATCTACCTTGCTCTGCTCTTCCTCTGTGTTCTGTGTTTTTTCATTCCTTGCTTCTGTGTGCCAGTGTGCCTCCACCCGCTGGTACTGGAAACTAGTCCCAGTAAGTGTCTTACTGTACCTCTCTCTTCTCTCTCTATCTCTTTATCTCTTTCTATCTGCCATGGCTGAAATGACCCCCCTCCCCCAGAAATGCCAGTACATGTCTCGGGCTTATGACGACAACAATGTGGGAACCTGGTTCTTCTCCACATTTTTACAAAGTAGACCAATGTCCAGACCAATGTCCAGCTGGTGTGACTGTGAAGCGGGCCGACACGTTGTTAACACAGATGTAGTTTATAGGACTCGGTTCCTTAACCATTGGACATTATTGTGTTCAGCCATCAGAGTGTCTTCTGCCTAAAGGCTTTATCATAGTCCGAGGTGAAGGGTGATCACCTCAACTTTTAGGTGATAAGTTATCACCTAAGAATGAGATAAAAAGTGGAGGCCATCATAATCACGGTGAAGTTCTATCACTGTGACTATGATGCCTCTGTGCCTGTGAAACCAGGGGGCACACTGATTGGATCTAGATCAATCAGTGAACGGGTGATGGGGAGATGTCTGAAGGTAAAATCAGATGCCTAGGTTCGTGGTGATAGCCCTTCACCGTGGCGAATGACGCAATGTTGTAGTTTTCTGACTTAAAAAGACTACACCGTGGTGATGGCTTATCACCCCAGACTGTGCTATGATAGGGCCTTAACTGCCTGAGCAGTTTCTTTATGTCATGTCTCACGACTCTGGTGTGGCAGTTCCCGTGATGTCATTTACGCTTGTCTCCCTCTCTCTACCCCCTCCATCCAGCATGCTATCGCTTTTTGTTTGAAGGAATCGGGGAATAAGCCTCCTGTGGTAAAGTATAACACGCCACTCTACTCTCACCCTCCTCCTCGTCATGCATAGTGCTATACCTGACTGACTGACTGATGGGCACACACGTGGTGGTGCTGACACACACACACACACAAACTAATAGCCACTCCAACCTCGTCGTTGGATGGTCCTGTATGACTATAACCTAAATCCTAATTTATACTAATAGAACATAATAGATACTGGGGTTACACATGGATAACTCAACACTGAGGATTTTACTGTGTAGTGTTTGTGTTACAGTTAGTTTGAGATTCAGTTAGATTGAGAACAGGAGCACTCGGTTTTGGGCACAAGGTGGAGCAGGCGGTGCCTCCTTTGGGGAACTAGAAATAATTTGACTGAGGTTAGGGTTAGGATTAGGTTTAGGTTTAGGCATAGTTTTACTGAGGTTAGGGTTAGGTTTAGGCATAGTTTTACTTAGGTTAGGGTTAGGTTTAGACATAGTTTTACTGAGGTTAGGGTTAGGTTTAGGCATAGTTTTACTTAGGTTGGTGTTAGGGTTAGGTTTAGGCATAGTTTTACTTAGGTTGGGGTTAGGGTTAGGTTTAGGCATAGTTTTACTGAGGTTAGGGTTAGGTTTAGGCATAGTTTTACTCAGGTTAGGGTTAGGGTTAGGTTTAGGCATAGTTTTACTAGGGTTAGTGTTAGGTTTAGGCATAGTTTACTGAGGTTAGTGTGTCATCTAACCTGAAGAGCCACCAGTGTGTTTACACTGGAGCAAAGCCTTTTCACTGTGAACATTGTGACCAGAGTTTCAGTCATCTTGCCTGAAAACCCACCAGCGTGTTCACACTGGAGAAAAACAAGCGCTCCTTTCCAAATCTAACTGGTTTCTCAAACTAACTGTAACATTTGCATCTCTCATCCTCTGTAGAGACTCAATCTACCCTAGACATTTATTTCTCCTCTCTCATGCCACACGTACAGGTAGTGCACAGAATTTCATCTTGCAGTCGTGTCGACGTGTCCCCCCTGTGAACGTTCCATGGGGCCGAGTCAGTTTGTATTTAATAGAACGTTTTCA
This sequence comes from Nannobrachium achirus, assembly GCF_963921795.1. NCBI lineage: Eukaryota > Metazoa > Chordata > Actinopteri > Myctophiformes > Myctophidae > Nannobrachium > Nannobrachium achirus. The sequence continues at coordinate 39,248,964 of NC_137812.1, read as the reverse complement.
AAAGAAAAAATAAACACTTAACTTCAGATCTTTCACTTAAAATAAATAAATAATAATAATCTACGACACCGTCATATGAGGAAGTATAGATTTGGCTTTAGTTTGAGAACACTTTCATGTTGATTTTTCTTTAAGATATGTGTGTTATCAAGCCATGTTGTGGGAGGCATCGTACAGCTGAACATTACTCTTCAATATTGATTTGATTGTTGTAATCACCCATATCTTGGTCCCTCCTGCAATAGGGTTTCGTAACATGTTGCGCAGTATCACGTTCCAGTTCATGCACACGGACATGCAGCAGTTGTTTTGTGTCGAATGTATTTTGGCACTTGTTTTGTTGATTGTGAATGGGGAACACACGGTCAAAGTCTTCTTCGACTCACTTGCTCTGTGTATGGGCCGGTGGGCCACCTTTATGTGGCAACGTATTTTTGCTTCACAGTTTTGCTTCACATGATTATTCGGGGTCACCAAAGTGCCTTTAATAATGACAGATTCTGCTGCATGGACAATCCTGGGCAATGTCCCTCATTTCTTTATGAAACACTTTTTCACGTTTCACATTCTTTTCTGCAATGCCTTTTTAATTTATGTTTTTGAATTTGTATCAATGTCTGTCTGGGTGAGCGTGTGTGTGTGGGCGTGCCCGCGCGTGCGAGACTTTTAATCTTTGCTTGTTTTCTGTGCATTTTATTCACTCTTTAACTTGGGATGTTGGATGGCTTCACAGTTTAAGTGGATCGTCCCGTGTTTTTGCTCTGTAGTTCTGTCTCCCGGGGGGACGATCCTACCTCATTTGATCTTTCATTTGCCGCCTGTCGAACACCTGCTTTAGCTCAGTGTTCTGTTTTCATCAATACATTTTTTCTTCATCTTTTTTCTTTGTCTGTGCTCACCCCTCAGTGTCTCTGCTCTCTACGGCTTGCTGCTCCCCAATACCACTTTATATTTCTTCTTCTTCCTCCTCTTTCCCCTGTTCTCTCACCCCCAGATCCGCTATAGGAAGGACAAGGTGCAGTCAAAGTTGACACCAACGTTTCCTCTGGTTTCTGGGGTCAAAGATCTGTCGAATGGCTGCGCTATAGCTGCTGTAATCCACTACTACTGCCCCAGATTGCTGCCTCTTGAGGGTACGCGCACACACGCACGCTCACACACATACACACACACACCCCTATCCCCCCTAATCCCATCCCTACTCCTCTGCCTCCCCAGATGTGTGTCTGAAGGACACCATGTCAGTGGCTGACAGCCTGTACAACCTGCAGTTGATCAAAGAATTCTGTGAGAACAGCCTGCAGAGCTGCTGCCACCTGGCTGTGGAGGACCTGCTCTACGCCCCACCAGCTCTGCACGTAAGACGCCCTTTATCAATCAATCAATCAATCAATCAATCAATCAAACTTTATTTATAGCACAGGTTATACATCAGGTGCTAACCCCCAAGTTGGAAATACAAGCTGGTCCAGAATGTGCGTGTGTGTGTGTGTGTGTGTGTGTGTGTGTGTGTGTGTGTGTGTGTGTGTGTGTGTGTGTGTGCGTGCGTGCGTGCAAGTGTGAGCACAATTAATTTACACAGTTCATTAACCAACTGGATAGCGTCTACAAGGCCAAAGGCCAATGTGCACAAATTCAATGGAATTAACATTTTGCAATTTAAGCATTTATCCAGCTGTTCCATCCAGAGCGACTTGCAAATGTGAAATCGGAGCCGAGTAATGCGCTCTAGTCAATAGAGGTAAATAGTCACATAAATATAGTGCAGAGAGAACAAAGTAAGTGCCTTAAAGAAACTAGGATAGGGTAAATAATGAACCTAACATCTGTCTAAACATTTAAATCCCATTCTTAACATTTATGTTCAAGAAAAACAAAGGAGCAAAATTTAAGAACAAGTGACCAAGATATATCTGCACAGTAAACTTGCATCAAGAAGGGATACAGTGTGCTAGGGGGTGAAGTGGAGTCTGAAGAGGTGAATCTTCAGACTATGGGGGAAAATTGGGAGTGACTGAGTCTGTACAGTTCTCACCGCAATGGGGAGTGTATGCCACAGCTAGGGAGCCAGGGGGAAAAAAGGGTCTAGGACAAATCCATGTATCGAATGCCTGTAGGCAGACTACATTACAAGGCTTGCAAATGTCACAGAGTAGTCCTGCGTGAAGCCCAGGAGCCTACAGTAATACCCTCTTGGCCAAGGGGGGTTCTTTTGACTGAATGGTAGATGTTTGGTTTCCCACGTGGGAGACCAGGGTTCGAATACATGCTTACAGCGACAATACGATTTGGTATATCATCACTGTCGGGCAGAAACATTGTATCTCCAAGTTTCAAATTTGTATGTTTATTTTTGTAAGGTAAAACCCTACTTCGTCATACAAGACTGTCACACAAACCTAGTGAAAATAGCAGATCTACAAGCATCGCGAGGCGTTGTGTGCTTGTAGATCGTCTATTTTGACTATTTTAAATAGTTTTTAAAATAACAAAAAAGGGAAGGTTTTGGACATACGAGGTTTCCACCCGATGTACTGTGGAACATAAATCATCACGCACAGTTATTGTACTTGGAAACTGTTCTTTTCCTCAGGTGAACATCGTCAGCTTCATAGCTGAGCTGCTGCAGTGCTTTGAGGTTCAGAAGCCTGACTTTGTCCAGCCCGTACAGCCAGTCGACCTCACAGGTCTCTAGCTTCCACTGCATTCAAAGTACCAATACACGCAGTATGTTGAGTGATTGATCATTCACCTCGGTGGCCTGACCGTGAAGTGACTGTGATTGTGTCCGTTTCAGATGCCACAGGGTTGCTGGACTGCACCAGTCCAATCAGTGGGAACAGCAACAGGTACCATTTCACCACCACCACCTCCATCGGGAGAGTATTTTTTGCAGGTCTCTCAGTCCAAGTGTATCAAAAATGCACCTCGGTTAAGGTGGAGACAACCTCCCGTTGGCCCCACCAGGTTAAGGTGGAGACAACCTCCCGTTGGCCCCACCAGGTTACATTTGATTGATTGATTGAAAATGTTATTAGACAAAAACTGAGAACTGTACAAGTATAGTCAATACAATAGAAATATAGTACAGTTATACACCCTGCTAAAAGGAACATCCCAAATAAGACCTTTTACGGTCTGTTTTACGTTGGAAGTCCTAGGTATTCAAATTCATGTACATAACAAATAGCAAGCAAAGCAAACATTCAATAACATTCATCAGGTTAGCATTCACCAGCGTCGGCAAGTTAGCATTTCACCAGGTTAGCATTCACCAGCGTCGACAGGTTAGCAATTCACCAGGTTAGCATTCACCAGCGTTAGTTTTACTGAGGTTAGGGTTAGGGTTAAGGTTTAGGTTTAGGTGTATCTCCGTCCCCCTGACCTTCGGCACCTCCGCGCAGCCAATCACAAGCTTCCGCTGCCTTAACCCAGTTGCTTTTTTTATACACTCGGACTGAAGAACCTGCAAAAAACACTCTCCCCACCGCCATCATCACCATAATGTCAAATGTCAGTAACTTAGCAGCAAATGTGTTGCAGTGGTATAACTGTGTTTTCCTTTTACAGCGGTTCGCCTGCCTTCATCTTCAAACAGCCCTTTGTGCCCATCTCCTCCCCGGTGTCACCTGGTAAGAAACAAGTGGCATCTTGGGAAATAAGTTATTTCTGGCTTGGCAGACGACACTTTAACATATTGTTTTTGATCATTTCAGAGAACAAAGTATGGACCAAGAAGCAAATCAGGTAGCTACACTTTAGAGATTGACGCAGTTTATGTAGGGAACGATTTATTACTTATATATTATAACTGTATTTAACAAACAAAAATGTCTCTCACTCTCACTCTCTCTCCTCTGCCTCTTCTCTGTTACTTCTCTGTTTCCCATTCATCGATCTCCAGTCGTCCTCTCTCGTCTGTGACTTTCAGCATTCCGTTTGGCCTGGACAGTGATGTGGACATCGTCATGGGCAACCCCATAAACACTGTCCTGCGTTCGGCCAGCACCGACAGCCTGACCACCGGTATCCCCGCCATGACGTCCCCTGTGAAGTCCTCTGGGATGACCTGCATCCCTTACTGCCCCCCAGAGGACCTCAGCCACCTGTTCAGCTCCTCTGCCCCTTCGCAGCGCTCCTCGCGGGGAACGCACACGCCTCCCCTGGGAGAGCTCCCCACCATCGAGGAGGGGCCGCAGATCATCCACACGTCTGGGAAGGGGGGGAAGGACGGAGGAAAGGGAAAGCCAGGCGTGAACGTGGAAAGAGGGGGGCGAGGAGGGGTGGGGGGGAGGCCAGAGCCCAGGTTACGTCCAGAGGGAGCCCCTGCTGGATTCTTTCTCCACTACCCTGAAGAGAACTCCGCCCAGCTCAGCAGCTCCGCCCCCAGCCGATCCGGAATGTTCTACCGACCCGTAGGTGGAGAGGCGGGGGACACAGGACGGCAAGGGAGGGGAGGGAGGAGGGAGAGGCCCAGCCGAGCCTCTGATACGTCTCGGGATGATGACTCCCTACTTCGGGATGGCAGCATAGACTCCTCCGAAGCATCAGACGACCTCCCAAGAAGCACCCCGGGCAACCTTCGGCCCAGTAATGGCCACAGCAACAGCAACAACCTGCGCATGACCAGCTTCGCAGAGCGGCGGGACAGTAGAAGGAGACAACCGGCTGCTCCAGGGGAGGAGTCCGTCACCACCCCCACCCCGAGCACACCAGGGACCCCACTTACTGCACCCTCCACCCCGGCAGGAGGCTCTGGCCATCAGGACAGCCCAGGCCACAGTGGCCCCGAGCCGGGCTCTGAGGCCTGGGAGCTGGGGGCCCGTCTGGAGGAGAAACGCAGGAGCATTGAAGCCCAGAAGAGACGGATTGAGGCCATCTTTGCCAAGCACAGACAGAGACTGGGGAAAACGGCATTCCTTCAGCTGAAAAGAGAGCAAGGAGAGGGGGGAGGGGAGGCAGCGGAGGAGGACAAGCTCACCCTGGAGGACCATCTCACTCACATGGAGGAGCACCTGAAAAAGGAGGAAGAGAAGGAGACAGAAGAAAAGGAGAAAGAGAAAGGAAAGGAGAGACCCGTTGAGGGAAACAGCCAACCTCCGCCTCGCCTGGAGAAGCAAGTCACGTTCTCTGTGGAAACGAGGAAGGAGAATGAAAAAGAGAAGGGAGGAGAGAAAGAGAAGGGACCAGAGAAAGTAGGGGAGGCTGCCATAGCAGATTACAATGAAGTGGTGCACAAATTGACTGAAGCTCTGCAGTCACTGCAGAAGGACATGCAGAAACTTACGGAACAACAGCAGCAGCTTATGAGTAAACCGAGAAGTACAGGCAAGAACAACCCAAGATCAGCCCCTAACAACGTCGGAACACCACCGAAAACTCCTCCCCGCACCCCAACCAAAACTCCACCTCACACACCGACTAAGATTCATCCTAGGGTGGCCAGTAAGGCTTGGCTCATCCCTGCTGGTCTTAGCCCTTCCTCTGTCACCTCGCCCTCTCGGCGTTCTCATCTGAATTCTTCCGCCAACATCCCCATGTCGTCTTCCTGCCCTGCCCCCCGCACCAAGATCCACTCATCCTCTACCCCTCGCAGCCCAAAGCACCAACCGCGCCCGCGTCCCTCGGAGCTAAAGTTCCCCCCACTCGGCCGTGTCTTAAAACCCCCACAGAACGTGGATACCCTCCCGCACCTGCGCCGTGTGTCCCCGAGCAAGTGTCAGGTGCAGACCTCCTCTTCCTTCCGCATTGGAGGACCCCGCACCCCGCAGGAGCCTCCCCAGACCACCCAGCAGCCACAGCAGCCTGAGGAGAGTGCCTCGGAAACGGGGAGCTCCAGCGAGACGCCCACACAGTTCAGCTTGGAGCTGGAGGAGGGGGAGGAGGCAGCTGCGGGGGGAAGCCTGGCAGTGCTTCCCCAGATCAGGAGAGATCGCTCCGGGGCAGCAGGCGGAAGTGGAAGCGTCAGCGGAAGCATCTGTGGAGGCAGCAGCTCTGGCGCACCCTCTGAGTGTTCTTTTGAGAGTGAGACTCTTTCGATCTCTGTGGCGTACAGTGCAGGCGGCGAGGTGGGAGGGGGGAGAGGAGTGGCGGCGGGGAAGCGAAGCAGCATCGTGGAGGTGTCGCTGTCATCCCCGGGAGAGCCAGAGGGCGGCAGCGACGAGCCAACGGATGAGGCACATGAGTTCTCGTCAGATTCTATGAGCGACCATGCAGAATCCACGGCGGAATCCACTGCGGAATCCACCGCGGAACCAACCGGTGAACGGGTGGGACCTGCAGGTTCCGCAGAAGAAGGGGCTGTGGCAATGGAATCTACTCAGGTGTCAGAACAGCAGACAGAAGTGGAAGGACAAAAGACAAGACAGATGGATGCTTTGGAACAGAGTGAATCACGAGGAGGAATAGGTCTTTTCTTTAGGGTGAGCATGCATTCAGGGAGGAAAGGGAAAGAAGAGCTTCATTGTGCATTGATGCAGCTTGTTGTGACAGTAATACAAAAATAAGAACACTTTATAATCAACTTTTTAAAATAGATATGTGTGACATACTGTAGGTATAGGTGATATGATATATCATGTTTTGTGTGTAGGGGGAGGTGCATAGTGAGGATGAGATGGCCCAGCGTAGAGCATTGTTGATGGAGAGACAGCAGAGGAGAGCTGAGGAGATGAAGAGGAGACGAGAACAAGAAAGGGAAAACAGGTAACAGTAACACACAAGTGTATAAACACACACACACACACACACTCACATGATCAGATATAAGGGCTTCAATCTTGAATTTGTATGTCTGTTAACACATCGGGTGTCCAAGATTATTTAAGATTTAATCGGCGGTTGCCATGGAAATCCGCCATTTGGAGCTCCAGGGTAAATGTAATCCGAGTATGTCTTGATTTTTTTCGCTGTAGTATTTTCTTTCACTCAGAACAGAAAAATAACAATTGCGGGCATGGTGCTTTTGTAACAGCCGGTAGAAATGGCCACGTTTTAAACATGAAAGTGATTTAAAAGTTAGATTAGGAGATAAATGCACTTTTGTGAATCTCATAACACAGGCTCTAGTGAGGAGCCGTGACTTCCTGATCACATGATCTTGGAGTGTTTCTCTTCACAGGCGGGTGCCTCATACAGTAAGCTACAGCTTACTGTAGATTACTGTACACGTCAAACCCGTCAGAGTTTGACGAGTTGGCGCGTCATGGGTATCAAATGAGTTAACCTAATATAAATGTCAAAATATAAAGTGAGCTTAATAATATGCAGCAAAGAGCATCAAATCAACCCAAGGTTTCCCGATTTCCAGACCAATCTCCTCGGAGGAGAAGAGGGGGTCTCCATGCCCTACCCCGCCTGCTGGCACCTCGCCCTCCCCCACCCCCCCAGCCACACCGGCTCGCTGGGGCGATTTCACACGGAGAGAATACGCACACCGTCATCAGCTCAGGATCATGTCTGACCTGGACAAAGTGCTGCAACAAAAATCAGCCTCTCAAGGACGCGCTGGTGTGAAGAAGGCTCGCTCACGGCCCCGCAGCATGACCAGAGAGGGGACCCAGCTGTCTCGGAGCCCAGCCAAGGGGACTCCGGGTAATGTAGACTACAGTAATATGGACCAGTTCATACTCTACTGCAGATCAGTGTGTTTGATATCAAAAGATTACACTCCCTTTAATCTCCCTCCCTTCCACTCTCTCTCTCTCTCTCTCTCTCTCTCTATCTCTCTCTATCTCTCCAGTCTCTAAGTTGACTAAGGTGTACTCTCACTCTTCCCTCAACCTGGCGGCCACCTCTGATGAGCCTGAAAACAATGCTAGTGACCCCACTAAGAAACCTCCCAGGTAGACAACATGTACAACACTCGAGCTTCTCTCAACCCTGTGGGATTCTCATCATTCTGTTTGTCTGTATCGCTCTTCTTGTCTTATGTCTCAAATTGTATGCCTTCTATTGTCTCCTGTTAATTTTCTTTTTTTCTGTTCCGCTATTTGCAAACTATTGTCTAATTTAATCTATTCACATAGGCTGCACTTATTAGCCATTGTACAATTGTGTTCTACTCACAAAAGATTAAATTAAGCTATTATTTTACAGAACTGTCTGAATCTTTACCTCTTTCCCAACAGCCGTCCTGATTCGCCTGCCCGATGTATGTCACCAAGCGGGCTGACCAATCGGAATGGAGACAAGGACTGGGAGACTGGGTCCAATGGCACCTCTCCTGCTCCCGAGTACACTGGTAGGACACGTGTCTGTCAGTTCTTGAGTTTGCTTTGTATACATAAATAATGTGTTTGCCATGATATATTTGTGACTGGGTGTGCGTGCGGTGTGCATTTCTGATTGCAGGACCAAAGCTGTTCAAAGAGCCAAGCTTCAAGTCCAATAAATTAATCATTCACAATGCTCTCTCTCGCTGCTGTCTGGCTGGCAAAGTCAACGAGACACAGAAAAACAAGATAGCTGAGGTATAGATTTACAGTTCTGCATACTTTGATCATTTGTATTATGTTCATGACATTGCTAAAACCATGTTATGGTTAATTTAGTGCTTTATTGAGATATACCGGTAGTTACCCTTCAGCATGACTACAATACAAACAGATAACATATCGAACTCTATTATTTTACCCTCTTTGACTCTTATTTTCTGTTCTATTCAATCCTCAGGAGATGGAGAAGAGCCCTGCGAACCACTTCCTCGTCCTGTTCCGTGACGCCAGCTGCCAGTTCCGCGGCGTGTACACGTCAAACCCTGAAACAGAGGAGCTCGTACGACTGACTGGCGTGGGACCGCGGATCATAGGCCCCTCCCAGGTGGAGTCCATGTACAAGTACAGCTCAGACAGGAAGCAGTTCAGTGCCATTCCTTCCAAGACCTTGGGCATGAGCGTAGATGGTTTCACCATCCCAAGTCACCTGTGGCACGGAGGAGGAGGTGGAGTGACCAGGAGAGCCAGCATTACTAAGAAGGCTGGCATGTCCAAATGAGCACATGACAACACAACATACAATGATACATATCAAATCGACGTTGTCGGGTGGAAACCTTGTATGTCCAAGACCGTTCGTTTTGTATTTATCATTTTAAAAATGAACTAAAGTGTGAGGCGTTGTGTGCTTGTAGATTGGCTGTTTTCACTACTTTTGTGCGACAGCCTTGTGTGATGAAGCAGGGGCTTTGCTTGGTGAAAAAACGTACAAACTTGAAACTTGGAGATACAATGTTTCTGCCCGACAGTGACGAAATGTATCTACTTGCGTCTAGCTATTTTTTACACACACAAAGATGTATGCAAATTCAGTCATACACACACACACACACACACACACACACACACACACACACACACACACACACACACACACACACACACACGTGTGCGCGCACACGCATGCAAGCACACATGCACACACAACATATACAAATACACATATCCTTACCTCCTGTCTTTGCTCTTGAATTTGATTTAAAATGCTTAAAATAGGAGTTAAGTATATTTCTGTGCATGAAAAAAGTCCAACAGCACCTTCCTCCTTAACGAAGAGCCCAGAGACTCATTCACATCCCCTATAAAGAAAGATTGTTGTTTTCATATGTTTCATGATATGAAAAGAACAAAACAAAACAGCCAAAAATGTATACTTTGGACCTTCATAAATGGGATGACAAATATATGTGAAAATGTATTTCTAGGGTCTGAACTTTTCAAATAGATTCCTTGTCATACATATTTTGGCTGATTTATGTATCATTTTGAAACACATGAAATATATGTATTTTTTGCTATAGGTCCATAGGACATCTCTTTTTCCTGTTTTTTTCTTTTTCTTCTTTTTCTTTTTTCTACATTTAACGGTTATCATACCCATGGCAAATGTTTTTATTTATACAATTATTTATAATTTCATTGTTTGAAATATATAATGAAACAATGTCATTTTTCTTTCAGTAGAGAAGAAAGATTTCCACCATAAATTGTGTTTATTTAGAAACACTGACTCTTACAAAGGTGGAAGAATACTGTGTGATCTTCACTTGGCAAGAGTGGACTGTAGTCTTTTGTTGGATACCAGGGTATCTGTTTTCTATTGACTTTTAGCCAAACAACAGACGAAACAAACTTTTAAACACATTATTGTGTCAGAGGGACTTTTATTTTGTACAGTTTCTGAGTTTGATTTGTCATTGCAAGGATCAAAGCACATTTTTTTAAACATTTCTTTGTAGAACAAGGGCGAGCCATAACCGATATGAAGCAGTGTATTCTAAAGAATACTAGAAATGGACCTTGTTAGCTGTAAGGCAAAGATCTGTAAATCTGTGGTTGTCAGGTGAGAATGACAACTGGAGCATTAATATTGTAAAACCTTATACAGTATCATGATGATAGCACATTGAAAGCAAATTGGTTTTAAGGTCAATACGAGAAGCCTATCTATTAGCATCAGATGCTAATTAAGTGGCTTGAAATAGTGAAATGGGGAGGTAAGAAATGGTAAATGTAAAAGTGTCATACATTGCTGCTAATGTTGCGAGGTTACACTGGGGTTGTGGCCCTTATGATATGATAGGCTTAATAAAACAATTGTGTCTCACACGTGGCTGGTTGTATGTTCATGCATATGTCCACTACCACTGGTGGTAGGCCTATATCAAAGGTTCAGAATTGCTCAATCACCAGTATATTCTCAGTCTGCAATGATTCCCAATGCACAATAAATTGATACAGAATTAAAAGCTGCCATCCGGAACTTATTTGAATTAATAAACATGTTAGTATGTTAATAATACAATCTACAGTAACTAGCACATTATGCAGAGGTTGAAGAGGTGGTCTCTAATCTTCCACTGAGAAATGTAGAACCTGGTGTCGGGAAGAACACCTACTGATTGACATGTAATATTGCCAAAGCTCATAAGCACCACCCCATGCCAAGCCAGCGATTCTGTCCTGAATGAGAGGTAGGCCTACTGTTTGGTCCAAAAACCTAGCCATGTTTGAATCTCAGGTAGGACATAACACGTACGGATTGTAGTTTGAAAGTGATGTGTGTTGAGGAATTGAAGTACATGGTGATTGCATCTGTATAACAACTTGACATTCAGTCTGACTCTGCAGACCTTCTGTTTAAGCCACATTATAAAGAGGGTTGAATATAATACAAGTATGTTTATCACAATTACTTGAAGGACACACTTCAATTACAGATATTATATTTTTAACTTAAAAAGATACCACTACACCATTATATTTATGATATACTGATTGTAACAGAGGTGTTCCATTCAGATCATTCCCTCTTGTATTTGGCCTGACGTCCACTCGTCTACCTGGAGGTTAAATAATCACATGTTCTTTAATATACCTTTTGCTCAGTTTATTTCCCTCCAAATAGACTGTTAATCTGTTAGCATCAACACGATTATAGGTACTAACAGCACTCTCTGGGTATCATTTAAAGCCTGAGAGGACAGGTAAGAGCTTACTCATCATTTTTGAGGGAAAAGGAGCTCGCGTGCCTTAACATAATGAATAGCATCTCAAATTGACAGTCAACAAAGGTGGAGCAAAGTTTAAGCATTGTGTGTCACTCATTAATTCACATATTGATTTCAATGTTTCCCAGTGTTTATTCCCACATTTTTCAAAACGCATGATGGTACTATTGGGCCTCTATTCAACCAATTTTGTACTTGCTCTATGAATTACCTTCATGGCCCTCCATTGGATCTGCGTCATGCATGCACATAATATTGGGCATGCTACTTTAAAATGTAGATAGTTGTGCTAAAAGGACATCAATTACATCAAAATGTAAACCTACACTAAAAGCTCTCCTTCAAAATAAGTTGCTAGTAAACGTATCTATCTAGCTACACTGAGGCTACTTCGTCCCTAATGCACTTGATAATGAAGCTGAGGTCATGCTATGCCATTGAATAAAACATGACCGTAAAAGCTACAAATGGATGGGGATGGAGCATTCTCGCTGATGTGATGGACAAACTGCACTCAAAACTCATTTGTCAAGCTACCCAACTACAAGAAAATTATACTGTACATTAAACTCCCCTATAAAAGCCCAATGGGAAGATGTAGATTATGCTATTTCAGTTTAGATCTGGGAAGTCACTGTATATAGAGTAGCCTACACATTTCCTCATTGTGATGTATGCAAAACTGTTCCAGCGACCAAGTTTAGACACAAATATTTAAAACCATTTCTGAATTTATCTTTAGGCTAGTTAATTTGCCGTCCATGGCAGCCATTCTTGGTACTGTCTCTGGTTTATATCACCTAAACGCAATCTATATGTTGTCTTGCAATTTAAAATGGACAAATGTATACAGTATATCACTTTTCCAGACCTCTAAAACAGATCCAGAATGCTGCAGCACACCTGGTAATCAAAATGTTCACATATTCCCTCTTTCTTAACCCATGCAAACAAGAGCATGGCATCCCCTAACTGCAAGATGTGACCCAGGCAGCAGCCCTCCTCCTTCCTGCACACTTAAAGGAATAGTTCACCCAGAAAATGACTTATTTTCTATCATTTACTGTACATGCCACATGAAGCCTTGAAAACATGGAGAGGTTTTTTGTTTTTGTCGCATTCATACAGCAATAATTTGATGACCATGCAGCGGAGTCTCAATGGAGACTTGACTCCGCTGGTCATCAAATCTAGGCTAATAGGAATTTGACAAAAAACTAAGAATCTCCATGAATTCAAGAATCCATTGGGTGAGTATCGATAGGAAGAAAGTAATTTTGGGGTGAACTACTCCTTTAACACAGGACGTGATGTTTCTCCTGTCATGATACAGCACCCTGACCAACACTCCAAGTGACCTAGAATTGTCACCCTCCTTGCTCCCAAGCTGTGGAATTACCCCAGGGCAGTATAGGCCTACTGCAGAGTTTCTCCCACCTTTCTCTGCACTCTGAAAACGTCAGACTAAGTAAAATAAAATAAAATAAATTAAAGTAAAATTTAAAAAGTACTTTTTTTGAGAGAGAGAGAGAGAATGTACATGTGCTGTGTATGAAACAAAATATAATGTCCCACAAAAAGGTCACATGCCAGCAGAAATATGAGTTTTATTGTCCTCGTTCTATCCATGCCATTGGGCAGACCATGTGCTTTATGTATGACATATAATTTACTACCGGTAATTAAAACAAAAACACTTCCTCCTTTTCCAAAGAGGGTTTTGGTGGCACAAGATCACAGCAATGGTAAAATCTAAATGAATAGGCCTATATCAAGACAATTTCATGTATACAGTTTGTTGAGTGTGTTTCACAGGAATAATGTAGGCCGGCTGCAATGCCAAGAGATGTGTTCAACCTTCATTTTACAATTGTTGCATAATTATGGCTTTTTAGATTTTCTGTGTGTAACTAAAAAATGTATTGCTACACAAGTAATACAATAGAAATCATACCAAGGATAAGTTGATAATGATAACCCAGTATAACAAAATATTTATTTCCAATTTGGTCCTTTATAGGGCAAAACAGCTAAGTGGCAAGGCACCCGAATGTATGACCTAAAACAATAGCACCATTAAAACTTAAATTGCCTCCATAGACATAACAAAAGGTGCGACTTGACTTATTCGGGATGTGAGTGAGCATCTGCATTAACTATTGTATGTCCTTTTTGACATGCAGCCACAGTTTGAATGACATGGTTGGTTATTTAAAGATTAGGCTGGATAATGATCTGGGCCTGGGAATCCATGGGGGAATGGGGTGGAGAATCATTTCTGACTCCTTTCATAGTCCTGAGGATTGAGACCAGATTTTAGGTGAATCGTTCATTTTTTCATAAAAGCGTGAAATTACTTGTACAGTTTGAGGCCCTGAACATTTTCAGATATGGAGCCATCGCTTTCACTTTGCACTATAGGTCAAGTAGACAGACAGATACAGAGATCTCCATATACAAGCATAAAAGGGACACAGACAGACAGATACAGAGATCTCCATAAACGGGCAAAAAATGGACGCAGAAAGACAGATCTCCATAAATGGACACAGGCAAACAGATGGTCAAAATGGGTGACAACAATGGTGTTTGCATTAGTGGGGCATTCATTCCCTATTTACATCGTTCCCGAGTAGGCTGGTCCCCGACTAGACGATCGGCCGCCCGAAGGGAATCACGTACCCAACCCAATATGAGTGAGTCAGCTGACTCATGGGAACAAAAGGGACACAGTTAGAGGTACATACAGATAAATAGATCTCCATTAAGGGCATAAAGAGACACAGACAGACAGATACAGAGATGCAGGCTTAAAAGGGAGTAAGGGACACAGACAGACAGACAGATACAGAGATCTCCATTGAATATGGGCATAAAATGGACGCAGAGAGACAGGTATCTCCATATATGGGCATAAATAGACACAGGCAAATAGATGGTCAAAACGGGCCCTATGACAACAGGTAAAATGGGTTTTGCATTAAATGGAAAGACGGAATTCAGTTAACAATTTAGGCCACTAAACTGCTCCACAAGACGCAAGCTGGTATAAAATGAATAAAATGGATTTTTGAGCGGTGGTCACACCGTCTCCATAGCGTGGCCGTGTGTGTATCCGTGCGTGTGTGTGTGTCTGTCTGTCTGTCTGTCTGTAGCCTGAAGTACCTTTTTTGACCACACATGTTAAGGGAGGGGCGCTGTTGTTCAGGCCACTGAGGCCAGGCACACACACACATTCACATTCACACTCACATTCACGCCCGCACACACACACACACACACACACACACACACACACACACACACACACACACACACGCAGCCTCCACCGCTCAGTTCACACGAGTGTGATTTTTTTTTTCTTAGACTGCCAGCTGCCTTTACTTCTGGGTTTGGTCATCAACTTGATTCAATGATTCAACTAAAATTACAAATGGATAAATTGCAACTGCTGGTCAACCTGAATAAGATGTGATGCAGTTTCTAAACGTCACATTTAGTCTGGGTACAACCAAGTGAAGTTCTTTACAGACAGGGAGTAGGCCTACTGTGAGAGTCAGAGAGGCAGCGCTATATAGGGACATACCGGTAGAGGAGGAGAAAGAGATTGACAGAGAATATATTAGTCTTTCCAGCCAGCAAGAGACAAAGAAACACCTTCCAATATACAGTCCAAGTAGCAGCGAACCAATCCATCCATGAACCAATCTTCCAAGACACAGGTGTCCTGTTCTAAGTGTCCATACGCCTTCACGTCTCGGGTCACCCTCCATGAACACATGTCGAGGTGCCACAACAACCTCTACTGTCAAACGATGAGCAATGGACAGCTGCCCTCATCTTCCTGTCCAACGATCACCAGCTGTGTAACCGGCCAGCAACAAGGAGACACAGATAAACCGAGATCTTGCGAGGACTTCAACGCAGCCAGGATAAATAAAGACAGAAAAGAAAACCTCTTATGTGATAAGAGTTTAATTGAGGTGACGGCACAGCATGCCCAGCGTGTCCACACCAAAGAAAAACCTTTCCAGTGTAAACACTGTGACAAGGGTTTCAGTGTGTTAAGTAACCTGAAGACGCACCAGCGTGTCCACACTGGAGAAAAACCCTTTGTGTGTAAACAGTGTGAGAAGGGTTTCAGTAACCTGAAGACACACCAACGTATCCACAGTGGAGAAAAACCCTTTGTGTGTAAACAGTGTGACAAGGGTTTAGTAGGTTAGATCAACTGAAGACACACCAGCGTGTCCACAGTGGAGAAAGACCCTTCGTCTGCAAACAGTGTGACAAGGGTTTTAGTAAGTTATCAACTCTGAAGACACACCAGCGTATCCACAGTGGAGAAAAACCCTTTGTGTGTAAACAGTGTGACAAGGGTTTCAGTGAGTTAGGTACCCTGAAGAATCACCAGCGTGTCCACACTGGAGAAAAACCCTTTTTGTGTAAACAGTGTGACAAGGGTTTCAGTATGTTAAGTAGCCTGAAGAGACACCAGCGTGTTCATACCGGAGAAAAACCGTTCCACTGTAAACAATGTGACAAGAGTTTCAGTGTGTTATGTAGCCTGAAGACACATCAGCGTATCCACAGTGGAGAAAAGCCATTTGTGTGTAAACAGTGTGACAAGAGTTTCAGTCGGTTAGAAACTCTGAAGAAGCACCAGCGTGTCCATAGCGGAGAAAAGCCAGTGGACAAAGTTTCAGTGCTTGCTAAAGGACTCTTCGACACTAACTCTGGGGGAGCCTGGGATCGAACTGGGAACCCTCCGTGTTCTAATGACAGTTTCTCTACCCCTGAGTCACTGCCGCCCAGGGGCCCAACATAGCCGATGTACAAACTCACCAATGTCTCCCAATTAATGCTCTTCTACACTTTGGTCCACTTTGTGAGCTGGCAGATCGGCCATTTCTCTGTGAGCACCATATGCTTCAGAATATTTTTTAGTAAAAGTATCAATACTGCAATGTATAAATACTCCTGTTACAAGTACAAGTCCGGAATTCAAAATGTACTTGAATAAAAGTACAAAAGTATTCGTATCAAAATGTAAAAGTAGAAAGATATGAAAACTTGTGAAATGGGACATTCTGCATAATCAGAATGTCCCATTTCACAACTTTTCAAATGTATAAAAATCGAAAATAGCACATCTACAAGCTCACAATGCGTCGCATCGTGATGCATTGCAGATCGTCTATTTTCAAACGGCCAAAATGTGTATAGGGTTAGGGTCTCCAACAGACTGGGGTTGGAGGAACGCTCATGATTGGAGACCATTGTGGTCGATTCTCCACTGCAGGCAAGCCAATCCCTCCTTGAGCTCTTAATTTGTAGCTGCAAGAAAGGCTGCCACAAAGGTCCAGTCCCAGTAGCTACCCACGGTCAGTCTTTTAGGGAAAATACAGGGCCACCAAGCCCCCAGTACCACGGTAGAGCATTGAAGCAGCCAGTAGCCTAGTGGTCAAACATGATGGGACTGCAGTTAAACCGAGTTAAACGCTACTGCGCGTGCGTATGCTAACTGTTAAGGCTACTGTTTACCCTAGTGCGCCTGCTCAGGCCTCGGCCAATCAAAAATTTGGCACATAATCCGCACGTGATCCGCACCTACCAATCAGGGTGCCGTATTTATGTGCCAAAACGGCTCCTCCTGTCTTCCGGGTGCTTTAAACGCCACTGAGCAACTTGCATTGAAATGATAGCTGGGGGCGGTGCTGGTCCGCTCTCTATTTATATACGTATAACTCTATGAGGGCCACACAATCCACTGCTCCCGATCTACTCTGCCGGGAATGGGAGGTAAACCAATCTGGCATGTGGAGACTAGGCTCTATGGGTTGACTCCTGGCCGGGCTCCTCCTACGTCTCACCAGGTCCTCCCCTGCTCTCACCAGGTCCAGGACCTGTGCGTTGCACCAGACTCCTAGTACCAGACATTTCATTCAGGAGCGGTGGATTCTTTAGCCGCAATGGTACTGCAGGCTCCACCTGGCCCACAGTGGTGCTGCAGGCTCCGCTTGCCGCTTGAATGGCCCTCCTAAAGGCCTCAGCGTGGGTTTGTTGGGCATCACGGAAGACACAGGCTGGGGCGCTAACCCATACTGCTCCTGGGTGCCGTCTACTAGAGTTCTCAAATTCTGTCCTAACCCGTCCATACGCGACCCGACCCCGGCCTAAAATGTATGCTAATTAGTCTGGGAAGCCCAAGCCCAGTTAGGGAACTCTACTGTCTACATTATGGCTGTCAACTGTCTCTCCTGGTGGTCATCAGACTGAATGAAACCAATATGTTTTAATAATATGTTCTAATGACAACAAAACAAACAATTCTTTCTGGAATAAAATCTTTGAAATAAACATTTGTCTGTGATAAGTCTGTTTAAGCTAATTTGTTATTGTCATATAGGATATCACTGTATTATCAGGGGCATTGAACCAAAGGTTTACATTTCTAAAACTCTACACAACATTTATGCAACAGACATAGCCTACTACGCAACAGACATAAAATACAGTGATTTCCTTCTCACATCACTGAATTGACCATTAACTATTCACCTGGTGAGTTTATGATGGTGTACGTAATATCATTGTAATCCTTGACCATCAAACCATAGGTGTAGACATCACATATTCGATATTCTGTATTATCATGTGGTTCAGGAGATATGATGCAAAATACATTATTTGGTAATGGTGGAAATTAAAATGGCCATAATGTTCACCAGTGGGCATTTTTGCGATGGCTCCATATCTGAAAATGTTCAGGGTCCCAAACTGTACAAGTGAACCAAGTTTCATACTTTTATGAAAAAGTGAAAAATGTTTGGACAAAACCACAGGACTACCTCACAACACCACTTAATTGACCATTAACTGTTCACGTGAACAGTTTATGATGTTGTATGCCTATATGATAGCCTATCAATGGAATCCTTGACCATCAAAACATAGGTGTAGACATCACATCTATTTATCTTTTTATCTTTCTTGTATGTTTTATTATGTAACTTGTGATATGGACTTCTGTCTGAAATAAAGATTATATATTGCAAGCAAGCCTCGGGTGGGCCTCTGCAGGCTATGTCTGGGCAGTGAGGGCAATGCCAGCCCTCACTTTACCTGCAA
Source organism: Nannobrachium achirus (assembly GCF_963921795.1). Classification (NCBI taxonomy): domain Eukaryota; kingdom Metazoa; phylum Chordata; class Actinopteri; order Myctophiformes; family Myctophidae; genus Nannobrachium; species Nannobrachium achirus. Next base: position 39,230,327 of record NC_137812.1, on the reverse strand, counting down.
AGGCCCATAGAGGGATTGCCCAAATGAAGCCCACAGCTGTTGATTCATCGTGGGCTAACCATGGGCGTACTGTGGGCAGCCCGTACGTGTGAAAAGAGCGGCAAATGATGTGGGCTGCCCACACAAAAACTGCATTGGGCCCAAAGGTAGAACTATGCTATGGGCCTAAACGGGCGTACTGAGGGCAGCCCTCAAAATTTGCCGCTCTTTTCACCTTTCTTTATGTATTCATTTATTGTTCCCGCCTTTTCATTCACTACCACTGGACAGCAGCTAATGACAGGAGGAGATGAACCAGTGATTTGGACATGGCTGCTATTTAATGGTGAAATGGTACAGTAAGGACCTGCTTTTGACATTAATATAAGACAATAGCCAATAAGATAAATAATTTTCTGTTCTTTCATTTCTCTTAGCATTGTTCACACAAACCACAAAGGGTGGATATTGGCATTCGCTAACTTAGCTAACTCAACTTGCTAACTTTGGCCATAGCTGGCCAGCTGTTGACCCAGTGTTACACCAAGTTATTATTGTAAACCTTGTGAGCTTGTAGATCTGCTATTTTCGGGTACCAAATACATTGTGCAATGGAGCATAAATAAAGCTTAACCTTGGTGTGTCAAATACATATCCAGCTATATTAGCAAGTTATAAAACAGTGTGGCAACAAGTGAATTATTTGTTACCTAGCTATAGTTTGGTTTGTGTCAAAACTAGTGAGAAATGGCTAACAATTTGTGCACACTCACACACCATCATATGTTGCCCTAAATATTTTTCTGTTCCTTACTTCTTTTCCTAAAGTTGGATGAGTTTGTCAAAGATAACCATATAGCATACATGGAATCTGACTGAGTGGGTCACGTGTTTTGAAGGTATGTACTGTAATAGGCATTTTACTGAATGCATTTTACTGAATGTACAATAGCCTACACATGACTGTTGTTGGCATTTATCTCATATTAGATAACCACATTATCCCTTTGAAACAGACAGCCTTTAAAAACAGCTTGTAAAAACAGTTTGTGTCTCTGTTAAAACAATATTTTGCAGAGCAATGGATTGACACAGAGTGCTTCTTTCTCCTGGATGGGGAAAGCTTGGCATCCCTCATACTGTATATCTCCTTGGGCCACGGCTGAAATTTCAACGACACCTGCTTGAGGTACACCAGAGTAGGTCTAAAGAGACAAAATGTGTTATGTGTGTTTCAAAATGTAGTTATTAGTTAAGGTATTTGGGGATAAAGGATATTTTTCATTTTTTTCATCAAAACTGGGAATTGCTCCTTTCATTACTTATCAGGAAGCTGGGGCCTGTAGTTAACTTCTGGTCTAAGCCATGTGACATGCATTTTAAACATGGATCACAGCAGTGGTTCTCAACCTTTTCAGGCAACTGTGACCCCACTTTGAACTGGGGACCCCAACAAAATAATCACATTTGAATTGATGACCCCCTAAAAATATTATATTTGAATTGGGGACCCCCAAACCCTGACAAGCACATGGACTGTTTGATTCGGTTCCATTGGTAATTATTGTGAAAGTGGCAGATCTACAAGCTCAGAAGTTCAACCGCAAACTGGTGTTGTGAGCTTGTAGATCCCCTGAAGGGTCCTGACCCACACATTGAGAACCACTGGATTACAGGGTGAACTATACTGTATAGTAAGTGTATGCAGTGTTTTGTGTAAATGTTTTTTATTTTTTATTTTTTATTATCATTTTAACAATGTAGCTCTGACCCTGGTGCTAATAATTTTCTTTTCATACTTTTATACTTTTCTATTATTCTAGCCCCACACCAGAGCCTACTATTTTGCTGCAGCCCATATCAGCACCAGAACCACAACCAGTATTGCCTACAGACTAGCAAAGAGCTTTGGTGGAAGATGGAGCAACATTTGTAAGTTCACTTTGTCTGTGCGAGCAGCTTTGCAGCCTTGCTTCATTGACTGTAGGGAGGGGAGGGTGGTCTAGTCTACATTTTGAAATTAATGTTCTGTAGTTTTAATTTATTTTGCCTTCTCTTTTTTATTAAAAATATCTGTTAGAACTTCAGCAAAATAGATGATCGGAAATGTTTGTTTTGTGGTCTTCAGAAGAAGCTCTCCTGATCAATCTCTATATCAATGGTCCATACTGTATGCCCACCTGATGGAAGAGCGCTTTGGAGAGAAGTGAGTATCAATCAAGATTAAGCAATTTTTTAACTAGTGGTAGATACATTTCCACTTATGTGAACCACATACTGTAGGGGTCCATCCAAGCAATCCATTTCAAAAAGCTTTTACATAAAATATTTTGTAAGGACTGTATTCAATTAATAGTTTAGGTTGCTTAGTAGCATTTATATATCTATTGTCTACAGTAAGTCCAACTTCAGCTATGAAGGCAACCCTGGCACGATAGTGGATCAATTTCCATGCCTGAGGGACTGCCAGGGCACATGCTATGTAAGTAAAGCTACTACTATATAGCCTGACTTAGCCAGATTAAATACTAATGCCGCTAACTGCAGTATATATCACCTTGTTTTAACATGGGTGGATTGTCTAGACTAACTACTATACACTATATCCTATATAATGCACAAAGCAAATTATGAACACACATTGTCAACTTGGTGTTGCTGCCTGTTGTTTCCTAACGTGTGTGTGTTCCTTTCTGCTTATTTCCTTTACTTTAAGATGAATGGTTCACCCCGGGGAGGAGTCATAAACCAGCATCAGGGTATCTGGAGGAGCACCTCCACAATGTCTGGAAAAGGTGCCGACAGCGCTAGGGCAGGCAGTTGAATTCACCACAAGAGGGAAGAGACCCGAGTCATCCTGCCAGGTACAGCAAAATCAAGGTGTCAATACAACGTAGTATATTCAACTCACTTGCATTTCGAAGTGGATGACTGTATGCTCTTTGCAACAAAGAACTTTACATTGTAAACTCGGATGATCTAAGTGAGAATGTATTCTTTTCTCTGCTCATTACAGAATCAGATGTAACTGCAGAGCAAGTCCTGCAAATGTCAGAGTGGCTGAAAAACAACATACTAAGTTCGCCGATACATTTTGCAGACCTCCATCTATAGGGTACAGTGGATATAAGAAAATGGGACAAAGCCATTCCAAGCCATAGTTGAAGAGTTCCTGCGTCACAGTTCCAAGGACACTCCAGGCACGGTGAGCTTTTGAATTAAATTGATTATTGTTTGTTCCTTAGGGCATGGTCAACCAAAGTTTAATTCTACCTGTGGATTCTGTCAAAGCTTTTCAATGGGAATGAAGTATAAACATGTTAGCACTATGTGTGTGTCTCACACTCTCACACACACACACGCACGCACGCACGCGCACACACACACGCACACACACACACACACACACACACACACACACACAAACGCAGATAATATAATAATTCAAATGCAGATAATATAATAATTATGTTTTATATATTTCCAGATGAATTCAGCCATGAGAAAGGACAAGCCTGGGTAATGGTTGTGAGCAGTACGAGAAGAAACATCCTGGAAAATGTACTCATGGCTCAAGTTACAAGGTGGGCTGGTGGTATAGGGGACTCGCCGTTGACGGCTGACTGGAGGTTGGTTGTTTTGTTGTTGTTTATAGTTTGTTTAAAAAAAACGATTTGTTAAAAATGTGTGTGCTTTTGTTGTTGTTTGAAATCAATCACACAATCTTAATATTCTGGGTCCTTCGTTCCAGTTTATTGTTTGACCTTAATCACAATCCACCCCACCCAGATCAACACTTGACAATAAGCTGCAAAGTTAGACTGTATGTAAATAATGTTATCCTAATCCCTGAATACTCTAAAACAAACAAAGTAAAAGTACAAAAGTATTGGTATCAACATTTACTTAAAGTACCAGAAGTAGAAAGTACTCATTATGCTGGATGTCCCATTTCACAAGTTTTCAAATGTAAGATCTTGAAAATTGCAGATCTATTAGCTCACTATGCGTCACATCACAGGCTTGTAGAGCTCTTTTTTCAAATGGCCGGAATGTATATAGGGCTGTGGTGGTCAATGTATGTTTTTAATAATAATCAAAATCTAAAAAGTAACTAGTAACTACATTTTTAAAATGATTGTAGTGGAATAAAAGTATAATGTCTGCCTTTTAAGATAGTGAAGTAAAAGTATTGAAAAAAACCCCAATGTTGTTCTACTGAATGTATATGTTGTGTTGTTTTATATTTGTTTTGCATTTAATAAATACATTGATTTTAATCCCTTTGACTGGTGTTATTTATTTTTTTATACATTTTAGATGAATAGAATAATAGTTATTTCTTTTTCCTAAAGTGAATTTAAGTTACAGTATTTGAAATGGTTTAAACATAATTATTGATGCAATAGAGGAAATAGACTACAAAACCATTGTGGGCATAGTGAGGGCCTAGTTAGGGCAGTACATAGGGCTTCCTGAGGGCCAAGTGAGGGCTGCCTATTCAGGGCCCCAAGTGGGCCTATGCCGGCCCAGTGTAGGCTTGTGAGGGCAGCCCATACTTAGCCCTCACAATGTGAGGGCTAAGTAAGGGCTGCCCACGCAGGCCCAGCACTTTGGGGCCAACACTTTGCCGATGTTCAAACCCTCTGGGGCCCAGTGTGGGCCGCCTACAGGGGGCCGTTTGGCCAGCCCTAAGTGGGCCTGGACAGGGCCAGTGCAGGCTTGCTTGCAGGGACATCACCTATTCTGTATTATCATGCTTGGTTCAGGAGTTATGATGCAAAATACATCATTTGGTAATGGCGGAAATTAAAATAGCCGCCATGGCCTCCGTTTTTGCGATGGCTCCATATCTGAAAATGAAAAAGTGAACGATTTTCGTCTCAGTCCTCCGGACTCTCAGGGGTCAGCATGCAACCTTTCTGAAAAGAAGTACATGCTTTTATTTTCTAGATGTCAGTGTGCCATCATGTCAACATAGGTGTTAATGCTTTTTTGATTGTCAAGAGATTGTTATAACGACCATTAGACCATTAACCTGCATATCTGACCCTGACTCCCTCTCCTTGTCAGAGTTCAGAATTGTAATGAATGGTAGAATTATGTGCACATTTTTTGCAAATTAGCAGGTGATTTAATTGACCATGTTTAAAACAATATTTGATTTTAAAATGTAAATCTTCTCGCTCACACTTCTGCCAGTGTGCCAGTTATCACCCTGACTCCACTGTGCCATGTTGGCACCCTAAATAAGGTTGAATGCCTACCCCTGTAGTCTACTAGCCAGAATGTGAACCCGGACATATTGAGTACAGTAAGGTTTTATGTTAGAAATGTTGAGTATGGGTCCCCAGCATGTAGAAACTGCCGGATGCTAACTTGTATATGTTGAGCAATTTTCATAATCAGCCGCTAAAGTTGGTGTCCCATTAACTTTACATTACAGGAAAAATAAGCAAAAAAATAATCTGCTTTAAGTAGCATATGAGGGGTCTAACTAGGGGTATTTCATGATTCTGAATCCATTGCAAGCATCCGTTTTGCATGAAAAATATTCCTTGGGCTAAAACGGACCCCAGAAACATGTGAAAAGTGATGATTCGGCACTTTTAATCACTAAACCAAGGCCGATATTTCGCCAAGGAATGATTTTCGTGCAAAACGGATGCTTGCAATGGATTCAGAATCATGAAATACCCCTAGTTAGACCCCTCATATGCTACTTAAAGCAGATTAATTTTTTGCTTATTTTTCCTGTAGCCTAATGTAAAGTTAATGGGACACCAACTTTAGTGGCTGATTATGAAAATTGCTCAACATATACAAGTTAGCATCCGGTGGTTTTTATATGCTGGGGACCCATACTCAACATTTCTAACATAAAACCTTACTGTACTCAATATGTCCGGGTTCACAATGGGGCTCAATGGGCTGGCAAGCGGACTACTGGGCCCTGCCCTGTCCTAGACTAACCTCGCGTCACCAGTTTTAACGCTAGACTGTGGACTGTGTGGCCATCTAGTGACAACTCTTCATCTGACGTGTAGGAGGGAGATAGTGTTTTTTACTGGTGATTCAGTCAGAGTGTATGAAAGGGTGCGCTCGTTTTATTGTCCACGACATTGCAAGCGGCGCGAAGGCCAGCGGACCTTGGTCCTGCTCTTCGCCCCCGAGCGCCGCAGGCGCGAGTGGCCGCGAAGAGCGGGCCAGGGCCGCGCGGCCGGCGGAGCGCCGCGCGAGTTACGAAGCCGTGGTGAATGCAATCGTTATATGGGCAAGCCCACGATAAACGCCCGCGCAGTCCGGTGCGCATTTCCGAACGCACCCTTTCCCCACACTCGGACTGAAACACCAGTAAAAAACACCATCCCGTGTAGGAGGATCACGTGAAGGTTTCTGAGCCGGAAATTGTTTCAGAAACCCCACACCACGTGATAAGACCTAAGGCTCACTAATACAAGGTAACGTCAAGTTCAATACGAGCTGTTGGCTTGTATCTGTGATCCCACAAAACAGGTCTTGAGCAGTAAAAGAAAAAGAAAAGTAAATAAAAAATACACAAAACATAATATGTGATGTAGTGTAGTGGTTCTCAAAGTGGATTCCAGGGACTATGTGCGTTCCTTTATGGGGGTCTAAATTTAATTGACCCAAGTCTGTAACTCTAACGAGTCTAACAGTAAATGGAACGGGTCCATTTGGTTCCATTTGTACACTGTCAGAGTTAAGGGGAGACCTTGAAGTGTAATAGTTTGAGAAACACTGGTGTAGTACCTATGGTGTAGTACGCGCGAGGGCTTGTTTGACTGCGGCACTTCCGCACCGTGCGGTTTTTTCCGCACCGTGCGGTTTTGTCCTCACCTTGGTGATTTTGAAAACCGTGATCCAAGACCAGGAAGTGAGATGGTGCAGCTTCCACATCGCTCACATTATTCTGCGTTATCAAAACACAACGGTATCCCAAAACAGGAGATCCTCACAGTCACACTTTGTACCCGGGCGCGCGTTTGATGATTCGGAGTAGATCATTCCAAATCGTTTGAGGGATCAACGCGGCGCGCCGTGTTCAGACATTACACATCATCACTGCGGCCTGGGAGAGCTGTTGAGGAAATACTGTTGGCTAACGTTAGCTGAGCTGCTAGCTAACTAGCTAGAATCAAGCTAACGTTGGCAGGTTGAAGTAATACGCCGACGTTTAGTTTGTTGAACGCGAATAAGTGGCGATGGCTGCGACGCAGAGAGGCTTTGTTCTGGCAGGGTTCGTACTCGTATTCACGTTGGCAGGATGCCATGCACGAATACACCAGCTGTCTCTGATGGTAAGGAGACGTTGAGTTTATAACATCTGTTAGCTAACTGTATATTTTAATGTCTTCTTCTTAGCCACACTGTCAGAAAAGGTCTTGATGACTGTCATTGTACAGTACATTGTTTTTCATAGACCAGTGGTTCTCAAAGTGGGGTTCGGGGACCCCCAGGGGTCCTTGAGGGAGTTCCAGGGGGTCCCCACTCCCCAGCTAAATGATAGTCAGGAACCAAATGCACCACTATGGCTCTGTAACTCTGGGTCATGGAGTGTACAATGTTAAATTAACATTCATTTTACAATCCAAATTGGGGATCCAGAGATAAAAAAAATGCCATTAAATTGGGGTCCTTAGGGTAATTCATGTCAAACTGGGGGGTCCTTGAAATTAAAATGTTTGAGAATCACTGCTAGAGGCTAGAGCCGTACAAATCTTCTCTTATGGGTGTCCCTGGCATATATTTTCAAATGGGGGTCCGTGGGCTAATACGTGTCAATTTGGTGGTCCTTGACATGACAAAGTTTGAGAAGCACGGTCTTAACCACAATGTCAGAAAGCCTAACGACTGTCATTGTACATTGTATTTCATAGACAACGTGATCCATTGACACGTGTGATCTAGTTATCATTTTAGACTCTTGTGTGTTGTGTTTACACTCTGCCATCAGTTGTCTTGAACTCATCTTCTCCTCAACCTCTCCTCCAACACCCCCACTGTCCCTTTCAGAATGAAACTCGTTTTGTGGTCCATCTCAATTCATTTGGTTTTTATGAGAATGGAACCCTGAATGTTACCCTGAAATCTCTGCGCCTCGATGCGGTGCCATTGGACCTGGTGAGTCACTGTGTGTGTGTGTGTGTGTGTGTGTGTGTGTGTGTGTGTGTGTGTGTGTGTGTGTGTGTGTGTGTGTGTGTGTGTGCATAATATGTGTCCACAGGTTTGCATCAATGTTTGGTCCAGCTTTATTGGAGTTGTCAGGAATCTCAGTGGTTAGCATTGTTGTCTCTTATATAGATCATCAGATCGAACCAGAGCACGAGCAGGGCTTTTCTGTGGTGAATTAGCATTTTGTGTGGGTTTCCTCCTCTGGATGCTCTGGTACTTTCCTCCCACACCAAAAGACATGGATGGATGGGACATTCATGTGCATGTGACCTTTGAGATTGATCTGGTCCCTGGGCGCTGGCCAGTGGCTCCTAATGCATTTAGTTAAAATGGGTCAAATGCAGAGCATGAGGTTCTCCTCAAAACTTAAATGCTGTTAGACTAGCTATTATTACACCATTTAACAAAATGACTATATGAATCTATCTCTGTGGCATTATATTAATGGCACCACTTTCTTATATAAAAGAACATGAATGTACTTTTAAATATTGTCTGTAGCATCGTGAGTGCACAGTAAAGAAACCAGGCAAAATAGTTGGCCTCTTGATAAAATTGTGCGGTATGATAAATGCAATTATGTCAAATTAATGAAAGCATCAACATTGTCAATTGTTTTATGTAACCTGCTGGCCCTGGAAAAAATAACATTTCTCCATTACACGTTGATCATCATTAGTTTTTAATATCTCTCTCTGTGAAGTCATAATATTCTCACTCTGTTGTAACTTGTAATGGGTCCTAGTACTGGTTTCTCCCGCTCTCTTTCAGCTGAAATATAAGTTCAATTTGTAATAAGATTGTTTTAAATGTTATTTGTCCAGTCCCAACATGTTTCATAATGTATATGACTCTGTGACTGTATATTATGTCATAATAAGGGTTTGAAAGCTTAATATCAAGAGGTCTTGCATGTGTCATGGACTCTACCTGTCCCGTATCTCCCTCTCTAGGTTGGTTTCACTCTCTCCAAGTCTCGTGTGAATGGAGTCCTGTCTTACACAGTAAGTACATTATATTCAGGGAATCACACAAGGAGAAGGCTTATAATTTGTCATTCACGGAAAGCTAGTTATGTATAATAACACCTGGCTTAATACAGCTTAAGTGAGAGTTAATGATACATTTGTATTATTGGTTCTGATTGGTTGTTAGACATAACAGGCCGATAGCAGGCCACCTGTGGAAGCTGACACAGGCCGTGTTTAATACATAGACTCTCTGGGCTGGGGTCAAGGGGTCCGGTGGTGTATTAGGGGACTTAAATAGTGCAGCTGAACTCTGTACCCGTCTGCACTGGTGAAGCACTGTTATTCATAGGTGTCATTACTACAAATTTGTGCATTGGGGTGGACAAAATATGTAATTCATAGAACCTTTGTATATGCATATATTTAAAGGCTGATGAAACCCTACACTGATATTGTGTGTTGTTTTCCATTTCATGTTAAAAATTACGTCAGGGTAAACATTTGCCCATATCATACAGTACAGTAAGTACAGTACACTGTGATGTAAGCATTCCAGCTGCAGCTAATCAAATTGATAATGGGTGTGTTAGGTTTAGGTATGTCAGTGTGCATTGACAATACTGTGTTAACTTAGGACAGTGGGACACACATGGATCTGGGTTCACCTAAACACATGAATTCTTAATTCATTAGCTGCAGCTGCATTGGTTACTAGTCTGCCATGTTTTTACCCTGCTGTAGTTTTTAACCTGAACCAGAAAACAAACTGCCAAATCAGTTTAGGGTTTCTTTCCCCTTTAATCAATATTTGTAAAATCATCTGTCCAAGAATAAACTGTAGCCTCGAAAATGGCAAAAAAAAGAAGAAAGAAGCAGCCATGGCATCAAAACTTTGAATTTTACATCTTTTGCAAAAGATTAAATAATTATTCACAATGCTCGCTGAAAGCTTAAGTACTGAAAATTCATCTTCAATGAATATTGTAACACAGTAGCTTTCTTTAAATCTATAATGGAATATGTTGTGTTTTTTTTTCCTAGGCAGAAGAAACTGACACTTGCCCACTCAAAACCAAGCCATCCAACAATGAGCCGCTCGTCTTCTTTATCATTGATTTCAAACATCTCAGGTGTGTATATTTGAATGTGAAGAGAGAGAAAACATTGCCAATGGCTACTTGACAACCTCATATCTCTTAACCATAAATGCTTGTGTGTGTGTAGTGTAAATGTCACATCTTATGGAGGCCAAGACAGCATCTTGACAGCAAGGAGTAAGACTCCCATCGACCAAGGTGAGTAACATCCATACCCTCCAGCTATATTCCACAATTGTAATTATTGTACAGTGCTTATTATGTATTACAGCTATGACTACTACATTATTCACATTGGCACTGGTTGGTCAATACAACACAAATATCTGCATTTATTAATCTGTTGTCAATTTGATGTGAGTGTACGCCAAGGGTCAGCTCATGTATACAAATGTTTGTCAGTGTAAACTAGTGGTCCTGTATAGTCTGAAAATCTGACAGGCATCTAAACACACACACTATTCTACACTAAAAAATGTATACACTATTCACTCAAATATACATAACCTACTGTATGTACCGGTATTTGTTTTTTTCCACAAAAAGTTAGGAAAATGGACTTCGGTCCCATATATCTCCCCTTTAATAATACCAATTGGTATTGTGTTTTATATCATTTTTATCATTGATTAGTCACCTTTACAATGAGGTACAGATGTATGCATAGGGCATTCGAGTAATGAGCAACAGATAAAACGTGTAGCTAGCGCGCCCCCAAAAAATGTCAACATGGCCTGCAATACTGTTCTGTATTTGTATTCACCTTTGTTGCTTGGTGGATTAAATCATTGCACTCCTCCACAATAATAAGCTAAAGAAAAACAACACACTTTGGCCATTTTGTTCATTTTAAACTCTGTGTCATGGAATCCCAAAACGAGAGTGAATGCCAGCAGAACAGCATTGCAGGCCATTTTGGCACAATTTTGGGGGGCACTACCCACACGTTTATCTGTGATGCTCATTCCAGGAATGCCCAATGCTTACAAGCTGTACCCCACTGTAAAGGTGACTAATCCACGATAAAAATGATATAAAACAAACACAATACCAATTGGTATTATTATTAACACGTTCCCACCAGGGTTTCCGCTAGGCATTTTTGGGGGGCGGCCACCACCTTGGCTGGCAGGATTATATTTTACCGGCCAATGAATTTATTTATCGGCCATATTATAATGAACGTCACATGCGTGTTTGCAGATACTGTTTGTGCAATGTGCAGCCAACTATATTTACACCATTTTATGTTAGCACTGGGCTTCTTTCCTCTTTATCACAGATTCTGTTCCTGTTTTTATAGTTAACTAAATAATATCTATCTACTTATGCAGAACTATTGCTTGCCAAAAAATAAGTGAATAAAGTGGGCGCAAGTGAACTGATTGCGCGCCACTTCCGCCACACAATAGCTTACGAATCTACGTATGATTTGGTCTTTACATCTCATTAAACCTTAATATGCAAACGTACAACCTTTGTTTTGTTTTGTTAATGTTATGTTATGATGGGGCAAGAAAGGTTGACTTCTCTCAGTTGCCTGAAATCAACGAGTCACCCACTGCGCACCACCACATTCATTTCTGCATCAGAAAGTCTTGTATAATATCCACATGGTTCCACAGAGTTCGGGTTCCTTTTTTATAATCGTCAACTGGGTCCAGCTTGGTTCAGATTACCACGGAATCCGCATGGTTCTGTTTATCATGTAACAGTAAACCCCGACTCCAGCGAACAAGACAGCACTGATTTGGGACAAGCGCTGAGCTGCAGCTGTGAAGCTTGATGTATGCTTATCCGTATGGCCATGTTGCGTATCTATAGCAGACATACAAGCTCATAGCGCAGCGAATTGCGATGTGTTGTGAGCTTGTAGCTCTGATATTTTCAATGCGCATCACCATCGTACGACTAATAGGCTGATTTTAACAGCGCAAAGCACAGAGGAGCAGCCGCAGCAAGCTCACCCTTCGGGATTTAAACAAAAATGATGATGATGTTTTAATGGTTGTAGCCTACTATACTGTAACCAAATAATAATAAGAATAATAGGCTTAAATGATAAAATAGCCTAAAGGGAGCCAAATGATAAAATAGCCTATAAGGGAGACATTTTCCCAGTCGGCCAAGGTGGCCGGTGGACTTTATAATTACCGGCCAATTAAACATTTTAACAGTCAATGGCCGGTAAATACCGGCTAACGGAAACTCTTGTTCCCACACATACCTAACACGTTCCCACACATGTTAACGATTCCACCCCGTGAAGTGCCCGTTTCCTGGCATGTTAACTGGTTACGATGGTAACCAATAGCATAGAAAAACGCATATATCTCCGCTTCTTTTCCCATATCCTGCGTTTGGTCAACACGGCCTGTTTTCTATGGACCATAACTTACACACGGATCATCGTGGTTGTATTTTTTCTTCTCTTGTATCATTCAGGTGTGAGGAATACTAGGGACAGTGGTCCTGAGAATGCACCAGAAGCAAAAAAAGAAACAGAAGCTGGAGAAAACACGGCTAAGAAAGAGTCAGATAAAGTAGATGAGCCACAGCTGGATGTAAAGCCAGCTGTGAAGGACAGTGGTGAAGTGGAGAAACCCCAAACTCCTCCTGCAGAGGAGACGACGTTCCAGGTGAGCAATATGTTATTGATATATACAGTATATATACAGTATATCGTCTCTGTTGGGTGGAAACCAAAACTGTTACTTTTCAGGATTCAAATTCAAAAGTACCAGATCTGCAAGCTCAAAACGCACCGCTTCACGCTGCGTTTCGAGCTTGCAGATCTGCTACTTACTTTTGATGCTTTAATGCGACGCTGTAGTATGAACCGGTAGAAAAAACACAAAAAGTTAAACCTTGGAGATAAGAGGTTTCTGCACGACAGCAACTATATAGATAGAGTATTGTGTGTGTGTTATTATATATGGCTGATCTTTGCTCCACTCTAGTTGGCGAAGATGACTAACTTCACGTTGGCGCTGATTAAAAAAGCCGACTCGTACGAATTCAGCGTGAGTAAACAAACATTCAGTCAGTAATTATTTGCATTCGTATTCAATTTGTTGGCAAAAAAACAAACTAATCTCATCAATGTTTAAATGTGTAAGGAAGTGGACCTACATATAGTTTGTATCATGAGCCTAGGAATTTAACAATATTATTTCCTTTTTGATCTGACATCAGAATCATTTTGGTCTCTCCCACTCCCATAGTTCCTCATGGTGTTCGGCTCACAGGCTGAGGGGCTCTACAACCTCAACTTCCACTATTGCCAGAACATGTATCCGAGATCGGTTGTACCCTACTCTCTTGACGTAAGCACATTTTGTTACTTATACGTGTGTGAGTGCGTGTTTGTATGTCCGTGTCAGCCATGTTAATGAGGATGTGTGACCTATAGGTGAAGGTCACAGAGAAGAACCCAGGAGGCTACCTGTCCGCAGCAGAGATTCCCCTTTCTCGCCTTTACATTTGCATGGCTGGAGTTTTCTTCACTGCTGCAATGGTGTGGGTCTACACGCTCATGAAGCACAGGTATTTTCTAAGTTCTAACGTACATGTTCTATTTATCTTTCCCTCTTAAGATGATACTTTTATTATGTGACGGATGCTTCCAGGCATCACTTCAGGGTAAAACAATCATCAATGTGTGCAGTTCTCTACAGTACACAGTGTATACTGTATACTGTGTAGGTGTAAGCTTGAATGTGCACAGAGAGGGTGGAGTTTACACAGTGCACCATAGAGGGCAAATATAGTACAGGCATTGTAATGTAAATATGTAAGTAATATACAATATGTTCCTTCTGTGTATGCCACATGTGCAGAATATGTACAACAGGATGTATATTAATGTACTGCAACCACATATCATATGCCTGTTATACGTGTTAACAAACACTCAAAAGTCATAACCATGCCTAAATATTATGTTGTATAATATCTTTTCCCTTTTTTGTTTTGTTTTTAGATACAGTGTGTTTAAGATCCACTGGCTGATGGCAGCTCTGGCCTTCACAAAGGCAGTCTCTTTGGTCTTCCATAGTGTGAGTAGACTAATGCACTCCAGTTGCACTCCTACAAGTGCATTCCAAAACAAATTGTCTTGTGGAAAGTTGAGTTTCTTTTCCAAAAAGTGAAACTTTAATATATTCTTCTATGTTCATTACACATTATTAAATTTCACATGATTTCTTTTTTATTTTAATCTTGATTACAGCAGAAATCTCAAAAGAACATTACATAAGACCAATCAAAAACATTTTTAATTTAGAAATCATTGAAGACCTTCTGAAAAGTGTGTTCATGTATGCACCCAGTCACTACTTGCTCCTTTTAAACGAACTGCGATGGCTGTGGCACTGCCGAGGTATTATAGAAGCCCTGGTTGCTTTGATAGAGGCCTTCATTTCGTTTGAATTGTCGGGTCTGGTGGTGTGACGTAGAAATCCTACTTAATTTATAGACTCCATAGCAGAATTGAAACTCTCAAAAGATCAGCAAAACCTTGACTCAGAAACGATGTTAAAAGATAATAGAAAACATTTATTTACAGCGCTGTAACAGTCACACACATGTACATACATCCTACACCAAGAGACAGACAAGACAGACTGCCTCGCTCTCCCCTGATTCTCAGTTCAATAATTGGCTAAGCAAAAACAATAACACATTCTTGTTAAAAAGCCAAGAACTCCTCACACGGCTTATCTTCCTTCACACGGTCATAAAACAAAAAGGGGCACTGACTAGCTGCCAGCTGTGACCTTCATGGTACACTCCCTACATCCTGACCTTAACTAGGGATATTCCACTTTCATCAGGGAGCAGTGGTAGGGCTTCTCTCCACATCCACACCCATTGTAACTTCAAACTCCATTTTAACCATGATAGATTCGTTAAAAACACACATTATGTTTTCTCTATTATAGATTCTCTGAGGTTCAGGTCAGACAAGTTGACTGGCCCATCAAGCACAGTAATGGTCAGCAACCAGTTACTGGTAGTTTTGGCACTGGAGAGGTGCCAAGCTCTGCTGGAGAAGGAAATAAAGATTGTCAGCAGACAAAAGCATGAAGTGCTCTGAAATCTCCTGGTAGGTGGCTGCTGTGAGATTTCCACAGTCAGGTCATTTGGGATGCCATGTGTTTTATTAAAGTCCAGAGTCAGCCATCTGCCAGGAGACTTTACACCTGAGCATTTCATGCTTCCTTCTGCCAGCAATCTTTATGAAGATGCTGATTTTGTTACCGGGATGGTGCTGAAACTACTAGTAACTCTTGTTTGCTGATCACAGTATTACTGTATTGCGCTTGATCATCCGTCCAGCCAACCCACCTGATCTGAATCCCGTAGAGAATATATGGGGTATTGTCAAGAGAAAAATAAGAGAGTAGATCCAACGATGCAGACAAGCTGAAGGCCACTGTCAAAGCAACCTGGGCTTCCATAATTCCTCAGCAGTGCCACAGGCTGATTTGCTGGCACATTAATGTACTGGGACAATTTGGTAGTGCATGTATAATACTGGGTCATTTTAGTTTTTTACATACAGCATATCTCTGCTGTCTGGCCGAAACCTCCTAACTCCAAAATGTTCATTTTCGGGAAAATGAGCTCAAGTGGAGTTGGGAGGTTTTCACCGAAGGGCTTTTTACTACTTTCCATTGGTTCAATATTATTTTAACCAACACTCAGTTATAAAGGGTGTTCAATAGCCAAAAAGGAAAAAAAATTGAGTGAAGAGGTTTTGGCCAGACAGTGGAGTTACGCCAAATAATGCTAGTAGGTGAGTCAATATAAGGTTTAACCCCCAAAAAATTGATACAAAAGGTTTTTCAATGGATTCTGGTAGTATTGGGTGTGCTAAATAACATACTCAAAATCTACCTCCCCGAAAGCCGCCATTTTCAAGATGGCGTCCGCGTTGACTGCCGTGAGCTTAAAATGGCTATATCTCAAATGGAAAAGATTTTGCTAATATTTTGTCAACTGAATCTGGTACCTCTGGACATTCTTTAGAGCATACTAAAAATAGAGGAAAATATTCCTTTCGGAAAGGTTTCATTTTCAAGATGGCGCGTGACTGGCGTCCACGATGGCTGCAGGAGCTTAAATGCCTATAAACTGGGATTTAATATGTAAAAAATCATCACAATTATGCACTTTGTGACACGTTTTTGACTTTTGGCATGGTGTTGGGTATGGACATAAGGTTTTCAAAAACCATCAGCAACAAGTTGGGCTAGCCCCCTAGTTGTCTGTTTGAAATTAAATAGGTCTATACATGGTTGAAACCCCAAATAATTGATGGAAGAGATTTTTCAATGGATTCTGTTACTATTAGGTATGCTAAATAACATCCTAAAAGCTTAGGAGAAACAAACCACTGAAAAGGCATAATCTTCACGATGGTGTCCATGGGAGCTTAAAATGCATATAAATTGGGAGGGAATATGTGCCATCTTGAAAAGTATGCATTTCCAGTAGTTTTCTTTCCCTAAGCTTTTAGTATGTTATTTAGCATACCCAATAGTAAGAGAATCCATTGAAAAATCTCTTCCATCAATTATTTGGGGTTTCAACCATGTATAGACCTATTTAATAATGAATTAATTTCAAACAGACAACTAGGGGGCTAGCCCAACTTGTTGCCGATGGTTTTTGAAAAACTTATGTCCATACCCAACACCATGCCAAAAGTCAAAAACGTGTCACCAAGTGCATAATTGATATGATTTTTTACATATTAAATCCCAGTTTATAGGCATTTAAAGCTCCTGCAGCCATCGTGGACGCCAGTCACACGCCATCTTGAAAATGAAGCCTTTCCGAAAGGAATATTTTCCTCTATTTTTAGTATGCTCTAAAGAATGTCCAGAGGTACCAGAATCAGTTGGCAAAATATTAGCAAAATCTTTTCCATTTGAGATATAGCCATTTTAAGCTCCCCACAGTCAACTCAGACGCCATCTTGAAAATGGCGGCTTTCGGGGAGGTAGATTTTGGTAGATTTTGAGTATGTTATTTAGCACACCCAATACTACCAGAATCCATTGAAAAACCTTTTGTATCAATTTTTTTGGGGTTAAGCCATATTTTCTCTTAGAATGACTCACCTATAGAGAATCGGAGATATATGGAAAGAGGGAAGCAGAAACATTTGACTTTTGTCCTGAGTGAGAACCATATATTTGTCACTCAAAACTGTTTTCAGCTGTTCTGCGCACTTGTCATCTTTAGCAAGCTAACACCGTATAACACTTTGACAGCTATTTTCAAGTGCAGCAAATGAGGCCATTGAGTGAGAACTGTGAGGCGGGGCTGCCACGTACGCATGTGTGTGTGTGGTGCTGAAGAGTGAGAAATGTAGGATACTTTATTGACTTTAACATTAGGCACACTAGCTTGGTCCTACTTATAAATAGTGTTTACATATACAGTACACATACAGTATCAGTATGTAGCAAGTAGCTTGATTCAGCACAAGAAAGCTCACAAGCTCACAATGTGTCGCAACGCGACACATTGTGAGCTTGTAGATCTGCTATTTTCAAATGTTTTTTCTACATTCATTGGAAAGCTTGTGAAATGGGACATTCTGCATAATGAGTAACTTCTACTATTTGTACTTTGAGTAGGCCTACATTTTGATACTTTTACTCAAGTACATTTTAATGCCAAACTTCTACTTGTGGCAGACTATTTCTACATTGCAGTATTGATACTTTTACTTAAGTAAAGAATTTGAGTACTTTTACCAACACATGTTCATTAGAAAGGAACAGCTCCCTAATGCGAACCGGATCCCATCGTTCATTTCAAAGAGCCGTTCAAAAGGCTTGATTTGTTCGTGAACGTCCCATCTCTATATGTCACAAACATTTGCATTCTATAGCTTCTTGTTCCACATTCACATACCTGTCAGTCCCTAGTGTGCTTGGGGTTGGCTTGCCCTGTGTTCTCCACCACCATGTTGTTTTGAATGGCCAAACAGCATTCTTAAGTTAAAGGAGAATTCCGGAGGAGTGCTTTTCTTACGGTAATCTGATGTTATTCCATCCATTAACCAGTGGTGGAGGTGAGGGTGGGATTTAGCGGCTGTTCACATTTTTGAAACCATTATTGACAACACTATGGAGATTGGCAGATTTAAACAAGAAAAATTAATTAAGCGATACAAGCAATTTAGCATAAAATCCCACCGCTTGCGTTTGGAGCTGAAGAGGATTCTAGCTGGGAAGAAAAAAATAATAACTGTACCGATCGTTCTGGAATTTCATAACATCAGATTAACTTAATAAAGCGTCTAGTCCAGAATTCTCCTTTAAGTCATAAGACCTGGTACTTAACGCATGCAAAATAGAGCCCTGAGTTCCCATGGGCTTGCTAAAGTTTGAGAATTAATGTTGTTTTTTTTGCTAAAGGTTGAGAATCTCTAATGTGTAATTATTTTCCTCTCCCATTCAGATCAACTATCATTTCATCAACACTGAGGGGCATCCTATTGAAGGCTGGGCTGTCATGTATTACATCACTCATCTGTAAGTAGGATTACATATGCATGGGGGAAGGGGGTTCCATGTATAATGACTGTGTTTGAATTGTACATTGTGTTTGTGCACCGAACAGGCTCAAGGGCGCTCTCCTCTTCATCACTCTGGCATTGATTGGCACTGGCTGGGCCTTCGTTAAGTACATCCTCTCTGACAAGGAGAAGAAGATCTTCATGATTGTTATTCCTCTACAGGTGTGTGTGTGTGTGTGGGGGGGGGGGGTTATAACGTATCTAGGAATGGGACGATATGAAAATTTCATGTCACGATTATTGTGACACAAGAAATCATGATTTACGATATTGTCGCGATAATCAAAATCCATTATCCTGGGGCAGAATATTTGCCAAAACGCGATGTGTTGTGCATGACGGAGGACGATATCACGATAAATTAAATCTCCACGATTCGATTATCGTGAGTGGTCTTTATCACGATAAACGATAATATCGCCTATCGTCCATCCCTAATTCATATGCATGGAACTGGTTTAGATTCTACCGTATCTCCCCTCCAGGTGCTGGCCAATGTGGCCTACATCATCATCGAGTCCACAGAGGAAGGGTCTAGTGAGTACGCTTTGTGGAAGGAAATCCTCTTCCTCGTTGACCTTATCTGCTGTGGAGCCATCCTTTTCCCCGTCGTCTGGTCAGTGTGTGTGTGTGTGTGTGTGTGTGTATATGAGAGAGACCAAAAATAGTTGTGCATGTGTATATAAGAGAGGTGTGTGTACTGTATATATAAATGTATATTTTTTTGTGTGCAGGTCTATCCGTCACCTGCAAGAGGCTTCCAGCACTGACGGCAAAGGTATTGACAGACCTGATCAATCCAGGGTTCCCTGTTTTGATCACACATTTTCTATTTGGTTCGTTGTTTTGATCACACTTTTTCTATTTCAAATGAAAATTCCATAATTTCCTGCATAGCTAGATGTGTATTATTTACTTACTTAACTTCCTAGAGGGCTACTCGACTTTAAGATGGCTCAGGGGCCACTCAACAAAATACCAAAGGTTCAAGGGCCGCTAGCTAAAAATGTCAGTCCTATTTTGGACTTATAACATTTTATTTTGTTACATGACCAGACGAAAAATTAAGGAAACGCACAGTAAAATATATTATCATTGAATGAATGGATGATGATGACGTTACAAATTAGGCTTCACAAAAGAGAACATTGAACAGATTGCTTTTTCGATAAATCAAGAGAACAATTATCAGAGGTTAATAAGTAATTGTAAAGGGTTAGTCCCAATCCTTGATTCTGATTGTCTGGTTTCTGTTCAGAACATGTACTAAATGAGACGATTCATAGGTTTCATTTTTAGTCCTACACGAGCCATGTTGAGGACCAACACGGGTGTTCTGATTGGTGTAGAACAGTGTTTCTCAAACTTTCAAGGTCTCCCCAACTCTGACAGTGTACAAATGGAACCAAATGGACCCGTTAGGCTTAATTTGGTTCCATTTGTACACTGTCACAGTTACAGACTTGTATGGGTCAATTTAGACCCCCCTAGAGGAACCCACAGAGTCCCTGGAATCCACTTTGAGAACCACAGGTGTAGAACATTAGTTCTATGCCATTCAGACAAATTGAAATACCCGTGTGTTGGTCCTCAACACAACTAGTTTATATCAATCCCAGGTGTGTTATTTGAGTTGAGTTGAACTAGGTATGGGGAGCGCTTGATATCCTCACAAACCTGGCCGTGCTGGGTTTTTAGGCTCCGCCCGTGTGCATAGTACCATAGATATAGATATGAAAACCTAAATACCTCATTCGCATAAATTACCAACTCCTCCAACCCAAAATGCTCCTGAATATGCTTTGTTCTGTGTTCCCAGCTAGAATAAGCACCCATACTATACTAACACATATCATATAATATAATGATATGTGATATAATGTAACATATAATGTTATATATATATTTGTTAATTGAGGTTCTGTTAGCTTACATATACAAGTACAATGTACTGTATGTCGAACCTCCACATTTTTGGCAGCACAGCTGCTTTAACATTAAAAAGCACACAAAGACAATAGCAAGTACCAAAAAATACAGACATTACATTAAACAGCAGTAAAATGAAAATAAATAAAATAGACAAAAGATGACAAGCACACCACTGGTTTGGTTTGACATGATTGCATATTACAGGTCACCAGAGTCTTTTTCCTTGAACTGTTCAATAGGGTTCACTGAAGTACAGCCTAGAGGGGTCTGCTGCAAGTGCTGCATCCCAGGCTGGCTGCCATGCCCTTCATGCCATGTTAACACGGAGAATATAAGTCAGTTTTTCCAGCGGTATCACACCCATTACCTCTCTATACCTATCGTCCGGTGTAGGAGTACATCATACAGTATAGCTTTAAAGCACAGCTCAAGACCTATTTCTTTACTCTTGCTTTTAGCTGATTTTTGTTAAATTCCTGTGCTGCTATTGAAGTCCGCAATGTTCTTAATTTTTTTTTTTATGTTCTTCAATGTTTTATGTTTTTATTTTTCTCTGCTTTATTGTTATCATGTGGTGTATTTTTTCTGTTAAGCAATTCATTTAACAGAACACTTAATTTTCTGCTCTATAAAGCCCTTTGAGATAAATTTCATGTCATGAAAGATGCTATACAAATAAAGTTTTATTATTATTATTACATAATTATAGAAATACACACAGTATAAATCAGCTAATGTCAACACAACAGGCCTACTTCTGGTTTGTAAGCAGACAGCGCTCAACTCAATGCATGATCGCCCTCTTGTGGTTAGTCATGTTGCAAATGATGGACGTTTGTATTTTTATTGTATTGTTCATGATGGGCCGCAGCCCCAAGGGTCGCATTCGGCCCGTGGGTCCGGGTTGAATATCGCTGAGAGAGGGAGAGAGACACACAGACAGAGAGAGAGACAGTTTAAGTATTATAATTGGGGCATACAAGTTCAAGCTGCCATGAACCTAGAGATTTGTGCTACACTGAGCAAACCTTTGTAGTCTTTCAAACTAATTTGGTCATGCATGTCTGGGTTTGGTACACTTAATGTAGGGAAGAGCTGTTTTACAGGTGGTGGCATACAGGTCTAGAGGTAGCTCTGTTTGTGTGTACGTTGAGTCCTCTCGCCGACTGCCTGCTCAAAATTCCACGACTAACACCTTTTCCACACCCTTCTCTTTACCAGTACTTGGACCCCCTGTCAATATGTATTTTTGGCATTGCAGTGCCAATAATTATTTATTATATTCTTGTAATCTTTCCTCAAGCTGCCATGAACTTGGAGAAGCTCAAGCTGTTTCGCCATTACTATGTCATGGTGAGTAGACACTGGGTTCATCCAGAGGCTTGGGAATTGGGAAGTATAGTTTAGCAGTTCTCAAACATTTTCATGTAAGGGACCATCCGACCTACCTCCCTTATGGCAGCATAACACCATTTGGAATGATTTTGTTGTTAGAATATCTAAATACTGTAGGTGGGGAGTTAACAGAATTGCCATCCCTACACAATCTCTATTAGGCTAACTTTTGAAGTGATGTCTGATCCCAGCTCAAGGACTCCTGGGGGGTCCCCAGACTCCACTGACAACTACTGGTTTAGACAAACTGACTTCCTAAGGCTCCAAACTGGGGAGACCATTAAAGGGACTCCTGCAGCTTGGCCTAGCAGTGTATTTCAGCATGAAATATCAAAACCTGAACCGTGTCATGGGAGAAAACATGTAGAATTTCCTAGTTTGTAACTGTATCTGCTGTGTGTATCCAAATTGGTCTAAATCAGTTTAGATCAAAACTGATTTTGAATCCATTTAATTTCTGCTTTGTATTTCGCTCCTCTCCTTTTAGATTGTGTGCTACATCTACTTCACAAGGATCATAGCCATTCTGCTCAAGGTCACTGTGCCTTTCCAGTGGCAGTGGTGCTATGAGGTAAATAAATCAGTGTTTCTGTATTTGGAAGCAAGTTGTTTGCTTTCACAAAACATGGGATTTCATAAATCACATTCTTCACAGTACTGCTTCTCCTATAACCTCTACCCCCACGTCCTGATCTACAGCAGGGGGGGTCCCAAATTATTTTGGGGGGTCCCCAGATGATAAGCTTAATGTGTAACATTGTTTTCCCACTCAACAGTAAACAAACCAACCCGAAGTTTTAAGTGTATAGACGGTATCTGCATATTTCTAAAGTGACAATATAAGGGGTCCCCAGATGATAAGCTTAATGTGCAACATTGTTTTCCCACTCAACAGTAAACAAACCAACCCGAAGTTTTAAGTGTATAGACGGTATCTGCATATTTCTAAAGTGACAATATAAGGGGTCCCCAGATGATAAGCTTAATGTGCAACATTGTTTTCCCACTCAACAGTAAACAAACCAACCCGAAGTTTTAAGTGTATAGACGGTATCTGCATATTTCTAAAGTGACAATTTAAGGACTTTTTAAAACCTCTAAAATGACAAATTAAACGTTGGCCAAATTGTCAAATATTAGAGGCAGAAATTGTGAAAATAGCCGATCTACGTGCTTACAACACCTCGTACAGAACCATTTTATACAAATGTAACTCCTCAACTCTTGGTGGGGGAGTCCCGAGTTGAAAGATTATTGAGATTATTTTGGGGGTCGTGGCCTGAAAAGGTTGAGAACCACTGATCTACTGTACTCTCCTCTTTTCCTCCACAGTTTCTTGTGGAAGTGTCCACTCTGATCTTCTTCGTGTTGACGGGCTACAAGTTCCGGCCAGCTTCCAACAACCCCTACCTCCAGCTTCCCCTGGACGAGGAGGATGTAGAGATGGATGAAGTGTAAGCATAGATCCTATGTGCATGGACGTGCAGAGAATGTTAGAGAGGCAGGGGCTGACATTTCTAAAAGAGACTTTTTGTGTAAATATCAAAAATAGCTAGATAGACCTCCAAGCTCACAAGGCGGAGGTCGGCTATTTCTACACAGAGAGGGCAATTCTTTCAACATAAGACCCTGCATTCAAGTTCAGGAGCGTTTGGACAAGGCAATTCTCTTGAATGCTGCCATTAGGTATGGCATGAAAAGAGGCATTTCTTTCACCATAGTAAAAACGGCATTCATGGTCTGGAGAGGGCACTTATTACAGATTGATAAAAGGGCAGGGGCTTGAGCCCCCTTTGATATCTATGTGTGCTCGTGCCTGCCTATGTGTGTCTTTCACTTTGTAAAAAAGCAGGGGTCTTCAAGGGGTCCGGGACCCCTAGGAGGTCCTCAGAGTTACTACAGGGGGGTCGCCAAATCTTTGTGTGATAGGACAATTGTTTTAAATTAAAAACTTCAACCCTCACATCCCTATTCTGAGGAGAACTTTTGCCAACGCCTCGCACTGAGAGCTTGTAGATCAGCTATTTTCGGCAAATATGTTTCATGTAGAGGTAAAACACTTTGTAAAAAAAAGAATTACATTTCACAACTTTTCATGTCATAAGAACGCCCACTTTGTCTCTTGTTTTCCAGGGTGACTGAGTCAGGTGCATTGGAGGGGATAACTAAAGTAAAGAAGACGTCTAATGGACGCGAGCGCCAGAGAGAGTCCACTTTGTGAGCAAGTTGCCTTCCGGTACCTTTTTTTTCGGGAGGGACCTGCTACTAAAAACGCCCCTCCATGTCAGCTGGTGTAAAAGGGGTGTAGATGGACCAAGGCTCTTCTCCCTACTAACGGCTTCTCTTTGAAACCTTTGCGGTGGCCGCTCTTCACAGTGCCCACTGTCTGGCTATGCAAAAGAAAGACTTTGGACGTTCTCCATTTCCTGGAACACTCCCTCCAGAGACTCAGAATGGTTTATTCCAGGACGAGAGGGGCTCCTGCAACCGTACATCGACGGATGGAACAGTCTGGGACAGAATGGAAGGGAGAGTTGATGTTCTTTCTATTTATCATTTTGTTTGCCTCTCATTGGATCTTCTTTCTCTCTTTCCACTCGTCCCTCTCTTTAACCCCCCCCCACCCTCACTGTTTCTTTATCTCTGCCTCCAAAGATAACGTTGATTTTAGAGAAGATTTAGCTTTGGGTGTGTTTATATTGGCTATTTAAATGGTACTCGTGTGAAGCTGTTTAAAGCTGTACCTTTTTGTGCGCGGTGCGAGTATATGTGCGTGCCGTTCGTATGAGAGAGGCAGGGAAGTTCTTGAGTTGACCAGCTGTTTTCCCTGTGAGCGGGCAAACAGCCCATACTCAGGTAAATAGGCAAATTACTTTTCATGTGGAATCAAGACCAGAGTCTTGCATAATTCCCCACATTGCGTTTCGGTGCTGCAGATGACCCCACATCGCCCCACTGGTCAATCTTGATCATACAACCACCACCGCATATATTGTTGCTTTCTTTTTGTTATGTATTTGACTTGTATATTGAAATATATTTGAGGTTTTATATTTCAGTATATTCACTTCATATTGAAATATGTTTCTAGTATTTCAGTATTATAACTATTTTATTGTGTGTTTGAGAGGCGTTTTTCCCCCCAGCCTGTCATAAGGACCACTGCTGTAATTTAGTGCTTTCGAGGTCGTTTACATCTCTGTAAAACTTTCAGTTCAGAAATGTCATGTAATGATGAAGTCCAACACATGGATATGTTGGCTCTTTGAATGAATCCAAAATACGACATAGAGCGAGCAGATCAATGGAGCGTCTCTCAGATCCTGGTCTTCTCACTGATGGCTTATTTTGTCACAATCGGCTCACGTTTGGCTGAACAGAATTGAATGATAGTGTTTTCATTTGGTCGTTTTTTTGTTTTAACCCGGTGTTGACTGTTGATGTTAACACCTATTCCAATAATTTATTGATTACGGATGGTCAGAAATATGTGCAATGAGGCTAATTTGTAAATATAAAACGGAGAAAGACGGTTATGTATGGGTGGCTTCATTAACTCTTCGGATGAACATTGCATAGAGGCTTCATAGATATGCTTAATTTATGCTCTTGTCATATGACAAAGTATAAATCGGGCTATACAGTGCCTCGGACAGTATTGACACAGGTTTGCGTTGAGATTTTTTTTCATTCACTCCCCCCTTTTTTGCCTTTCTCTCAAAATACAGATGATTCAGTTATGAAGGAAGCATTTCCCATGTTCCTCTGGTTGTTGAGACGGACTGAAGAGCAGGCTGGAGCAGGGGTCTTCAACAAGGGGTCCAGGACCCCTAGGGGGTCCTCAGAGTTACTACAGGGGGGCCGTCAAATCTTTGTGTGATAGGACAATTGTTTTAAATTAACAACTTGAACCCTCACATCCCTATTCTGAGGAGAACCTTTGCCAAAAATAGCAGATCTACAAGCGAGTCGTTGAGAGCTTGTAGATCGGGTTAGGGTCTATCTATTTTCGGCATATATGTTTGGTGTAGAGGTAAAAAAAGATCAGACCAAGTTTACATAGTATCGTCAATTTAAGTAGTTAAATGTCTGAAAAAACACATTAACACAAATCCAACATGGACTGATGACAGTGCTGTCAAACAAGTCTATGAATCTATCTATGAAATCAATGAAAATCTGCAAAACAATTTTATACAATATGTAGAGGGGGTCCCTGCTGTATCTCCCTCTCAGCTAAGGAGTCCTTGGCCTGAAAACGCTGAAGACCTCTGGGCTGGACGAATCAAGAAAAGACCAGTGAGATTTCACCAGACACTCCTCTGCAGTGACCGACAGGTCTGTGTGGGGTTGATGAACATGTACAGTAAAATTCTGAGAGTTCGTTTAACTCCGAGAGTGTACAAATGTAGCCAAATGGACACTTATATTTGTACACTCATTCACATAATAGATGAATGTACACTGAGGGTTTTACTGTACAAGATTAGTACCGCAGCTCAAGGGGCTGGACTTGGGCCCTGAGCAGGTGTGCTCCTGTACTTTGCTTTGTTACAGAGGGGTGTTTGATGTCTGTGTGAACTGTTCAAATAAAGCTGATGTTTAAAGAAGGTCTGAAATGAAACTTGTTTGCTTGGATGTCTTGCCGGAGAGTTTTCCTGCACAATTTTGTGTGATTGTGTGTACATGGGGATGGGGGTTTTCTTTATGCGTTTGTGTAAAGGATTAACAGTGCATTTAGGTATTATTACAGTAGCTTCTCTGCCATCCCAGCTACTCTCCATTCACTTCGTTTGCTCGCTGTGTGACAGTGCTGACTCAGGGTGTATCTGTCTAATATGTCTGAAGAGCTACAGTAGCCTACAAAACAGTACAGTACCATTACCACTTCAAAATGACAGGTTCCATGTTTCATTGCTCAGGACACTTTCAGGAATACGTTACCATATCTGAATCTCTGATTAAGCAGACTCTCTGATTAAGCAGAAGGTTAAGGCTGTTGGACCAGTTATGTTTTGCAAAATGGTTGCGTTGCACTGGAACATAAATGCTAGAATATTCTGGAGATTAAACAAGCAAGCATAATACAGTATGTGTGGCCTATACTGTAAATGCTCCTTTTCAGAGGTAGTGTTTTGTTAATCCCCTGTCCAAGAGTTAGTGGTTGTTAGGTCATAAATAGACCTAAAACCACTCTGAATCTTCCACCAACACCATAGTCTGAAGACTCACCTCTTCAGAATCCACCTTAGCCCATAGCACTTGCTCTAAGCACTTGCCCTAGCCTTGACCTTGCAGGTTTATGCAAAGGCTAAAATGTAATTTAGAAAACATGTTATGTAGAAAGTTGCCAGCCAGGTCATTTTTAGACCGGGCATCCTATCCTATCCTATACCCTACTGTGTATTGTGTAGGCCTATAGGTGATAGGCCCTACTTTCAATGTACGGATGACGGATCATAGATTATTGTTTAAATATATCACAAAGATTGATAGCCTAGGTTTTTGGTTTACCTATGATCCTAGATTACTATTTATTTTCACTGTAAATCGTTCTGGATTAAATGCCTAAATTGTAGGCCTACATTCAATGCTAGATAGTTGGCTACGCCACAGTTGCAGTGGTGAGAGAGCTCCCTTTTCACCTAGCAATGCTTTAAAACGGTCAAAAAAAGCATTACAGTCATTTGGGTTGTCTTTCTGTGACAGACAAACAAAAAAATGCGCTGATGTTTGGATTAAGGAATTGGCCTGGTATTTAGTGCTTCGAACTCGCTTGTGTTGAACTGTCTAGATTACACCACTGATAATAGATCGACTGTTTTCGGGAGGGCGGGGGGCGCGACACCGCCGTACGGCGGAGTATAAATGGATCGGCAGCACTGCAGTCTGCAGCAGTAAAGCTGTCACAGACTCAGGGAGCGCACCTAATACACTGCAGTCACTGTCTGTCTGCATGCTGCGGTCTCTCTCTCTCTCTGTCTCTCTACTGCTGGACCATAACGGACGCACACGGGACCGCCGGGACAATGATGTGAGTAATATCATGATGATGACTTTGAAGAGTGCAGACTGATCACTGATGGTGAAAGTTGTTGTGCCGTGGGTTGTTGATTTGCTCAACACAAGTCTTCTTAATGTTATTATAAGCTACTGGGACATTGATGCTTTTCTCACCGCATGCGATCCTGTTCTGCATGACGATACGCAGCCCGTTGGCAACGCCGCTGACTTTTGCGTCGCCCTTGACAGGTGCGCCTGTCTGCGGGAGATCTTTCTCGCCCTTTCATGTGGTATTATGCTATAAATATAAGATATAGTAAATTATAAAATACATTCATCCAGAAGCTACAGGGATCCGAACAAGCTAAACACTTGGCATGTTAATATTTGCTGTCCGATACTAATATGCATTGTCATCCTTCAAGAATCTTTTTCATTCACTGATTGGCTGGGCCATCATAGGCTATTTATAGGCTAGTTTTAATAATGAGTAGGCCTATTTAGGTTAACTTTATGGTAGGCTAAGCCATAATATGTGTTGGTAGGTTACTGGTTTAATAAAGAATGAGTAGCCTAATATTGACTCTTCACAATGACCTCAACATGCCTTTGCTTTTGAAAAGGTAGAGCATGATGATGATGATGCAGCAGAAATCCTCCTCCCTCTCTAAATGGATAATGTGTCCCACTTTATCTCTGCAGCACTGGAAACATTACATGCGCCACAGATGAACCTCCAAGCATGCACTTTTTTGTGCATTTGTAGAAACAATTGGGAAAATAAAAGATTTTTTGTTTTTTGCTATATTCCAAATAAAACTAGTTTACATAATGAATTTTATGTTTTACTTTACCTGGTAAACACAACTAGACTCCATAATTTAGTTTATTTATTTATTATTGTTTTATTTTTAGCCTTTCTATTTTGTTTATAGTTTGTTTGTATATTTGTATATTTGTATTTTATTCTACAGCTATCAGTGCAACAGCATAAAGTTCTCTGACCATGTGGGTGTTGTTGCATGGACATGTGTTTCAGGGTGATCTTCTCAGCGCTGGTGGCATTAGCTCTGGTGCTTTCCACTGAAGGGAGTGTAGGGTAAGTTCATCTTTTCCTAGAGAGACATTTGCATTTTAAGAGAAATGAGAGATGTCATTTAGTCTTTCTCTTTTAGACCAAGTACCAACGCCAGTTTTTGCAGCGAGTCAAAGGAATGTCTGGAGTATGAACTGATCTGCAAAACAGAAGAATATGAGGTGAGTGACACACTTTGATTGTTTCTGATAGACTTTAACACAAAACAAGCTCATGTCTGTGATGGCCACTTCCTTTCTTCAACATGTTTTGTGTGTGTGCGCATGCGTGTGTGCGTATCTCTTTCTCCTCAGGTGCGACACTACAGTCCCACCCGTTGGGTGTCCACAGATGCTGAAGCCTACTTTATGGGAGTAGGTGCAGCCATGGCCTTCAGGAGACTGTTCCAGTACATCACTGGAGCCAATGATGCTGGTAGGGTAGGGTGGGGTGGGGTGTGCGGATCTAGTCTGTTAATTATCAATCCTTTAGTGGGCCTGATAATTAAATTACCATGTTGAAAATTGTGATCAGTCACTGGTTATTCCTGGTTGAGTTTGTGTTTTGTGTTTATCATCTGACTGATGAAGGTCGGTTGACAATGATGTTGCATTAAAACATTTCTATATGAGTGAACTAGACTGCACTCTGTCGCGGTGCCAACTTGCTCCTTGTGCACTCGTGGCCATGTATGGCCTACTTGTGCTCCAGCAGAGCGCGCAAGTAGTGTGATTGGTGCTGTTCGTTGCTGTCTGTATATTTAGGCCTATGTGGGTGGGCAAGTTTGCACTCTGTCGAGGTGCCGCCATCTTGCGCCTTGTTATTTATATCAGGTCACACTTTTTGATGGTGACGTCACCAAGAATGCTGGTCCCTCATTGGCTACGGTCTGGACGCCCCCTCTCTGATTGGCTCCTGGCGTAAACACAGACACACAGATATCGCCACACATACAGAAACACCAAACGTACTTGCGCCCTCTGCTGGCGCAAGTAAATTAAGCACGGAGACTACTGCCTTTCAAGTTTACCATCTGGTCAGCAAGGTACTTGACATTTGTCTTGTATGACTTGGAACCAATTCTCTCTCCCATCCTATCTGTGCGCAACTGTGCATTTATACAGTATATGCACATGGTTGTCTAATGTTTATTCCCATCTAATGTACAATTGCGTAATTGGCAGGTGTCCAGATGGAGATGACTGCACCAGTGCTTGTAAAGATTCCCGAGGAGACCAAGCTGTGGGAACCAGCCATCTACACGCTCAGCTTCCCACTGCCGTCAGCCTATCAAGACCAACCACCCTCACCCACCAATGACAAGGTGGGCCTGAGCTGTCATCATCTCCTCACAGGACAATACAATGTCAGAGCATGACATTCCACTGTAAAATCCTCAGTATGCATTTAACTCTGACAGTTTACAAGGAAAACAAATGGACACTCGGGGTCCATTTGTTTGCATTTGCACATTCTCCGAGTTACAAATGGATAAATGAACACTGATGATTTTACTGTGATTGCTCTGAATTGGAGGTAGAGAAAATAAGATGGGAGAGGTTAATTTGTGATGGGAAGCGAGAGGGGAGAGGGTCAGTGAGCAATGGGAGAGACTCTCCATAAGTCTATAGATGGTTTCAATATCTATTATTGCTATATGATATGGAAAACCTTGTCAATATCAGATCTGCTGTTTTAATCTGTGATTAAAAAACAACTGGATCTGATGATAAGAGATTTGAAAAAAATCTTAGATTGGACAGATATTTTCTTTTGTAGGCTTGCTATCTAACTAGCTGATAGATACAAACAGAATGTTCACCAAAGTGAACATTCTGTTTGTTATTTACAGCATGAAGCCTGTTATTATTTACAGCATGAAGCCATGAAAGTGTGGATGTAATGTACCAATTACATTTCCAAATAATTACCTACTTCAATCTGTCACAGTAGTTTAATGCCTCCCTGGTATTCATTAAGGAATGACTGGTAGTATAGTAACTTGATATCTTTATGCCAAGGTCAACAGAACAGGCTCCTCTCACTCAGAACATATATTGAAGATCACTGTTCATATAGCTATCAGAGCTACTGAGATCTTTCTCATTATTCCCATAGCCATATAACCTACAGTCCCTGTACATCTTATATCTATGTGAGGATTTTTACAATCTAATGTACTACCACATCTCATCTTATTCATGAATGAAGGAGATTCAGAATACTCTGAAAATCATAAAGACTCTGATTCTGTCTCACCAAGTGGATATGAAGGCCATGATCAATCTTTCTCTTGATGAACAGAGTTTTAGAGAAATATATTGAATTCACTTCAACATGTTGCGGGATTGTCTAAGTAATCCTTTTGTTATTTGTCAAATCCCCATCCATCTGTTACTTTAGGTCTAACAAAACATAGTTAGTATCCTGCATACAGCAATGTACCGTATGTGTGTGTTTGTTTGCAAGTTACAGATGGACAGAGTTTCATAAAACTGGAAGGAATGATCATTGGCTGCCCAAAGAGACTACTACATTTTGGGTTAAAAGCCAAAGGTCAAAGTCAGGTGAAGGTCACAATCTAGAGACATAAAGAGATACTAGTGCAGGCATTTGTTTAATTTGCAAGTCTAACTATTTGACCGAAGTCTGAATCCTATATGCCAATTTCACAATTTTTTTTTCTGTAAACTAGTCCTGTGCCTGGGTTACTGTTTAGCATCAGTGATGTCAGCATGCAGACAGACAGTCAGACAGACAGACAGACAGACAGACAGACAGACAGACAGACAGACAGACAGACAGACAGACAGACAGACAGACAGACAGACAGCGGACAGACATTCTGTAAATTAATTGTTAGATTGTATTTAGGCATCTACAGTATAATTATACATTAGAATGAGTAGGATTTGTCTGTAAGTGAGTGTAAAAATGCTGCCCTTGTTTCTCCCCAATAGCTGTACTTCACAGAGATGCCAGGCATGGACGTCTACGTGAGAAGCTACGGAGGCTGGATGCTGTCCATCACCTCCAGGCTCCACACACACTTGCTGACAAAGGAATTAAGCCGAGTGCGGGCTTCCTTCAACCACACCTTCCACTTCGGTGTTGGCTATGACAGGTACCGTACATGTACATGAATGTCCACTGCACATACGTATAATACACTCACTCACACAGACCTCACCAAGTTGTGTGTGCGTGTGTGTGTGTGTGTGTGTGTGTGTGTGTGTGTGTGTGTGTGTGTGTGTGTGTGTGTGTGTGTGTGTGTGTGCGTGTGCGTGTAGTCCCCTGAAGCTGGTGAACAGGCACAACGAGGTGTGGTACGTTGCCGAGGGGGAGCCTGTGTGCACGGATCCGCAGGAGCCCACCCCTGCTCACACAACCACACCCACGCCCACACTGGGTGATTATTCTCCAACGGATGCGCTGCCCGACTCCCCACCCCACACCCTGTCGGACTCCCCGTTGTCCTCAGTTGCGCCAACTAACCTGTCGTCAGCCGCGCCAACCAACGTGTCCTCAGCCGTGCCATCCAACGTGTCCTCAGCCATGCCCTCAAACCTTTCAGTCATGCCCTCCAACCAATCTTCCATCACGCCAGCCAACCTGATGTCCTCCTCAGTCACACCGTTCAACCTGTCCTCAGCCACTCCATCCAACCTTTCCTCCTCCACACCATCCATCTCCTCCTCCTCCTCCTCCTCCTCCTCCTCCTCCCAGTCACCTTCAGATGCCCCCTCCTCTCTCTCGCCTTCCCACATCCCGCCCAGCGCCCCAGCGTCCCACTTGCCGGCCGAGGAGGCCTCGTTCAGCGACCTCCCTGCAGCGTTGGCCCTGGTCTCCGGGGACCCCGCGTCCAATTACACCGACGACGTCTCCTCCGCCAGCCCCTCTCTGGAGCCCCAAGCTGCCGATGTTGACCTCTGGAACAACACGGTGCACAGCTCTCCAGAAACACAAGCCGACAGTCAGTAGAAAGCCACCGCCTTTGTTTTTAGCCATTCACTTGCAGGTAATTGAAAATTAAGTCTAGATAGAATGTATCGTTGAGGAGTGAGAGAGCAAGTGAGAGAGAGAGATATGTGACAGAAGGATAAATGAAGGAGTATGTATGTGTGTTTGTGTGTTAAAGAGTGAGGAAGGTGAACATGGCTTGAACTTCCCATTGTCTTCCTTGTATGGATGTCCTGGTATCTCTGTTTGGCCATGTCTCTCTGCATTCATGTGTATTACACCACCTCCCCCTAGTGGCACTTTGTATGCAACTATACATGCTATTATCTCTGCTGTTATATCTATCTACCTGCAACTCATGTGTAACCCCTGTACTCTCATGTCAGCCACAGAATGAAATCCATTGCTATCCATTTTGCCTTTCCAGTGGTATCATAATATACTTAAATCATAAGCGTATGTAAGAATAATGTGTTAGAGATTAGTCTCTTCCTCAGACAGTCTGAAACAAAGTGAACAGAATCTTGCCCATTTCTTAATTACAATAAGGAATAACATAAAATGTATTAATTGATCTAATTGTATTCTGCATGCTATTAATTTAAATGAAAGCCCTGTCTGCCCCCTCCCCCAACGTCTGTCTGTCTTTACTGTACAACTAACTATGTACCAGTTCTAGACAACCTCCAACTGAAACCTAACCTCCCAGAGATTGTGATTGGGCACTTTAAATCTATGATAGGTGGGCTAAGACCACTCAGTGTTTCACTTTGTCTCAGGCATTAGTGAGAGTTAAGCCTAATTTATTCTCTGTAGTCCGCGGTATTGCCTGCCGAAAAGAACATAATTTCAAGCTAACAATGCCTTGCCATGCATTGAAAATCAGTTCTTGTCAGCAACCGACACCATTGTGCAATGGAGTAGGCTACAAATTCAGCTTAAGATTTTAGGCATATTAGTGTTCATTTATTCATCCATTTAGCTGTATCGACTGAAAGAGACTCTCCATAATAGAAACTTAAATGTTGATAGTGGGACCCCTACAAACTAAACAAGCATTCCACCAGAAGTATAAGAGTTTTAATGGAAGTCTGTACATAATGTATTAGCAGAATGTAAAGTTGACATTAACCACAGTGTTATACGGATTACCCTCTTCTAATATCCATTCCTTCATGGAATGTGTAGTCAGTGAGGAGCCCCCACCAGGGGGACGTAGTCGTAGCTCATGTGAAGGAACAAACTACTCCTCACCGCTGACAGGTGGCCATGGAGGATTCAAACCCCTAGTCTCAGTGATGGTGGAGAAGAACGTTACTCCTGCGCCACTCCAGAGACACACTTATAGCCACTCTAGGTAATGGCGTTAGATACAGTATTAATTCATCTTAACACTGCTTCCATTAATAGTTGTCCTGAGAATCTTTATAATTATTTATTTTATTTTATGTTTGATTAATATAACCATCGTCAGTTAATTATATGTCATTTATTGTGAAATGGAGATATCAGAACTGTTCACCTGGGATCACTGGAGCAGCCCTCACCTGAAGCAGATATGAATAGGAACCAATACTTTAAAAAACTAAATGTGGTTTTATTTAATCCCTTTCTCAAATATCTTCATTATTACTTTACACTACTTTATTGAAATTGTTGTTGCATTTAAGTGCCTGTGATAAACATACATCTTTGTCTTATATAATAATATATATCATGCAACATGTCAAACTCTCAATGAATGACTTGATAGGCTATGTTATTAATTGTGATCAATGATGTGGCTTATAGTCCTTAAATAGCTTAAGTATCAGTCCACCAACAACACACAAACACACACACACACACACACACACACACACACACACACACACACATTCACATCCATATAACTAAGAATAAAAGAATAATGTTACATTCGAAAGTTATATGTTTATGTCCAAATTCTACTTTGTTCACAGTATTATCATGCGCTTTAATCTAAATCTGAAAGAGTAAAAATTACCTGTATCCATTTTTACACTGGGTTAATTTACACGTTTTATTGTTCATTATTATAGTTTTGTTTGAACCATAAATCATAAATGAACACTACATTTATAATCCGATCCAGTATTTAATATACTGTATAGTACATTTATACCAAGAAAGACAATCTAAAATGGATCTCAATAAGCATGGCTCCTAGCCATTGAGTGGAGGAGGCTGCAAGCATCTTCCTACCCATTCACAGTGCTTCTCACAGTCCAATTTACATACAGTATACATGGTAGGGTTGCCCCAAAGATCCCACCTTGACCTTTCTAACCAAAACCATGACAAACCAATGTTACAACATGCAGTTATATTGTCTAATAACAGAGATGCTTTATATGCGTCTCTGAGCTACATGTTCTGAGGAAAGTGCAATAAAATACCATCTGAAAACTGCTGTTGAAATCAGTGACTTTGTGCTAAATAAACCAAGAATGAAAATATTCCACAGTTTAACTCATACTTTTCTGTACAGTGCATATTATTTTCACAAATCAAATAGTGTATTATTGTATTATATATAAACTGGGCCCTGTTGGTTTATGTATTATTTTTTGATAATGGTAAGATGTTTCCCACATTGATGATACCTTTCCCAGAGAGTCCTGTAGAGTAGGGGTTCCCAAACTTTTTTGTCTCAGGGCACCCTATAAATATTTAATCCGAGGCAATTTATAGAATATCGTCGTTGTCGGGTGGAAACCTTGTATGTCCAAAACCTTTCTTTTTGTATTTATCATCTATAAAATGTACTAAAGGCGTTGTGTGCTTGTAGATCTGCTGTTTTCACTAGTTTTGTGCGAGAGAGATTTCTGCCGAACAGTGACGATATTTTAGTGATTATGTTGCGAGGAAAACGTTGAGATAGCCATTTTGGTTAGAACTGACTGAAAATAACTTTGTACTTCAAGTTTAAAATGATACTAAATATTTCTTCAAGTATCCAAATAAATTCCAAATACCGGTATTATCAAAATTAATGATCTCGCGGCACCCCTGGACTGCCATCACAGCACCAGGCCCAGGGTGCCCGTCACCCACTTTGAAAACCCCTGGTGTAAAGTACACCACACAGCTGGACTAAACAGATTTTGAGCACCCTTGATCTCACACCATCAGGGACCACAGCCTTCCTGGAGCAGTTTCCGAGCCCTCTCCCCCTGATCCATGCTCGATAAGACACTGGAGCAGGGTGTGGTGGGGTGGGTGTCAATAGCTGTGACATTGGTGTTAGGGAGGGGGTGGGGGGTCTTGTGGGTGGAGTTGAGATGGGGGACGACAGGACAGAGCCATTGCATAGAGTAGAGCTGGAAAAACAGGTTCAACTCATAGGCCCTGTGACCCTGTCCCATTATTAACCTGATTTTAGCTGATGACCTCCCTCATGTTGTCCTGACTGACAACATTACTGTTGTCCTGGCATGACACCAGACCAGTGCATTTACAAAAGAGTCTACTGGAACTGCCAGTCAGTACCGGGCCTCAGTGCCTGAACAGTAGGTTCTTATGGAGACAGTTCTTATGCAGACAGAGATTGCTGTACTGTAGATTTCAGGGTGGCACTGTTTGTCAATATGTCTTTTACCATTAGTATAGTTCAGGGGCGGGTGCCCAAAAGGGATTGCGATCTACCAGTAGATCACAAAGGCTGTGCAAGTAAACCACATGACATGCCCCACCAACAATATAATTAAAATATAAAGAAAATGTATTCACAAAACCCCTTATTTTGGCATCTGTCTAGGGTGACCAGATCCAAACTGGTTATTCGAGGGACAGAAGTATTGTTTGTGTGGGACGGGCAGGCGGGTGGTTAATAGCAACTTAGGCTACTTAAGTTGTTGTTAAATGCTTTGAGGTCATTTGATACTGCCTATCGTTTTGTTAGTAACCCGCTGTAGCCTAGGGGATATTTCTCATGTTATTTTGAAAGGCTTAAAAACATCTTGCAGCGAAAGAGACAATGAGAGAGATTTACAATGGAAAGCCAATTATTAGGAGGATACCCAACCCTATAATTTATTCACGTGTTGCTAGAGCAATGCTGTACGTGTCTAACTTGCTCACCTATCAACACCTACACATTTTTTATTACTGGAGCCTGCCAATCTCAATGTGGGACAGGGTCTCAATTTGTGGGACGCCTGAAAAGTCATGGAAATGTGGGACTGTCCCACGCAAAGGGGGACATCTGGTCACCCAGCATCTGTCACAGGTGACTTGATTGATTGACATCAAGAAGGGCCTGTCAGCTCCCTTCATGGCTTCTAAAGGCAAATCCCCCAATGCAATGCGTCAGTATAAGTGACCCGA
Source organism: Nannobrachium achirus (assembly GCF_963921795.1). NCBI lineage: Eukaryota > Metazoa > Chordata > Actinopteri > Myctophiformes > Myctophidae > Nannobrachium > Nannobrachium achirus. The sequence continues at coordinate 39,192,773 of NC_137812.1, read as the reverse complement.
AAACATAAGACTAATCTAATAAGACCTTTTCCCCACTATTTCCCATTTCAAGTGCGTTTGTCTTATGTAATACCAGTGCCACTATTCCATCAGGTAAATCTGCCCAATCAGGTAAATCTTTTTGGGGTGGGTAGATCAGGGGTTGTTGAGCAGGTAATTTTAAAAGTAGCTCTCAAGTCAAAAAAGTGTGGGCACCCCTGTTATAGTCTACATAACTTCAGTTCAACGACTACGTTTTCTGCTAGGTCTAAACATCTTCCAACTATGTACCACACGTTGTTTATGGGTATATAAGGTTAGTTGGTCATTATGCAGCTCTATTCAAAGAAAGAAAGTCAGATGAGCCTTCAGTTGAGCATTTATTTAACATTTGAGAAGTAAAAATATATCTGTCACAAATATACAGCAATATGTCATTATTTCTGCCTACAATGATTGTTTGTGCATGGACTTAGCGGCAACAGCTGTATATGTGATACATTTTCATAATAACTGCAGCTACTTCTGATTTGATCTCTCTATGAAACCAGCCCAGAATGTTTCAGCATAAAACATAAATATTGCTGTTCAAGTCTGCTTGTCACTAGCCTCGTAAACCACTCTCTCCTCCTTGAATTCGAATCAGAATGCAGGAAGAGGAGTCTGGTTTATGAGGCTAGCTTGTCACTGTCTTGCCAAACTGATGTAAATATGCAGTATAGCCTATATAGGTAATTGTTGCATACCATGTAACTTGGTCTAACTATGTACATACTTGGACTATTATGTAAACATAGTCTTAAAATATACTGTTGAAACATAAAATTAACAGATACAAATCTCAAACATGGAAGTAGGCAGCTAGGTGCATGAGATTTAACAAACAATTAAAAACAAATACCTGAATATTAGTCTGGGCGTTTCGGGCAGTATTTTGATGGAATCGTGCACTTTACGATAAAAGCATGAAATTTGGCACACAATTAGAACATGCCATATGGAAAACTTTTGGCTATAGGGACATCACAGATTTGTCTTGGGAAACTTGTGGGAGCCAATCAAGTAGCATGTGAGAGGTCAAACTAGGTTTTTTTTGTTATTCTGAATCCAATGCAAGCATTTGTTTTGCACGAAAAACATTCCTTGGGCTAAAACGGTCCCCATAAAACTATGGTTCAGTGATGAGTCATCCCTTTTCACAGTTTTGTGGGGGCTGTTTTTTGGAAAGTATTTCCCACATGGCATGTTCTAACTGTGTGCCAAATATCATGCTTTTAACGTAAAGTGCACGATTTGCCCGAAACGCTTGGACTTCATCAGAGCAGTTAATAACCCATTTGGCACAGGTAATTAGAACACATGTTGTGTTTTAAGGTTTGTTGGTGTGGATATTAATTGATCCACCAACATGAACATTGCCATGGAAGACAGGAGCAACTGCAACACTTCCATCCTGGGCAGTGCACTGGTGAGAGGGAGCTGGTGAAGGGATGGCTCCTTTTACTTGAGCTTCTATTCCTTCTGTTCTGGGGATGAAAGACAAAGACAATGTGTAAAGTAACTATAAGTAAAATTACTCAACTAGGCCTACTGTACTTAATTAGCCTAATAAAATGTATGAGTATAGGGATCAGGCCTACTTTATAGGCTACCTTTGGTAGGCTACTTAAATAGGGTAATTTTGAATTCCTGACTTTTTCTTGGGTATATTGCATTATTGATAGGCCTACTACCACTGGTTAAAACTGCAGTAACAACACCTTTTCTAAGCTATTTACATGTTGTAACTTAAATATTTCAAATAGTGGCTAGCCTATGTAACAAAATATAGGCCTACAGACCCATTCCCACAGCTGGGCCAGATAAACAGATACAAAAATATATTTTTTCATTCAAGTGGATGGTAATATATAGCCTACAGATAAAAAATATATATATCTGACTGTGACAGATACATTTTTGATCTGTTTATCTGGCCCAGTGGGAATGGGCCTTAAGAGCTAAGAAATGTGCCCCTTCTTTGACTATATATTACCGGCGTCGTGTTTGCCCGCTGAAGGATATTTATCCAACAACGTGTTTGCTGCATCATGTTGACGGATCAGTTTCAGTGTCTCCACTGCAACAGCCACAGCCCCTTCTTCAGTGTAAGCCCCCACCATCAGGTCCACAGTATCCTCCACAGTTTTATTCTCAAGACGGCTCTTAGGAATGCGTTTGACACCGTCTACAGTTTTCAGAGCGAGTTGCCGCTGGAAACGTTTTAAATCTGCACTTTCAAAATCCTCCAGGGCATCCAGGATATGTGTCCTAGGAGTAGCCATGGTAGATGATTACGTCTTCTTGGATGAGCTAAATGGAAGGAAAACAAAATGTAAAAATAAAATAGAAAAAGCTCTGTAACTTCTTATAGGCAACACGTAGCTATAGCTATAGGCTACATGGCGCTAACATAATACAATATGCCTACATAATAATAATAAAATATAGGCCTACATAATACATAATAAAATAAGTCTCCTACATTTGGCTAATTTAATTTGATTGATTGGATAGCCTACTTAATTTATTTGCAGTTTTTTTTAATAGGCCTACAGCCTTCAGTAATTAAGGTCTGCTAAGAGGATTTTAAACCCAATAAAGCCTATATGGTTTCCATTGGTGTCCTTCCTACTCAATTCATTAACATTTTTGGCAAGGCCTATTATACTAGGCCTATGCAAATTGAAAAATACATTTGTGTAATAGGCTAGTTAAGTAAAAAAAACATGCCTACCGTAGTAGATCGAACACACTCAGTCACGCTCACGCCCGGCCCTACTGATATTGAAAGTAACTTTTCATCTCCGTTTCTAACTTCCTTTCCCCTTTTGAAGTGTCTTCTATTCAGCGCCCATGGTGATGTGACGTGACGCTGGTGGTGGCAGCTAGGGGCCTATGGCAGGGGCCCAGGTGGCGCGCTCTGTGCTTTGCTTAAAACTGTGGTGAAACAGCGCCATCTCTCTGTAGATCCAGCTGGGAATAAGCCAGTCAGACGAACAGGGTAGGCTACTTTGTTGCAGTAACTAGCAGACAGTGCAGCAGTAGGCTCTCAAGAGCAGGCTCTATGCTACTTCAAAGTAAGAGGAACTTTTCTTTGATGATGGTAAGCCAGATTGGAAGTGCAGTCTTGTAAAGTTAAGTAAAGTTGCTGCTACTAGACTAGCCCCCATGTCCCCACCCCCAGAAATTGTTCTGCTTTTGTAGGCTAATTGATGTTATCCTATGCAAAGTAGGCCTACTCTGTTCTATCCGTCTGTCTTTCAATGTTATATGAGATACATGAAGTGGTAGGCCTATCTGTGTAAATAGGTCGTAAAGCTTAGGATCTCCTTTTAGTTGACCGTGTACCTGTGATTTGTGCTGTTATGAAACTGTAACTTTTCCAATTGCAAAGTTCTAATAGGCCTACATTATTCAATCAATCAACCAATCAATCAATCAATCAATCAATCAAGTACATTTAACTTAAGTACACTTTTAAGGTATTTGTACTTTACTTGAGTATTTACAATTTCCAATAGGGGCCTACTTTAACTTCTAGGCTACTCCACTACATCTCGGATGCAAATATTGTCCTTTTACTCCACTACATTTATTTGAAAACATTTACTAGTTACTTTTTTGATTGATTATTATTACAAAACATACATTAGCCACTTCAGCCCTATTTTGGCCATTTGAAAATAGCAGATCTACCAGCTTACAATGTGTCACTTGCATCAAAAGATTTGAATACATTTGAAAACGAGACAATCTGCATAATAAGTACTTTTATTGTTGGTACTTAAAGTACATTTTGATACCAATACTTTTGTACTTTTACTCAGTTTTTTACTCAACCTCAAATAAAAACACTGGTGTTGTCCAAGTCAAGTGCTGATACTGATTGTAGGGTATGTATCTATCAAAATCCGGTATTTGATAATGATGATGTACCTGTATATTCTCAAAGCACGTTTCAATATGGTGGAAAGGAATGTGATAAAAGGACATATTGATGAGATCTGCTGTTAAATGCTGCCTCCTGGTGGTTAATGTGGGTCAATGCAAGGAGTTTATATTATGCAGAATAAACATGTGGGCTATTTCTTGATCGAGTCCAGTGTAGCTGTAATTGCAAATACATTTTTTGGCAACGTTTTTTTTTTTTTTTTTTGTCAATAGGTTAAAACTTAATATTCTGATAGCAATCATTGCTGTAGTGTAGAGTGTTTGTTCAGTAACAGAGATCTCCACTCTCCAGGTCTTTGATTGCCAAATGGATGCCAATCAGTACCCGTTTATCAGATTCAATTTGATTTATTCCAGTTACAATTCTGACTGCTCATTTCTTTGTGTCATCACTTCCAAAATCCCCTAATCCTGTATCCTGTGTGAGTTCTCTCTCCTGATTGGATACAATTTGTATTGATTGATTGATTGATTGATTGATTGATTGATTGATTGATTGATTGATTGATTGATTGATTGATTGATTGATTGGAGACTTTATTAGAAGGTTGCATAGGAAAAGGTACAGTTTCATGACAGTACAGTTCACTGGTACAAGGTCAACTAAAAGGAGATCCTAGTAAGCATTACGGCTTATTTACACAGGAACATTGAAAGACAGTCGGATAGAACAGTACACACACACACACACACACACACACACACACACACACACACACACACACACACACACACACACACACACACACACACACTGTATTTGGCCAAATATATTTGGAAATTAAGGGACTGTTAAATTTGCTTGCCAGGAACTTTCCGCCCTCCTTTCCATGATGAAGACAGCTTTTATCAAAATAAGTAAAGTGGGCTGAACATATATTGGGGGTCGGACTCGTCATAACCTCATAAGATCCGTCCCCCTGCTTGCTCCAGCGGTGGTCCAGACATTTCTCTGCAGTGGACAGATTCTGGCATAACACAGAAAGCTAAAATATTTTCAACTCGTCGGAAAGCACTTTTATTTTCAACTCGCCTGAAAGCACTTTTAGGCGAACGCCTCAGCCGAGTAAAATAGCCCAATGGACACAGGACCTAAAAATCCCACTTATTTCACATGATTTCAATGCCTTCAATATTCTTTGGTAACTGGGTAGAAACTGTTCATAAATCAGGCATTTGATACTGCTTGGCCAGCCGTTGTCGCAGTAATGGCGTTACAGATTGTGGCCACTGGCTAGGGTGGTAATTGTCTTTGATGATTATGTTGAGCTTTGACCACGCATCACCGCCTCTCATACAACTGGAGGTAGGGCAGCTCACCTCTCACGATGCGCTGGGCTGTCCACATACACCCGTACAGAAACTGTGCCTCTGCACACACACATGGTAAATGGTGAAGTGTAAATGGTGCATGTATACTGCCTTTTATCCATCCACTGTGCTTTACAGTACATTACATTCATCCATTCACACAGACATTCACACATCGACGGCGGAGGAAACCATGCGAGGCACCAACCTGCTCATCGGCAGCAGTTAGGGGTTCAATGTCTTGCTCAAGGACACTTCAACACTCAAAGACCTTAACCCAGGGGGAGCTGGGGATCAAAACGTGAAGCTTTCGTTTCCCATGTGGTCTTTTCTACCTCTTGAGGCACAGCCGCCCACATGCACACATGCCTGTGTGTGTCTCAGTGGCGTAGCCATGGGTGGGCCTGACTAGGCCTAGGCCCACCCATTTCGTTTTTGTGCCCACCCAAAAAAAAAAAAAAAAAATTATATATATATTTTTTATTTTTTATTTTATTACATATTTTATATTTTTTATAGCATATTAAGTCATTTTGATGATAGTCGCATCCTTACAACAACTAAAATAACATAACATCATCATGTGGACGCTAGTGATATACAGTATATAATGTGCAACAAGCGTCCTTCCCTGCTCGCAGCCAAGCATGTCTAGACTAGTGTGTCATGTAATTCTAATTTAGTCCATTTACTTCCTGTAAGTAGTCGACTTAAAAATAAAACCAATTGCTTATATATCATCATATTACGGCAGGGTCTTATTTTGAAATGTGTTGGGCTACTTGTCAAGAGTTGTTGCAGCCTGCACAATGTATACAGGATTCACGTGGATTACTGACACAAGCTTTTTGACCAATCTAAAGTTCATATAATTCATGATATGAAAACCATGCTCCTGGGACTTAAAACAATACACAGCGTTTGAAAGCAGCAATAGGTGAGTGAGACTGGTTAATTACGTTCTGCTGGCTTGGCTGTTTTTGTTGTGGGAGAGGGAGAAGCGTCAGAGCTCTGATAAAAAGTTGACGGTGCAATTAAACATTTCGGTCTTTTCTCTTCATAGTTGTTTATTTTGTCTTGCACCAGTGACTAGGCTACTGGGTCAGTCTGTAATATCTCTCTGTGATACATTAGCGTTGTGCTCCGTGTGTATAGTCTTATACTAACAGGAGTGTTGTCAATTAAAATAAGCATCTCATGCCGTCATGTTACCGGCTTCTTCTCTAATATGCCATTCTGTTTTTGCACGGCTGGAATGACCCGCGCATCACTAGTGGACGCCACGCATGAATTGATTATTTAATCATGCAAACCCGACCCAAATCGCACCAGAAGACCCGATCCGACCCGAAAAACATGGATTTTTTTTCGCGCGCCGCGCGATGCACCCAGGCGGCCAGGCCCACCCAGTTGGGCTCAGGCCCAGTCGCCGGTTCGATTCTGTCTACGCCACTGGTGTGTCTGTGTTGATGGGTCCACATTTTTAGCATTTATCTGTCTACCTTTCTGCTTGTATATCAAATGCCACCTCTCGCACTGTATGTCTGTCTCTTTCGCTCTTCTTTTGGCCTTGCGCTCTGTATGTAACAGAGAACAAGGCTGAGCATGAGGTTATGGGATGGGTAGATGAGACTGGTCTCTCCTCTCCCCTGTGATAGTCCACAGACCAGATGCCCACTTTGGCACTGATGCTCTGCCAGGGCAATGTTATACGCTAGGCAGTAGGCATAGGGCGTACGCACGCACACACACACACACACACACACACACACACACACACACACACACACACACACACACACACACACACACACACACACACACACACACACACACACACACACACACGTACGGATGCACGAACACGCATGCATGCGCGCACGCAAGAGAAGAGGCTGTAAAAGATCACTCTTCCATCTGTCCATCTCACTGCCACTCTGGTGCTGAGGACATCAGGATATGCGTGTATCTCTGAGCAGTCCTACAGTCGTGTGTGTGTGTGTGTGTGTGTGTGTGTGTGTGTGTGTGTGTGTGTGTGTGTGTGTGTGTGTGTGTGTGTGTGTGTGTGTGTGTGTGTGTGTGTGTGTGTGCATGTGCGCGTGCGTGCGTGCGTGTGGGTGAGTGCATGTGTGTGCATGTGTGCGTGTGCGTATGTGAGGATGTTTGCTTTAGTGTAAACTGCAGCAGGGTTTTCAATGCTCCAACACAACAGCAATAGACAGCAGCCACATAACAACACGATGAACCTATTTAGGCTACAGTATCCATCTAGCTATATATCTATATCTATGCTGGTCAAAGCTCAACATAATCATCGAAGACAATTACCACCCTAGCAAGTGGTCACAATCTGTAACGCCATTACAGCTGGGCAAGCTCTACCTCAGTATCAAATGCCTGATTTTTGAACAGTTTCTACCCAGTTACCAACATAATATTGAACAAGGCATGGACACCGCCTGCATGAGGTGGTTTTAACCATGTGAAATAGGCCTATGTGTTTTTTTTAGGTCCTGTGTCCACCGGGCTATTTTACTCGGATGAAAACACCAAGGGTTCAAGCCGTTCGCCTAAAAGTGCTTCCAGGTAAGGGGGCACGGAGTCGGTAACGCTGTCGCCTCACAGCTAAGGTCCTGGGTTCGATTCCCGCCAGGTAGCACTGTGGGTGCCTCCTCCGCTCCATCAGCGCCCACACCCTAGGTGGGGTAAGCGAAAGGGCCTCTCTGTGTGGAGTTTGCATGTTCTCCCCATGTCTCCTAGGGTAGATACCCTCACAAAAACATGCAGTAATCCTGGTCTCTATAATACGCCTCTCACTCCCATGTCTTTCTCTCTCGGATTCTGCTGAGGGCCCAAAGAAGACCCTGGCTTATCGCTTAATTCAGCTTTTAATCGTTAATTTTCACTTAATTAAATACTAAATAATGTGCCGACAAGCATGGATCAATATTTCTGGGTCATTACTAAAATGTTTGTGCACCCCTGACCCTAACACAGCCCTGGAGATGCTGTAAGTAACCAAGGGAATTAATATTTGATAGTAATTTTCTAGTCTCCAGTCCAGCCAATCAGGTGGTACTCTTGTTGGTGGTAGTAATACAGAACTCCACCAGACGTGTCTCTCAAGGGTTCTTGTTGCATATGGTGACAGAGGAGAGGACACCCAGCTCCTTATGCCACTCCTCTTCCTCCTAAAGGGCTCACAACTCTGCTTTGCCTCCCTCTGCTGACAACTGCATTGTGTAGCATCAGAGCTTAGCTACTTCTGCTCAACTTAGCCTTTATACATCCAGCTTGACAGCCCCTATCCTTAGGCCTATATTATAGTATCAGTAACTTATCACATGTACTGTACATAATACATACTTGTGTGCCTATATGTACTGTATACATGCATACTAAATATAGCCCAAACATGCTTACTCAGTTATTTGTTATGTGAAAGTCCTATGACATCTGACATCATACATACAAACCCTTTTATGCCCATACATGGAGATCCCTGTCTGTAGAACCAGCCACACAGATATGGGCTGTCTTGACCATCTGTCTTGGCCATATATGGCTTCTGTTAGTGTGGGCATTCCCATATGAAGTCCTGTTAGATATGGGCTTAATATTGATGACATCATGGAACTCCACATATGGGCATAAAATGGATTCTGTTAGTGTGGTTCCCCTGACATCACAGTGAAGTCAGAGTGTGATGTCAGAGCAGCAAACCCATTCTGTTAGAGTGGTTCCCCTGACATTACAGTGATGTCAGATCATGATGTCAGAGTGGCAAACCCATAGACCGTACAAAAGTGTACACGTCCAGACGGAGTCAGCATGTGCCATTTCACAACTAAACTGAGACCTTCGGTCGCAATACATTGATTGATTGATTGATTGAAGAATTTATTAGAAGTTTGCAATAGAAAAAAGTACAGTTTCATGACAGTACAAATCACTGGTACAAGGTCAACTAAAAGGAGATCCTAGAAAGCCGAGGCTTATTTCCACAGGAACCACACTTTAAGTATCTCATATAACATTGAAAGACAGACGGATAGAACATAGTACTTTATCTAGGATAATATCAGTTTCAAAAGCATAACATCAAATACAAAAGGCAGAATACAAAGAAAAGGGGGGGGGGGAGCATGGGGGCTTAGTCTATTTACAAGTCACGGGTAGCTGCTGTCTGAAGGTGACTTTTCATACCAATTTTGAAGGAGGCTAGGGATTTGCTCTCCTTTAGGGCTTGTGGAAGGGCGTTCCACATGTTGATGGTATAGCAGGAGAACGAGTTAGCGCCTTGTTTAGTGTTAAATCTACGCTGATGATGATTAGTGGAGCTGCCTCTGGTGTTATGATCGTGAACATCCTTGACCTTTAAGAAGTAGTTTGTCAGGTACATGGGAATCTTGGAGGTGTAGTGTATCTTGTACACCAGGCCCATTGCAAGATGCTGTACTCTGTCAGCTACTTTGAGCCACCCCACGCTTTCGTGGTGATGCTCGGTAAGGTGGGTCAGAGGAGGGAGACCAAGCACAACCCTAATTAGTTTGTTTTGGGCTGTTTGGAGCTTTAGCTTTAAGGCAGCTGGGGCGTCGCGATACCAGACAAGGACTCCGTAATCAATGAGGGGCCCAATAAGAGCACCTCCTAGTGTCTTTCGGGATTTAATATTGATCAGCGGGGCAACTCTTTGCAAGAAGCGAATTCGTTGATTGACTTTATTGATTACCTTGGTGGTCATTTTTTCACTGGATAGGTTAGCCTCCAGGATGCAACCCAGGTAGCAGATGTGTTTTTTTCTTTCTATCACAGTGTCACCTACTTTAATTGTGAAGTTCTCAACTAGGCTAAGTTTCTGACTAGATCCAAAGAGGATACATTCAGTTTTGCCTAGGTGAATTGAGAGTCTGTTGTCATTGAGCCAGGTGCAGATCTTGTTAAGTTCACAGTTAAGGGCCTTTTCAACCTGCAATATGTCTCTGCCTGAGACTAGGAGAGCCGAGTCATCCGCGAACAGAAACAGATTGCAGTCACAAGCAGATGACATGTCGTTTACGTATATTAAGAACAACAGTGGTCCTAGTATACTCCCTTGAGGTACTCCACAGTTTACTGGGAGGGGGGGGGACAGGGTTCCGTTGACTTCCACCATCTGTTCCCTCCCCACCAAGTAAGAGTGCATCCATCTCACTGCTGTGCTATCAAGACCAATAGCTTTGAGTTTTTCAATCAGAATAGAATGATCGACGGTGTCAAATGCCTTCTGGAGGTCCAGCATGACCATGCCGCAATATTTGCCATCGTGAATTTCACGTTTGATGTAATCATTCGATTTTTCATTGAATCATTGAATTGACCTATGACCTAGTGACATTTTACATCTTGTTTTTTCATGTTTTTCTTGTACAATGCACATAATCCACCAAAACAATTCTTTACAAACAACTTTGCAAACAATTTTCTTTGTCCATTCTCATTCTTGCATGATTTGACATTAATTTCACCCATCATCACCCGTTGCTTCCATTCTGGCCCATACAGTTGCGTTTCAGGGTTTCTGGTCTTGTTGTATTTGAGCTCATGACCAATTGTGCATGGCTGTAATGTAGTCTCACAACGCTGCCATGGCCACTTCTTGACACCAAAACGGTGATGGATTGATTGATTGATTCATTATACTTTATTGGTCAGAAATGTAAACAGCATGTGGTACAGTAAGACATTAAAGCAAAAAGGATAACACAAATAAGTCCTGGGGACTTGTATCCATTGTGGTCCTATGGATTCAATTCATCAACATAGCATACAATTAACACAATAATACATGCCATTAACAAATACAAAGAAAGAAAAAGGGAAATTTACATTTACCTTTTGGTCTCCTGATAGATGTTTTTCAGGCCAATATTGAAAGAAACCAGTGCTACACATCTTTAGATGGTGTCAGGGCATTCCACATTTTGATGGCAGAGCAGTAGAATGGGAACTTTCACATGTTCTGAAAATGGACAAAGTACTCAACTCCAGTATTTGAGTTGAAGTATAGATACACTTGGTCAAATATGACTCAACAACTAGTTGCTCAGTCAAATTTGTACGTGAGTTAAAGTTCATGCTTTTAAAAAAATATTTAAATACTACAGCATTCAAAAATATATTTTGTAAATAGCATTTCGTCAAGCTCGAATTTGTGAACTTTATGTACATGATTATTTCCCTTCCAAGAAATGCATGGCAGTCAAAAGTGCAATAGTCTTTGTAGTGTAGTGAAAGATCAGTGTCCAAAAATACAAATACTCGAGTAAAGAGATACTCCAAACATGTACTCAAGTAAATGTACTTTGTTACTGTTTGTTACTGCTTAATGCCAGCCATTTCTTGCCACGAAAACCGCTTAAGCATTTTGTCTTTTGTGTTTCCTCTCTGATTCCATCTCCAGCATGTACAAACAGGCACAGCAGAGGTCACTGCAGTGCAGACACAGCCGGGTCGCCTTTGGTTATGGTGAAAGACCTGTGCTGGGGACATTGGAGGTGAGGTGGGATCATAAACTTGTACTACAGTGTAATAACCATGGAGATGGCTCTGTGTGTAAATAAGCCAAGGGGACCTGAGATGGGGACACCGGGGAGAGTTAGAATGAGGATGAGAGAAAGAGTGGCTTAATCCTCCTGCATGTTGTGACATTATTCTTATATGTGGCATCTCTCCACATTCTGCCTTTGTGTTTCCTCTTGGTGTGCTGTGTTTACTGAACCCTCGAGACAAGAGGAAATAGTCCTAATTTGGTACGAAACAGAGGCTTGGGGGCAAACTGAGGTGGGAAAATAATACATTTGACAAGTCATTATATAGTCAATTACTGCATTCAACCAGTTATTGCTTTGAGAAACTGGACACAAATTTGGTTTGACTCAAAGGAGTAAAAGCTGAATAATAATTTCTCATTAAAGTATTCTGATTTGTGTAAATTATATTTAGATTATTTATGAAATTATAAACTAAATTGATTTTAAAATGCTTCATCCGTGGACACACGCAGTACTTCTCAGTCACGTCGTGCAGATGTAGATTCAGCTTAAATTTAGACATTCACCTTAGAATTACATGTGGGGATTCCCAAACTGCTGTTCCTGTCAGAACGTATCTGTAGCGTATCGTATCAACAGTAGCATTCTCACGCTGTGTTTAGCCTGTTTGCCATCATCATCACACCCGTCCCCCATGCAGCCCAGGTCCCGCCCCACATTTAATCTCATTCACCATGGCAACGTCTCTTCAGCCCCACATGACCTGTACTGTATTTTATCCTGGGATAATGAGGCATTCTGATTGGCTGAGGCACAGGAATGATGTGCAGAAGGAAGGAAGGAAGGAAGGAAGGACGGACGGACGGACGGACGGACGGACGGACGGACGGACGGACGGACGGACGTGAAGGCACAGACAGGAAGTAAACAGGAACACAACTGTCCTGACCTTTGCCCTCTATTCCCTAAGGGGGCGGCAGTGGCTCAGGGGTAGAGTGGCCGCTTGGCAACCGGAAGGTTCCCAGTTTGATCCCGGGCTCCCCCGGAGGTAGTGTTGAGGTGTCCTTGAGCAAGACACTGAACCCCTAATTGATCCCGATGAACACGGTTTCCTCAGCCTTCAGTGTATGAATGTGTGTGAATGGGTTAATGTAATGCACAATCATTGTAAAGCGCCTTGGATAGAGGCACTATATAAATGATAAATGCACCATTTACTATTTATTTTACATTGAATGTATAGGCCTATAGGCTATATACTTTGTGGATTTCTTTTTCCTCAAAGATCCGATGGAAACCATTAAGGTCGATTGCACTATTATGTTCATTTCACTCATTAATTACTTAAACCTTTAATTAATTTCCCTCCTTCGTGTATCAACGCAGCACATGTGACTGACTTTGATTCCTTCAGATGTAAAAGGTATACGAGTGAAAGGTTATAAAGCAGACACCCTGATCCCCCCATCTAAAAACTCATGGAACTGTTCTATTCTGCATTGAGTGGTTTCCAGGTACATCTTGGTAGAAGTGTTATGTCTCAGAGAGATTATAATCTCTCAATCCGCATCCATATTAATCATGGCCCTCGACTTGTCCATTTTGATCTTCATCGATTGGACATTCGCAGCGTGGTGCTCGAGAGGGCCCGATTCATAGGAGATCAGAAGACCAGTTTGTCTGACACAATCCTTTATCCAAAGTGTACCAGTCCACAGCCATAATCATTATCAATGATGGGAGCTTGTATGAAAAAGCACAAACCCTTTTTTACGCATGTAAACATGTGATGTGACAATAAAGAAGATCTGTAAAGAATACAAAACTGTATAAACAACAAAAATAAGACAGCATAGCCTGGTGGACTAGCTGCAATGGCTGCGGGCCACGCCTGAAGCAGAGAGAGAGAGAGAGAGAATCTCAGAGAAAGAGAGAATCTCAGAGAAAGAGAGTTGGAGCCATACATGTGAGATCGGACTGTCAGAGGTAGGGAAGGAGACAGACAGACAGACAGACAGACAGACAGACAGACAGACAGACAGACAGACAGACAGACAGACACAAAGAAAAGAGTCAGAGACCGAAAGAGAGAGAGAGAGAGAGAGAGAGAGAGAGAGAGAGACAGACAGACAGACAGAAAGACAGAAAGACAGAAAGACAGAGAGAGTTGGAGCCATAAATGAGGTAGAACCCTCATTCAAACCTATACTTTAGGTAAGAGGTAGGGATGGAGAGAGACAGAGAGGCAAAGACAGTGCTAGAAAGAGAGGGGGTGGGGGGTGCAAAGAAAGAGAGAGAGAGAGAGAGACAGAGAGAGAGAGAGAGGAGAGAGAGAGAGAGAGAGAGAGAGAGAGAGAGAGAGAGAGAGAGAGAGAGAGAGAGAGAGAGAGAGAGAGAGAGAGTCACAGCCATAAAAGTCAGGTAGAGCCATAAAGCATGTTGAGATCCTGGGCTATCTGTCGCAGAAATCTCTTCCTGGACAAGATAGGAATGTCTTTCATCAATGGAAAAATCAAACCTCGGTTCGAAGTGGAGCGGTGAATTTGAGCAGCTGTACCCTATGTGAGTGAGTGAGTGAGTGTAAACTGTGCCTGTGAGTGAGTGGTGAGTGTGCCTGGCCTGCACAAAACAGCGCCCCTCCTTTAACTAGTGTGTTGTGTGTGGCCACTCAAGGTATTGCCAGGCTACGGACATGGCCAGCCAGCCACTCAGCCACCCACCCAGCCAGCCAGCCACCCACCCACATACCCACGGACATACCTGTCTATTGGGAGCGCTTTCACCGCTCCAAAAAGGAGCAAGACAGAGAAAGCGGGAGAGAAATGCTCAAAGGGAGTTCTAGGGAGAGCTGGTTGTATTGGGGGAAGACTACAGAATGAGAGAGTGAAGGAGACATAGAGGAAGGGGTGAGGTGTGGAGCAGAGATGAAGGAAGCCACAGACTGACCTTAGAGCTCAGACTAGATTTAGTCTGGACTAGAGCTCATAATGAGCATAGAGATAGTGCGTAGGTCAGTCAGGGTGACTGGTTGGTGCATCAAGGTGGAACTGCAACGTCCACAGGTCCTAATGAGGTACATTTCCCCACATTTTGTGTCTCATTTGTCCCGAACCCGGCGATGCTATTTTGGGTCATTAGATGTGAAAATGAACGAAAATGTTCAGCAAAATGTGTTATGTGCTATTTGTTATATGAAGTAGGGCTTTAAGCACCACTATGTCATTTCCTCTTCTACCCCAGATTTGAACCAGGTTTCCAGCTCAAGAGCTGATATTTTTACCATTGAGCTAAAAGAGCCGGCGTGATTGCTCGGGGGATAAATTGAATCTTGACCATCAGGTCGAAATTAGTGTCAGATCCTGTGTCTATAGGTGAGACATGACCTTTGATACAATCTAAATGTCTCAATAGAAGAGCAGGGAGACAACATACAACCACCCTAATTGCATAGGGTTAGTTGGGTTAGTTATATTGTATTAAAATACAATTACATGTTATTCTTTGAGAAAACTGTACAAAGTGAGGCTTTAAGTGTCTTAAATGTTTCTTCATGCTCATAGTATGAATAGTCATGACTATTCGTACAACAGATACATAAACAGATATCATTTGTAAGTGCTCTGTTTGTTTCTGGACATAAAGGATTATACAAACTCAATTAAAGTAGAATTCTTACGGTAATCTGATGTTATTACATCCATTAACTAGTGGTAGAGCCACAACATTTCTAGTGAGATAGCTTTGACCGGAGGGTTGGGATTTAACGTCAGTTCGCCTCTTTACGGCAGTCCATTATTGACAACACTCCGTCAACGCAGGATTATGGATCCCACTGGGAAAGATGGATAACCATGCCCCGGACTCATTTTTGAAGCTTGTGATTGGCTGAACTGGATTGTAGTCACTTGGACCGCGGCAGAGGTGCACCAAAACCTAAACCTATCCTTAACCCTAACTCTAACCCTAACCCTAACCTCAGTAAAACTAACGCTGGTGAATGCTAACCTGGTGAAATGCTAACCTGCCGACGCTGGTAAGTAGCTAACCTGCCGACGCTGGTGAAAACGAGCGCTATATACCGTTTCCATCCATCTTCTCCAGTGGGATCCATAATCAGGCTCCGTGGACACATCTCCGCCATTATGAAGGACATATGTATGTAAACAAGACAAAGGAATCGTCGAGCGATACAAATAAGCGATTTAGCGTAAAATCCCACCGCTCGCAGGTCAGAGCTGCCGAGGATAAACTCGAGATAAAAAAATGTAAAACTACTAGTACTGATTGTTGATAACATCAGATTAATGTTTATAACGTCACAAAGAGTTAGTCCTGAATTCTCCTTAAAAAAATCTTAAATTGAGGGCCAGCAAACGTCAGTGTTACTAACACTGGCGACACACTTATACTTGAACCCCAGCTTCCCTTTTTCTTTTAGTCCTTTATTGGATAGGACAGTAGACTGACAGATGGGGAGCGACACGCGGCAAAGGTCATCCGGGTCGGGAATCGAACCGGCGATGCCGCCACTGCCCGCCAGGCATCCATGCCTATGTGGCAATGCCTAAGTGGTATGCGCCTGGAGTCTGGACCAGTAGGCCTGCGGGCGCCCCCCCAGCTTCCCTATTCTGGGAGCAAAAATAGCCGATCTACAAGTTCACAATGCAAAGACAAGTGGTGTAGATTGAAAACGATCAAGTACTGTACGGTGCAACTCGGGTCCGTTGTAGTAAGTATAGAGGTTGTAAGTGGTTAAAATGTTTATTTAATTTATTCTTTTACCCCAAATTGTTAGACAGGCAGTGAGTATCAAACTTATATTAACTTCTCTAATAGATGAAATAGAAAAAAGGAGACGCGCACGCACGCACGCACGCACACACACACACACACACACACACACACACACACACACACACACACACACACACACACACACACACACACAGACACACACACACACACACACACACACACACACACACACACACACACACACACACACACACACACACACACACACACACACAAACATGCACTCTCCACCATGTGTCCTTAGATAACCCAGCACAGAGAGTCACTAATGACCAGCTAATCAGCTTTTACACATAGGTATCTGTCTGTGTGCAGTCAACTACAGTGAGTGGTGTCCATTTGTGCTTGAAAGAGTGTGTGTGTGTGTGTGTGTGTGTGTGTGTGTGTGTGTGTGTGTGTGTGTGTGTGTGTGTGTGTGTGTGTGTGTGTGTGTGTGTGTGTGTGTGTGTGTGTGTGTGTGTTTGAGAGAGTGTGCGTGCGCGTGTGTGTGTGTGTGTGTGTGTGTGTGTGTGTGTGTGTGTGTGTGTGTGTGTGTGTGTGTGAGAGAGAGAGCGTGTGCACAATTGTCCCTTCAGCTTTGTCCATTCACTAATTGAATTGCTTTAAAATATTCAGCAGCTTGCAGGCAAACAAGGCATTGGATTGAGGACGAGTGTTTTGTCTCATATCATTCTCTCTCTCCCTTTCTCTCTCTGTCTCTCTCTTCTCTTGGCATTCCACTCATAACTAAAGGAGCCATAGGCTTTCAGGAATAATTGAGTGATTTCATATTCAAAGTTTTATCATGGCACAAGATTAACCAATGATTCTGCATGTCTGCCTGACTACCTGCCTGTCTGTCTGTCAATCTGTCCTTTTGTCTGGCTGCCCACCCCTCAGGCTCACTCCACTCCAGGGATTTTCTGCACTCCATTCCGAGCTTTGGAGCGAGCCATGATAGACCTACAGTGTTAGTTTATGATCTTCACCAGCACACATGTATTATCTGCCTCACCCCCTCTCTCCCTCAGTCCATTCTTCCTGCCTCAGTTTCATCCCACTCACACATACTCTGCCACTGAGCCAGTGTGCTCCCTTCTGCACCAGTACTTTGAGTAGTGCACTGCACAGGCAGCACAGCACAGCAGAACACATGTCTTTCGATGGGCTCTCTGTAAGAAACCACTGCATGTGCAGTGAGACAGTTAACAGATCTAATCCATTTAATTGACTATTACAAAAAAGGGGGAAAAAATATTAATATGAATTTTAATTTTGTTGTTTTTCAAAAGTTTGACAAAGTTTTCAAAAGTACCAAAGAGAAGCTTACAATAAGCGGAATAATTGCGTGACACCGTTGTACAACAAACAAAGTATAAAATAGGACTTTCTATTTTCAACCTTCAACCATAATATATATATACTCATAATATATTCATATAATTGGTCCACACTAATGCTCATTAAAAGATGGCTCCATTTCTGTCTACTCACACTGTGTCTCAGAAGAACGCTCTGGACACTTTTATTGTCTCCACCAGGGCAACAGGCATGGCTGAGACTATTTGCACCCTGTTCATCCGTCCGTCCGTCCGTCCGTCCGTCCGTCCGTCCGTCCGTCCGTCCGTCCGTCCGTCTGTCAGTCTGTCCGTGTGACTGTCTGTTTGTCTGTCAGTCCGTCTGTGGACAGCTAATCTCTGGCACCGTTGGCACGATGGCAGCTAAACTGTGCACGCACACTCCCTGGATGCCAGAGCAGAACCTCTGAACACATCACATGGTTATAGCACCACCAGGAGGCTGATTTGTGCAAAACACATTTTTTGACAGAAGGCTACTCCTACCGATTTTGCCCCAAAATCATGCAACTCGGTACACAGTATCTCTATAGTCATTAAACATTTTTTTTAATGCAAGAATAATGGCTTCTATTTCAGCGTGCTACTGTAACTTTCCAGAAAGAGAAACGCTGTAGTTTCTGATTATTATTGTACTCATCCATGACTTACTAATGGGAGAGACACAGAGTGAGTAGACAAACTGTGCACATTTGTTGTTAGATTGATCCATGATTAACATGCAAAATCACGATACAGTGAGTTAATATGACGGCGGAGCAAGCACTGCACAGCAACTCTTTGTACACAGTAACGTTGCAACCTAACTTACCTTGAATATTGTGGATGTACCCTTCAATCCAATTACTGTGTAGCCCTTCTAGTGAATCCTTTTGGGGATGTTGACGTTGTCATCTGCCCGTTTGTCAATTTGGTCAATATAAATTGTTGGAGCAGAACTCATATTTTGGGACCATCGCTCCATTGTTTACAATGGTTTGTAATGCAGGCACCCCATGTGGTGACGGCGTGACGCAATCCAAGATGGCCGCAGTGTGAATATGGTCTATAGATAGTACAGTAGGTAGACATCGTTTTAAGGTAAATTTTATTTATTGTAGTATGGAGTAGTCAGGGGCAACATTCAAAAAGCTCAGGAAAAGTAGGTACAATCTGACAACAACCAGCCCGCAGTGAATCCTTGTACCCAGGGCCCAGAATTTGGTGCGACACCCCTGATAACAACATGCATAATTGGGTGGGCAATGTATTTTGAACTTGCATCGTTCCAGATTTGCATCTTTCCCCAGTAGGCCGGTGCCCAGCAGTCTAGTCATTCACACTGAGCACTATAACTATACAATTAGTTTTAACATTTGTTCTAAGTGGATGGCAGAGTTCACACCACTATAAAAAAATACTTTGGTGAACAATATAATTATAGTGCTCAGTTTGAATGGCCCTTTAACTACAAATGCACAAAATCTCTGTCCATGTGTCCGTGTGTCCATCTGTAGTTTACGTATCTCAAGAACCGACTGGGAAGACGGCGGATCAGTGGATCTCCAAAATATTGATAAAACCACAAATCCCCATATATGGAGTGGAATGACTTGAGGTCCGTGAGGTCAGATGTAGAGGTATTGACCAGCTCCATATATGGAGATCTAGAAGAAGGTCAGCTATAGACATTGAGGCGTTACGGAAGAACGGACGGACCGACGGACAGGATGTGCCGGTTTTCATAGTAAACTGCGAACTACGGTCGCAATAACCGGGTGGGGCATGCATTGTTCCCGACCAGGCCATTACAATACTGTTTATTAACAATATTTTGTAAATGAGTTTCATGAACTTAAAACTGAGAGATGTATAAAGTGGAGCCTTGTATAAAGGTTAAACCAACTTTATATCAAAACATTGCATTTTAAGTATTAGATCTGTCAGTGAATGATATTTATTGTATCACAGCTACAGGTGTGTTTTTCAGTTTGGTGCATTGTTAGAGACATAACAGCACTTCTCTTGTTTTTGTCCTGTGTCACCGTGACATAGCAAAAAGGCATGAGAATAACAGTCATTAAAGGATCAGCGATAAGTGTGTGTGTGTGTGTGTGTGTGTGTGTGTGTGTGTGTGTGTGTGTGTGTGTGTGTGTGTGTGTGTGTGTGTGTGTGTGTGTGTGTGTGTGTGTGTGTGTGTGTGTGTGTGTGTGTGTGTGTGTGTGCGTGTGCAGTCATGGACATGATATCACTCAGTGGTTGGCCTCTTCCATACAGTTCTCAGATGTGGACCTGTCTAGATGGTGTCATGATGATGACACATTCTATATTTGGATACAGTAGCAAAGAACACATTTAGCAAATGTTGACAATAAATAGGTTTATTAAAGTGTGTGTGTCTGTGTGTGTGTCTGTGTCTGTGTGTGTGTCTGTGTGTGCGTGCGTGCATTTGTGTGTGAGGGACACGTGTGTGTTCTCATGGATACAATTTCACATTTGCATTTGTGAGTGTGAAGGTGCGTACGTGTGTTTCTATGCGTATTGATGACAGTATAAAATGCAACAATTAGAAACGGACACATTGTAAGCACATACAATGCATGAGTCATAAACACAATTCTGTGTGTGTGTGTGTGTGTGTGTGTGTGTGTGTGTGTGTGTGTGTGTGTGTGTGTGTGTGTGTGTGTGTGTGTGTGTGTGTGTGTGTGTGTGTGTCTGTGCGTGTGTGTGTGTGTGTGTGTGTGTGTGTGCGTGTGCGTGTGTGTTTGCATTTGAGTGTGTGCATGCATGCACACATGTGTGATCATTGGCAAATTAACATATTTTGAAAGAAAACGAGATGTTATTCCTTAATGAGAGAGGGCATATGTATCTCATTATTGTGCTATTAGCATAATTACCCAGCATCCTTTGTCATCACTACATGTGGATGTGTCAATGGTGTGTGTATGTGTGTTTTATATTTATTTATGTTAACTGTTTCATTTTGTGTTTTTATTAATGTATAACTTTTGATTTTGTGTGGAAAAAATGAAAAAAAGAGCATGCATTGTTGCATTTATCTCTGACTTAATGTAATTTGCTCGAATAAAAAACATTTGAAACAGCTGATGTGTGTATGTGTGTTTTACTAATTATTATGCTGTTTTATTGTCAAAAAGATTCCCTTCCCCCACACTATTTGTCATTCTTCTTTTTTCTCCCATCCAAGACTCTCCCATGATGTATTATTATTATTTTGCATTTGGGTCTGTCTCTCTAGACTCCTGTCTCTTCACCAACAATGATGAGCAAATGACAATGTTGACCATCATAATAATAACAACGTTTCGGTCTTCAGGGTAAAGAAGGCTAGAAGATGTCCGAAACATTGGATTTTTTTTAAGTGTTCCCTAGTCTAAAAATAAAGTTGTGCATTAAGAGGGTCTGCGGCGATTCTTTTTTTGAGCGGTGCCAGCCGCACCAACAACTGACTGTGTGTGTATTTCTGTCCATATGCTGGGTGATCAACCTTCAAGTGGCGCTGTTGAGCAGCCTTGTAGTGTTTGATGTGATACTGTGTAGTCACTACACAGTATCTCGTCAAACACTACAAGGCTACAAGGTAGCAGTGCCTTATAGCCTATACCATAACATACCGGTAGTACACACTACACTGTAGTGTGTCTGTCTGTGTACTATGTTATGGTATAGGCTAGAGGTTTTCAAACCTTTTTGACTCAGGGCACACCTGTAAATAACCTTTTCACCCCTGAATCACACTGTTCATTTTTAGAATCTTACATCCTATTGGAGAAATATCCGTTTCTGAAAATAACGTTATACTTGACGTTTAACCACTTGAACCCCAGCATGCCTATTCTTTCTGGGGGGAAAAATAACCGATCTACAAGCTCACAACGCGTCACAACAAGTGTTGTCGTAGATGGAAAAAGAACTCATCAAGTACAGTGCAAATAAGGTCTGTTTTACTAAGCATAGTGAACTTAGTGAAGTGATATTGATGAATTCCAAATATTATCAAATTATCTCGCGGCACGTCACCCACTTTGAAAACCCCTGGTATAGGCTATAAGGCACTGCTACCTCCCATATATATATTTATCACTATTCACTGTGGATTGACTGTTCTGTTGTACACACATTATAGTCTATTGGACTATATTTACTTGTATAACTTGTTAATATAATGTTAATATACGGTTAGTGAACTTTGACTGCACTTTACCTGTTAGCTCTTTCACCACACTAATTCCCAGGTGTGCTGAGCGCCAAGCAAGATTTCTGTAGTGCATCTGATTTATTTTAAAAATCCCCATATATGTTACCAACTTACTTACTCTTTTTTTTATATTAGTAATATCTGTTACTCAACTTCTAGCTGCTATTTTTTTCTGTATATATCCTGTGTATCTACCTCTGATTTCCTTGCCAATTTCTCCAAGTACTTACATTTTAGTTCAAACCATACCGGTACATGTGTATCTGTCTGACTCGGGAATCGGGATGTGCTCTTTTTCCTTTCTAAATAAACCTCTTACTATCTAGCTCCCTCCCACTGAGGTCTCCAGTCATTTTGTTATTTGCAACAAAACCAGATGAATTCAATTATGTTTCTGTCACTGGATCACAAAGTCTCATAACCCCCAATAACAAAACACAAATCACCCACTTCTCAAACTAAAATACGGTAAATATAACAGTCAGAATCTGAAAACATTATATTAGGGGGGATTAAAATGTAACATTATTATAAGGACAATGCGAGCATTCAAATTTACTTGCCCTACCAATAATAATACTCGACTCAGGAGTAAAATAATAGAATATAAATGCTTTATAACAGGTCATTATTGTAAAGTGCTACTGAATATTATAATATTTTACCTTATTAGTATCCCCATCATTATTGACATCTCTGTTAGGACATGTCTATGTGCTTGTGTGTATGTACTGGGCATGTTCATATGAATATGTCTATATTGTACTTACATTTTTGTGTGTCTGTATGTCACACTGGAAATATGTGTCCATCATATTTGTTGAGTGGTGCTAACTGCTCCAATTCGTGACTTTGTGTGTATGTCCTTGTGTTTCTCCCAAGTGTTTTCCATGGTATCAAATACCAAATACTGATGTCCTATGTCCTCATCCTGTGACATTGTGTGGGTATATCATCATCAGCAGCAGCACTGTTCACTTAACACAGGTGTGATTTTTTCATTACCTCGTCACTCTATCACAGATAGAGAATGTGCTCTGTTTGTATGAGTGCCTTTGTGGAATAACGGTATTCCCTCCCAGTCCGAATAGGGAATCGGACAATTATGGGACTCCTCTGGATCAGTAAAAGCTTATCCATGTATAACTCAGAGCATGTACGGTATGTACAGTACAAAGACATGTACCCATACACTTACAGGTCCATTTGGTTACATTTGTACACTCTCTGAGAGTTAAACTCTCAGGATTTCACTGTGTAATAAAACAACGCTCACTTCTCAAAATCAGAGTTAGTGTGGTGGCTGCTCGGTGTTTGCTGCCAGAGGTTTGACTGTTGCAGTTATACTGGTGCAAACATTGTGGTAACAGTGTTCACCAGTATGTGTATTGGCGCGGGTGTGTGTGTGTGTGTGTGTGTGTGTGTGTGTGTGTGTGTGTGCGTGTGTGCATGCAATAGCATTCCAGCATGATCTCCTGATCCCTTGTCGCTGTGGGCCAACGCAAACAGTTATTGCCCAAGTCCCCAAACCAGGCCACAGAAGGAATATGCACACATGCACACACTTACACACACAGTGGTGTCATTTAATAACATCTAATTAAAATACATTATCTTTATC
This sequence comes from Nannobrachium achirus, assembly GCF_963921795.1. Taxonomy (NCBI): domain Eukaryota; kingdom Metazoa; phylum Chordata; class Actinopteri; order Myctophiformes; family Myctophidae; genus Nannobrachium; species Nannobrachium achirus. The sequence goes on along the minus strand of NC_137812.1, from coordinate 39,168,983 downwards.
AAAGCCATTGTTTTCTTTTGTCTTGTTTTTTCCCCCATTTTGTTTACGTCTTTTCAAATACACATTTTGTTTCCATCAGTGCCAACATTTCTTTGACACCCCCAGAAGGCCACAGAAGTACCTCCACTCTTTCTTTTCAATAGATATAAATATAATTCAATTTTTTTTGCCAACTTTGATAGTGACAGTGCCTGAGTGACAAGAGAGACAGAAAGGCAGGAGAGAGTGGGGCTGACATACAGCGAAGGGCCTCAGGACAGATGTGGCAAGGTTTAGTCTTGGTATGCGCTGTACCAGGTGAGCTACTGGGGTGCCAAGAAGACACAATATTTTCAATTGTAAAATACAATCCTTTTATTTTGTGAGAAAATGGGCAAGACATGAGTCTTGATTTTACAGTGGCAAAAGAAAATAGTTCAACTTAAAAATGTAAAACAATTAGCCTACTGATAAACAATATTTGAGTCTGTATTTTCTGAGTTAAATGCACAGGCTATCATTGTAGATCAAATGAAATCTACCGACAACAGCTGTCATCTCACATTGTGTGTGTGTGTGTGTGTGTGTGTGTGTGTGTGTGTGTGTGTGTGTGTGTGTGTGTGTGTGTGTGTGTGTGTGTGTGTGTGTGTGTGTGTGTGTGTGTGTGTGTGTGTGTGTGTGTGTGTGTGTGTGTGTTGTTTGAGAGAGAGAGAGAGAGAGAGAGAGAGAGAGTTAAATAGTTTTGAGAAAAACTGAGTCCATTATCCAACTTTACTTCTTATTTGGAAAGCCTTTATGTCACCCTAGTTGGAAAAGGCTTCAGTACCAGAGCTTAAGTGACTGAGTTCTGCTTTGTTGTCAGTCCATTTTGTATCAGTAGCCTACTTTGTGTTAAACAGCATAGCGTAACACTGATATAGAGAGAAAGCACTCTGCTACATTGCTGGGTGCTCCAGTAAACATCATCGGCAGGGTTTGCAGGTGGAAACTGGTGAGGGTTCATGTCTTTATCACAGCACTAAGGACTCATTGGTTTGTTCAATGGAGAGAGGCACTAGGGAAGATAACATAAGCCTCCACCATTGAACCTCTTCCATTGGAAGAAAATTGGAATTGATAAACGCCATTATCTGTTTATCAGACGAAGATCAAGACATTTTCAAGATATAAGGTATTTTTGTGTTTACATGTACGTAACGTGTGAGTGTTTACTTGCGATGATGCTAAAATACCAATTCTGTGAGTCACCTACCACCTCCACCCACGTGACCCACCTCTCCCACTCTCTGTCAACAATTAGCAGGCTCTCGCTATCCATTCACTCCTCCTTTTCTCCTTCTGTTTATCCACCCCGTTTACGCTTTCTCCCTCCCCCTAGGTTCCTCCTCAGACCTCCCCCTTGATCACCAATACATCAGCTCCATTGATTCTCTCTTCATCACGTCCTCTAAGGCTCTGTCAGGCACATTAAATATTTAGAGATAGACGGTCTAATGCAACAGCCTGGCAACCTCACCAATGAGAGAACGAGAAGAGAAAGAGACTGACTGACTGACTGACTGACTGACTGACTAACTGACAGTGACAGAGACCACCCACCTTCCACTACCGCTCCTGGAAGGGGAGACTCAGCTAGGTCTACCCACAGAGTTAGATAATAGTTTAACAAATACAAAGTTTACATAAATATACTGTATCTGGTAGTGGGCTAAACATTACAGGGATGTATGAATGTTAATCATAAGTGTATACTTGTGGGGTTCTGGTATTCAGGAGGAAGCAGGAGAGCAAAGCAAACTGGAGGGATTCATTCATTGTAATAGTGTGTGTGTGTGTGTGTGTGTGTGTGTGTGTGTGTGTGTGTGTGTGTGTGTGTGTGTGTGCGTGCGTGCGTGCGTGCGTGCGTGCGTGCGTGCGTGCGTGCGTGCGAGAATGTGTGCGAGTGCGTGCTTACATGTGGGTGTGTGCGTGAGTGAGTGAGAAAGTCGAGACACATTTTCAGCTTAAACAGGTTTTTTCTCTTTTGTTTGTTTGGGTTGACACAGTTTGTTGGGGTTTAAGTCTGTATTACTACTTTATGAACTATCTAAGAGAGAAGCATACAGATGGACATATGTGCACCTATTTTGCTTTGTGACTCCTTCTTTACCTACCACATTTGAAGTTGTCAGTTGACAGTGAGAGAAATGAAATGCTTCTGGTTCTTCTTTGAGAAAGCATGCAACAAGCATTATTTTGTGTTAGTGTATGAGAGACGGAAATAGTGAAAACAGCTATTTGCAACACCTAATTACCAACATCACACCTTCAAAACAACATGTTAACATGGACATCTTGTTAATTACAATTGTTACAACTGATTTGCAGCCTTGTAATTTCTGTGCAACTATGATGTAACAATGCAGAATATATACAGTATGTATC